>NC_134403.1:201358855-201668855 GCF_038048845.1 Mixophyes fleayi
ACAGATGTGTTTTGGTACAAAAAAATATGATCGTGGGAACGTACACACTCTTGCAATATCTGACCAACTGAATCTCGTGCTCTGCAAGATAATTGCATAGATGTGTACCCAGCTTTAGAGGCACATATATAATAACGTGTCAGCAGGCATATTACACAAGTGTTACAAGCAATAACAAACAAATCTGACAAATTAGGAAGGAGCTGGGAGCTGCAGGTGAAGGCCTGAAGGGCCACATGCGGCCCTAGTGCATCCTGTTACCCAATACTGACCTGTGAGAACAGAGAAAGATTTTAATGTCCTACTTCCTAAAACATTCTATATCATCTTAATTGTGATATTTTTAATGGGTGCTTGCCATGACTATTCTATCAATTATATAATCATAGTTGCCTACTTTCCCGGAATGTTCAGGAGACTCCCGCATTTCTGGGAGTCCGGAGAGCAGGCAAACCTCCTGGTTCCTGGCCCGTATGGTTAGTTGACTGGTGGGGCTTAATGATGTGGTGCACGCGTCATCGCGGCCCCGCCCCCACTATGATTGGCCAAACTAACTGACACATTAGGGGGCGTGGCCAAGTTACATGTCCCGCTTGGCCACGCCCCCCAAAAAATCATCAGCGAGATCTACCCTCCCAGAAGGAAGATCTCAAAAGCTGGTTAGTATGCATATAATTCACCTGCTGATAACCAGTTGCTGAAAATCATTTCAGTGTGCTAAACTATATCTGTACTTACCTTCCTAGTCATTCACTTACTGCACTCCAATAAGCCACAATCCATAAAAACAAAAAGGAGACAGAAATTTGTGTCTTTATGAATGGAAAAGTAATGCTAAGAATTATTTGTGAGCTTGCGCGCCCCCCCCCCCCCCTCCCTTATCTCCTCAGCAGCACTTTAAGCAGGTGAGGCTTAGTGTGTCATGTAATTGTGGATTCAGTTCAAGTCATGTAGTCATCAGAGCACAGAATTGATTGCTCAACAACGGTTTGCAGTGGGAATATAAATTCTTAAGCCTAGCAATTTTGAAGGAAGTTTATATCTACATTTGTCTGCGGCTAGCTAGACCGGGAAACAGACACCCATTGTAGAAATCAGTGTTATTTAACCTTAAATGAGCACTAAACCTATGGCTGTGGCTGAATTCATTTCTTGCTTGCATAATAGTACATCAAATTTTAAATATCATAAAAGGAAAGCAAATCGTGATTATATGCAAGTTACACATTTCCTTTACCTACTATAAAGATTCAGTAGAATGTAAGGAAGTAAAGAACCCTACTTCTCCGAACTTTATACATTTACTATCTATCTGTCATGGTAAAATTACCGCCCTGAAACATTCATGAAACAATTCCGTCTGGTGGCTAAATGTCAAAAAAGTGGAAGAACATTTTATTTTTTTGCTTTGTTAACTTTTAGGAAAAGCACAAAAATATGCAATTGTTGAAGATCATGTGTTACAAATTAATTGAAAAACAAAAAATAAATAAAATAAATAAATATCGATAAACACTTTTATTGTGCTTAAATATAAACAAACAAAATTAAAAATAATTGGTACATTTAGGGAAAGTGAAAGTAAAAATGGGAAGATTTTATGGTCACCTAGCAAGTTTCAGGATAGTTAAAGTGTATGTGTTCATTTTTTTCAACCTTGCTATGTAACTTTGTTTGTTTTCTTTCTGTTTTTTTTTATAATATATATATATATATATATATATATATATATATATATATATATATATATTTACTTTTATTTTATTTTTTTACAAACTTACATGGTAAGGTTGAAAAAAATGTAATGAAAAATTCAACCTTCCATAAATACCATTTGTGTTAAAACAACAAAATGCACAGCAATGACAAATTAGGGGGAAAGCTACAGGTGCCATTTCTAGAGAGAAGAGCATCCAACCCATTTTAAGTTCAGTTTATTTATTATAGAATTTTCCATCCCAACCTCCAGGTCGCAAGGAATTCCAGTCTAACCACCCTGACAGTAAAGACCCCTTTCCTATGTTCAGGATAAAATTTAACTTCCATTCATAACGGATAACCACCTTTCCCCTCTGTATAGTCCTTGGTACAAAAGGCTTGCTTAACAAATCTGCATAAATGTGTCAAAAGTCAATAAAAATATTAATTAGGCACTTTTTCAGCCCTAAGTTAATAAACGTTGCTGTCTTTTGAGCCCTCTAGAGCTCTCCTAGGTCCTTTTTACAGTGAGGTGGCCAAAACTCCGCTCAATATAATAAAATGAGGTTTAGTTAGTGAATTTATCCCTCTATTTATGCATACCAGCATTTTATTTGCTTTCCTTACACTGCGTGCTATATCTCTGCTCTGTCAACTAGTATTCCCAAGACTTTTTCTATCTCCATTTTCCCCAGTTGTACTTTATTTAATGTGTAAGCAGCATAGTTATTACCATTACTTGGGTTCCTTACTCTACATTTTTCACATTGAAGTTTATCTAACATTTTGTGGCCCAGTTTGTCTACATTTTTTTTGTAGCAAATTACTATTGTGATCTGTGCTTATAATTCAACATCACTTAGTGTCATCAGTAAATATACCTTAGTATCCAAGCTATCTACAAGGTCATTAATAAAAAATAAAAAAAGGACTGTGCCCAATACCGATACCTGTGGTACAGCACTAAACTTTAGTCCAGTCTGAATACGTTCAATTTATGAGTATGGTTTTGTCTTCTAGCCTTCAATTAGTTGTTTATATATGTACATACCTTTCCCCTAGACCTAGTACTCTAATACAGTTTCATAAGAAACATTAAGAGTTATAGGTTTTCACAAAATCCAGGTAAATAGTATAATTTGAGGTTACCATAGCTTAATAAAACTAGACTAGATGGGCCAAGCGGTTCTTATCTGCCGTCAAATTCTGTGTTACTCCTTTGCACTACCAAGCTCCAGTTTGATATTTACCTCCTAATAAAACTCATTTGTTAGGTATGACCAGTCCTTCATGAACCAGTGCTGACACATTATTTTATACAATGTTTTAATGAATAGCATCCCTCATTATGCCTTCAAATAGTGTACCAATGAAGCAAGGCTCACAGGTCTATAATTCCCTACTTCTGATTTTGTTCCTTTTACATATCATCTGCATTCTGGAAATCGTTTGGCACTTGGCAATTTATGAGGGTTGTATTTTTTTTTTTATCATTTGTGTTCCCTTCTAGCACAATTGTATTTCTGGACATATTGGTGCCATATGCTATGTATATTCAGCAGTAAACCATTTAAAAATATCTTTACAAGCTTCAAGGATCAAACTAGAAATTTGTAGACGTCCTCTTACAGGCACAAAGTTTCCCTTCTGAAATCAATTTTTGTAGCTCTCAAAAAAACATTTTGCGAACATCAAAGTCAAATGTTACTTTATATTCTGAGAATAGAGATTACAATGTTTGGTATACAGGAAAGCACTGGACACAATGAAGAGGAGCTCTCTAAAAATTTAATTTTTTATATACAATTTACAGTAAACTGCAAATCCCAAACAATCGCAAGGTTTGGTCATTGGGACAGTTTACACTAATAGTATTTTCTTATACAGGAAGACTCCCCACTGGGGACTCCAAAACAATGCACTGGTTAAGGTAACACCACCACCCTACCTGGGCTAAGACCAGATGTACCTGAATACATTTTCTGCAATTACAATTAATTATACAAGCCACATTTAAAAATGTATGGATTTCTAATGCAGCAGGCAAATCCCATGCTAATTAAGCTTTAGGGCTAGATTTACTAAGCTGCGGGTTTGAAAAAGTGGGGATGTTGCCTATAGCAACCAATCAGATTCTAGCTGTCATTTTGTAGAAAGTACTAAATAAATGACAGCTAGAATCTGATTGGTTGCTATAGGCAACATCCCCACTTTTTCAAACACGCAGGTTAGTAAATCTAGCCCTTAGTCTGAGTCTCAAATCAGTGACCAACACATCTTTTTAGCCTGAATACACAGCAGGGAGTAGTCACCTTTTTATCCTGTGTATTAGAGAGATAAGAAACCTAACAGCAAGTAATTTAGGAACTCACAGATTGAGGTAAATTTGTGTATCAGAAACCATATATGAGCTATATTTTGTATTTCAATGAAGTAGTATACCATATGACCTTCTGGAAGATCACTAGTATCTTTAACTAGTGTGTAAATGCCCTTGTAAAGATCCTTCAGCAATAAACATCACTGCTTGAAGATTCTGCCTGATGCCTATTGCCAGCTGTATCCTGTGACCAACAGATAAAAGCTTACAATCTAATCCGTTCCCTGGCTGTCCTGAGTTAAACCAGGCATCTCCGTTTCAACACTGTGTCCACTAACCAGCAGTCCTGATCCATAGTAAGCGGTCAGGATGTACCAGTCAGCAAACAGCAAAGAGGCACTGCAGAGCTATACCAGCTACCCAGAAGTAAGCTGTTCTAGATGCCATGAAGGAGCCTAGTGGTGGCAGCGAGATTCACCTCCAACTATTGCGCAGTTGGCGAGTATTTGGTAGCAAGGTGACACCAGTAAGAGTCGCTGGTAATAGTCGGTTACTGACTGTGAAAGAAACAGATATTCTGTGTAAGAAGAACATACATTCATCCTTCCTCCCCTAATAGACTGGATGGCGAAGTAAGCCCATCCCGTCACAGTCACACACACACCACACCACCCTCCAGGGAAAGTGAAACTAAGGAACCAGGATCCACATAAAATCATTTATATCTAAAGCATTGTGCCATGCTGGACCACACTATTCATCTGTTCATACATATAACTATTTATTGCCATTTCACTAGATCAACAAAATATGCTTGTAATTTGTTGAGACCCAAGGGGAAAAAAAACTAATATAGAAGAGTTATTGTTATGGAAAACAATAAATATTATAATGGCTATTGACAACTAATGAATGTTTAGTATATTTAAACTTCAAAAGTGATCTCAGCTTCATTGATCCTAGAAGCATTTACTATTAAGAGACATGGTCTTACTCAGAGTGATTAATTAATCTTTCGGAAGCCATAATGCACTATGAATCCTATTTAGAGTTAGAATGATGTCTAGCTTAGAAGGTATAATTACATTTGCACCTCTTGCATTGCAATATGGTATGTACATGGTGTGCACCCTTCAGCTAGATTTGCTCCTGACACTAAATTAGGTCTTTTATCACTTTCCTTTAATATTCTATGAGGACCTTAAGATTTCATACATCACAAAAGCACTAGTATGAGCTAAAATAATAATAATAATAAAATATTTATAATAATAACAACAAAATTTAAGAACAAGCTATTGGTCTTGCATGTTTTAAGTTGTCCGTTCTAGCGGCATATTTCATTTTCTATAACTGAACATTTAGTAGACACTCCAGGAATGCTGAAAGCATTTCATGCTCAGGCTTTAAGAGCATTGTGGTACCTGCTAAATTGGAGGATAGCAGATAAATAATTTTTCACCCAAAATGAAAATGTCAATTTAATTTGTGCTAGCATATGCGTTATTGGTGGACTCGATAACTAAACCGCACTTCATACCAAGCAAATTACAGCTATGATTTGTGCATGAGCCTTGACCTTAAAGGGTTGCTACATATTGGCATAATTAATTGGCTTGTCAATGACCTCTTGCAACATTTACTTTCTAGCTATTTTCTCCGTTTTCATGCCAAGATGCTATATGGCAAGACTGAGCGAGGAAGTGGAATTAGAAAACAAATAACAGCTCAGATCAAATATTTAGCTTTTTAGTATAATTACTGTGTCTCCAGGCATTTATTGGTAGAAACATTTGCTAAATCATGATAGAAGGACAAACATTTAATCAATTGTAGTCATACCTGTCAAGCTTCATACATTCCAGTTATAAGTAGATTGGTGCATCTCTACCTGTAAAAAAAAGACATAGGTCTGTTAAACAAAGGACATTAATGGACCTTGGGTCAAATTCAAACATTGTCATGCAACGACGCCCAAACAGATGATAAAGCTTGCAGTTATTCAGTGTCTTCCTGGGAGGAGATAAGCAGGGTGACAGGATACAACAAAGCTTCATTCATTGAAAAGTGAAGTATCTGGAGTTGGCACACACTCACATGCAAATTTCTACTTTATTCCAGACCTAAATTGTACCACGTTTACTACTGAGGGTAATGACTAGCGGTCCTTGGGTAGCAGACCCTGAACCTCTGCTTATATCAGCAGCAGTGCGTTGCTTGACCTCTGCATACAGTAAAGACCATGCACAGTAAAAAAAACAAAAAAAACCCCCAAATAATAAAAAAAACAAAAAAAAAAAAAACCAAAAAAAAAAAACACTCCCTATCCACTTTATCCTCCTTCTCATCCCTGGACAGAGACACCAGGAATGGGGAGCAGCACTATATACTACCTGGAGGAGTGTTTATTCCCTGTCTCGGTCTACAGCTAGAAAGGACTAACCCAGTGGTTCCCAAACTTTTGCAGTTCGCGGCACCCTTAGAGTCTCCAAAATAATTATTGAGCAGTCCTGTTTTAGAAGTAGTTGGGTCAAAAAATTGTAATAAGTATTTAGGTCAGGACAGAAATACTTATTTAGTTGTATGCAAAAATGCCCCCTCTGCATCCAGACACTCTGCCCTCAGGCACTCTGTCCCCTCTGCATCCAGACACACTGCCTCCTCTGCATCCAGAGACACTGCCTCCTCTGCATCCAGAGACACTGCCTCCTCTGCATCCAGACACACTGCCCTCTCTCACACTGCCCCCTCTCACGCTGTCCCTCCTCCTCTGCCCTCTCTCACGCTGTTACACTCCTCTGCCCCCTGTTACACTCCTCTGCCCCGTTGTGCCCGAGCTGTCACCCTCCTCTGCCCCGTTGTGCCCCAGCTGCCACCCTCCTCTGCCCCGTTGTGCCCCAGCTGCCACCCTCCTCTGCCCGTTACACTCCTCTGCCCCGTTGTGCTCCAGCTGTCACCCTCTCTGCCCCAGCTGTCACCCTCTCTTTCCCTCCTCTGCCGCGCGCCAGCCATAGAAAAAAAAAGAAAGAGCCCAGAAACTTACCAATCTGCCGGGCGCCGGGACCCAGCAGCCTCCTCTCTCCCGCAGCAGCTTGTTACTGACGTCGATATTCAGCGACAGCTGCGGGAGAGAGGAGGCTTCTGGGTCCCGGCGCCCGGCGGATTGGTAAGTTTCTGGGCTCTTTCTTTTTTCAATGCTTGGCCCGCGGCACCCCAGTGACAGCGCCGCGGCACCCCTGGGAGCCGCGGCGCACAGTTTGGGAAGCGCCGGACTAACCCATTGTCAAGGCTGCCATGGAGGTGTGAAGAGAAAACGTTAGTTTTAATTTTTTATTAAATCTACATGTCTTAACTATTCTTACCTGCTTCTTGTTTTCTAGAAAATAACTGTCAACATAGTCCCCTTTACAAGATAGACAGTGCTCTGCTCTAATATTTCACATGAAATTTCTTAAAGGACCTGGACATTAAACAACTGATGACACCAACATTTTCTGAAACAGTTACTGAATGATCAATAAAAAGTTAATTTGCTAAAATAGCACATACAAATGTAGTACACTATGAAATTCTATTGACCACTCAGATATTTTTACATAACTTGCTGCAAGTAGAGGCCCAATGAACACAAATTTGAAGAGCATATGATTGAGATCTTTATTGTGTAAGCAGAAACCGTTAGATTGCACTGATAATTCATCATATGGTCGACCGCGCTGCTGCTCTGTACAAGCAACAGAATTTGTTGATGAGATACAAAACCATTTCTCCGCCACCCACCAAGTCTTTACATTGAGAATTATACCACTAATCTCTCCTGAACAAGTTTTATTCCTAATCAAATCTTACAGAAAATAAAAGAACACAAAATCCTGTATACAATTAAAGATGTTACAAAAAAACAAAACAAAAACAAACAAAAACAACCTGCCTGAAATCTGTATCTTTTTTCCTCCATCTACATTTTTGTAACTTCTACAAACTCTATTCAATATAAAACTTTCTAATGAGACCTGAACTGCTTAACGCCATAGTTTAGTTTGCTTAATTAAATGATTTCTAAAAAGATAGATATTAGTCTGTATGCTAAACACAAACTTTTAATTTTTTATACATGCAAACTAAAAGTGTCAGACAGCACTGACATGGTATAATATGGCATAGTCAATGCTCGCATGGCATTTCCATGCAAAACCGAACAAATCATCATCAAGCATTAGCATACCAGTGGCAAATTTTAGATTATGAATGTACACATTTACATTTTAAAATTAGATCTGTTATTAACTACATTGCCACTTTTATGTGCACGTATGATGGACTTTTCAATAAATCAAGTTTGAAATTATCAGACGGACAGCATATTCTCAAACATTATTTGGGGAGATTCCGCGAAGACCAGACCTTCCTTCTTAACAAACTCTTACTTCTACTTCACTGCCCCTTTGTCTACATACATTGAGATTTTGTTCAATCTTCAGGCCAAGAAACCAGATCTTACTGCCAAGAGAGGCTTCTGCACTTTAAATTTAATTTGTATTCAGTAGGACCATCTCACATACGGTACAATAATCATGATAATCATTGTTTGTTTATGTGGCGCACAAATCCCGTACTGCCCGACATAACCATACAGATAGGATATAAGCAAAAGAGGTACATGGGTACAGATGAGCAGAATTCATGCAAGGGTGAAATTAGCAGAAAAAATTGCATGGCGTACACCAAAAATGCAGTATAAAACAGTCATACAAGAAAACAACAAGCCAAACAACAGGTGTGGGGTTATAGTGTAGCAGAATAATAAATGCATGAATGCAATTAACAGAACAAATCAAATGGCATATAGAAAGTTTCAGCAAAAAGACAGGACAAGGGGAAAATGAGAGACTGACCGTGGACAGACCTGAGACATAATATATAGAGACATTATGACAATATACTGATGCAAGTTGCATATGTACATTGCTTGCTATACAAGTCAGTTATTAGAATAAGGGATAATTCAGTGATTCATTACAGACTTCTATTACTGCTGCACACCACCTTAAGGCTTTTCATACTATAAAACCTTCTGCAATCTGGAAAGACTTTACTTTTTTTCTTGTGCAAAAAAAATAAAATAAAAATAAATAAGTACAAAAATGCTGGGACGAGTCACATAGCAACATATGTGGTATGATCTCTGAGCACGTCACACACACTGGTCCATTTTATTAGAAGCCAATTAACCTACCACTTTTAAATGTTAATAGCTTATTAAAACTAGTTTAGGACAAAAAGGTGCTGTAACTCATAGCAAGTAGATGATACCTGGATGCATAGTAATACATTGAAAATAAAGGAATTTTAATCTGAATTCTAAAATCTGTGGTTTCTATCTCTGCCAATGTCCCAGCTCATTACCAGAAAGTTTTTTCAAGTTCCTGACACTGGTTTTTCAGAGCTATGTTGTCTGAGGTCCTTTTTCTGTCACTTTTACCCTTGGCGGCAGAACACATGCAGTGTATCTTTAATAATTCAGTATGACCTTCTGACATGAAACACTGAAAAAAAAAAAATTACAGCTCTGGTAACTTGCTCTGGATGCTCACATCCTTATTGTTCATTTGGGCCGCACAATATTCTAGCCATTGCACATAACAGGTATTTGTCATAAAACACTACGGTAACATGCTGTGCAGTGCATATATGTGTCCATTGAGGGGATTATTCTGGTAATACACAAACGTTTTTGTTTTTTTTAAATGTTTCAAATTAAAATTTACCAACTAAATGTACCCAAAATAAGTTGATACAAACTTCGAGAAATGTTGAGCTTTCCTTGCCTGGAAGCGATTAAAACCCACTATTATGTTACAATCCAAAGTTAGGCAGATAGCACAGCATTGAAGGAAACTGCACATACAGACCTATCATGCTGCTCTTCTAGAGTGCCAAGAGACTGCATCATTGTGGGGTCTGTTGGTGCCATCTAAAGATGTTCACACACACACACACACACACACACACACACACACACACACACCACACAATAGTAGTTACCATGGCAGATTATAAAGATGTATACATTTTGAATTTAGGATTATTAAAGAAGCACTGCACTTGTTTTGTTGCTACGCGCATGCCAATAGTCCAAAATCAGAGCATGTTCAGCCAGCATGATTGTGCAATGTAAACAAATCCTGAAAGGTAAAGAGGATAGAAGATGAAGGGCAACTTATATGTAAATGTTAAAATTGTATGGTCCCAATAATGATTGCATTGCAATTATTGTATGAGAGTACCATTGCACCAATTTTCCCCATGACAAAACTTCAAAAATGTTAATTATTTTCTTCGCTCTCCATCTCAAGCCGTTCTGGTTTCTGCAGAGCAATAGGATAACATCTAAAGAGTTGCCAACATAGCAAAAGGTTTAAAGAACAAAGCATTGCAGGTTATACGGATTCTTGCTGACACAACCAGCAATTGCCCTGAAGTAATCTGCAATATGTAAAAAAACATTTACATTGCATAGGATACATAAAAGCCAATCCTACAAAGCTCTTTCCACTGTCCCAGAGTGATGCAAAGCAGAAAAAGCAGGCTAAATATAATCTGTTTCACTAAGGGAACAGACAGACAAAATGCTGGTCATTAATTATTATTATTAATTATTATTATTATTATTATAAGCACATCAATGATCTAAGGCACTGATAGGCAAATTCATCATCCCACAGATTGGAAGGAGGGAGAGTACAGAGCACTCCCTTCTCCTTTAGGTATGCCACATGACCTCATTCTGATAATTTCAGGTGCAGCCAGGGGCTTCAGGTGAAGATCACCTTTTGCCAACAGCTGATCTATGTTATACTGATTAGATTAAAAATATAGCCTTTAAAAAGACATAGTCAAGTTCAAGCTGTCTTTATTTATTCACCATTGTGTTTTACTCGAGAGGAACCCAAGCTCACCAAATATTCAGAAGGTTATGGAGTAATGCTCTGTACCAGAATGAAAATGAATTATTTGGAGTAAATTAAAAAATGTTTTTTTTTGTTTAAAAGGAAATGAAACACTGCATCCCAACCATGAAGCATGGGGCTAGGACTGATTTGCAGTCCAGGATTCAGATGGCTTGCAATCATTGAGGAAACCAGAAACTGGATTGTGGCAGCAAATTCTACAGGAAAATGTCAGGATATCCGTTAAACATAAGCTTAAACTGTAGCTCATGTAGCACAGCAACAATCCTAAACAGAAAAATCTACAAAAGTATTGTTGAACAGAAAAAATGTTATGTTAAACCATTATAGCAAAAAACACACACAGACATACTCCCAGGGGCATCACTATACATCATCTACTGAAATGCTGTCGGTATGGATAAAATTTTGCTCAGAAAACAAATTTGACAATGAGGACCAAGTGTTAGGCAATCAAAGGAGACACATACATACACACTAAAAAATATATATATATAATATATATATATATATATATATATATATATATATACATATATACACATATATACACATATATACAGGTATTCCTCACTTAACGACCTAGTTCCGTTCCAACGACTAGGTCGTTAAGCGAATTGGTCGCTAAGTGAGTACAGTACTGTATACATATGCATGGCAATAAAAAATCAGCATTTGAATATGCAGTTTTATATTCCTCCCTTTAGTAAAAAGATATTATATTTATTTAATGTCCTTGCAGTATTACTTCAGAACCAAGTGCTTTCAAGTACTGTAGAGCTAACTTACCGCACGATGGAGACTGCAAGGGTATCAGGTGCGTCTTGTCTTGTCTTCTTCAGCTCAGAAAGAAACTATGCGGGTACTATGGGCGTGGTTACGTCCCGTCGCAAGGGCACAGGTCATTAATTTCCCCTATTGCTAAGCGGCGGAGCCGGACGTAACAACGGGTCGTAAGTCCGAATGGTCGCTAAATAGGTCGGTCGTTAAGTGAGGAATACCTGTATATACACACACATATATACACACACACACACAGGGTGATTCAAATGTCGCAGTACACCCTTTTATTTCAAAAACTCTACAGGAAATTGGGAAACCTGAATACTCCAGTAAGGTATGGGTGACATGGTCTATCTTTTACGGTATGTACCAAACATGGGCGCCATCTTGAAATCGGCCCAATTCCTGTAGAGTTTTTGAAATAAAAGGGTGCACTGCGACTTTTGAATCAGTGTGTGTGAATATATATATATATATATATATATATATATATATATATATATATATATATATATATATATATATATATATATATATATACACACACACACATACACATACATATATACATACACACACATATATATATACACACACACAGTATATGGGCAAAAGTATTTGGCCACACCTGTTAATTATTGAATTGAGGCGTTTCATTAAGACCCATTGCCAAAGGTGTATAAAATCAAGCACCTAGCCATGCAGTCTCTATTTGCAAACATTTGTGATACAAAATGCTGCTTCTATAGCTGTAGAGCTCCGAACTTTCACTGGCATTAATGTAAGCGCAAAAACTGTGCGGTGGGAGCTTAAAGTAGTGGCCGAGCAGCTACAATGAAGCCTCACATCACCAAGACCAATGCCACGCGTCAGATGGAAAGGTGTAAGCACACAGACACTGGACAGTGGAAAGGTGTTCTTTGGATTGACTAAACGATTCTCTGTTTGGCAATCAGATATGAGAGTCTGGGTCTTGCAGATCCCAGGAGAACATAACCTGCCTAACTGCATTATGCCACCTGTGAAGTTATGGCGGAGGAGGGATAATGGTATGGGGCTGTTTTTCAGTATTTGGCCTGATCTCCAGTGAAGGGCAATCTTAATGCTTCAGCATACCAAGTCATTTTGGACAATGTTATGCTTCCAACATTGTGGCAACTGTTTGGAGAAGACCCTTTTTTATTCCAACATTACAGTGCCCCAGTGCACAAAGCAAGGACTACAAAGACATGACTTTTATGAGTTCTTTGTGGAAGAACTTGACTGGCCTCAACCCCAATGAACACCTTTGGGATGAACTGGAACGGAGATTGCGAGCCAGGCCTTCTCGTCCAACATCACTGCCTGATCTCATAAATAATCTACAGAATGAATGGGCACAAATTCCCACAGAAACACTCCCAACATCTTGTAGAAAGCCTCCCAAGAAGAGTGGAAGCTGTTATCTCTGCAAAAGGGGGACCAACTCTATATTAAAGTATATGTATTTGAATACAATGTCATTACAGTCCCTGATTGTGTAATGGTCAAGAGTAAGAATACTTTTGTCCATATAGTGTGCGCATAATAATAAATAAAATATATATATATATTTATTAATAATAATAATAATAAAACTCTGGAACTTATGTGCCAACTATCAGAGAATTCGGGCTATCCAAAAATCACCATCCACCAACAGAGGGATTGTTGAGAGTTCTGTCCCTAGGACTACTAGTGGAGACTGGCTAATTACACCAAGATCCCCCTTTTTTTTTTTTTTTTTTTTTCAAAAGGGTTAAATGTTGGGAAGTCAATTTTTTTGCATTAACTTTACTCCCCACACATCCTGCCCCTCCTTTTTATCCTGTATTGCTTAACAGGAAGGCCATCTTCTCCGTATGATAATGCAAGGAATTAAAAAAAGAAAGACAGGAATTTTTATTTTATGTTCAGCAAGTGAAACAAAAGTAAAGTGTTTGCAGATAGACATTCCTCTGAAAAGGAATCATCTCGTTTGCACAATCTGTAACACTCAGAAAAACCCAGGCCTAAAAAGCAAATATACAGACTTACTTATTTTAAATGCAGCTTTAAAATGATGGTCTAAAAACATTTTTATCCAACATCCTCTACACCAGATTTGCTCAAACCCAAACTTCAAGAGCTACAAACAGGTCATGTTTTCAGGATTTCTGTCTGTAGAAACAGGTGGAATGATTATGGTCCCAGAAAGAGGGATTAACTCACCTGTGCATGATTACAAAATCCTGAACACATGATTTCAGGACCTCTGGAATACACCCTCAACTAGCAGAACCATGTGCATTACATACCAAGGCTGACACAGTTCTGAAGAACTCATGCCAGTCAGTGCTGCAAGGTTCCTTGTGTTGTACTGACAAACAGGAAAAACAGTGGTCCAAAGAGCACTATATCACTTTCTAATATGGATGGGAATGTAATCAGTGTCTGTGTTAGTAACCACATTCAAGTGTGTGTGAGTGTGTATGTTTTCTGATCCCTGGTCAGATTAGTGCTATACTATTATGTGCCAACAGCAGAGCAGGGGTTTCCACCCTGTTTAAACATAGAGGAGTTTTGTTACATCAAATAAAAGCATCAAGAGCTAAATCAGGGCTTGCAACTAATTATGTCTTAATAATAGTAGACATCTCATTAACGTCTATCTCATTCCTTTACCTCCCAGATTGCATAACTGTGACACAATCAGCCGTTTCATTGAATAAGAGGGTGGAGAGGTGGAAGTAATTCATGTGTAAAGTGTGAGTCAGAGAGAGATATCACATCCCCATTTCTAGTCACTGCATGCTATAGGGAAATGGTGTAGTGCAGGGATGGGCAATCTTGAGCAGTCTAGCCGTTCATGAACTACAACTCCCATTACGACTATCTCCCGGCATCTTCAGAGGCTGGATACAGTAACTGAGTGTTACGATATCTTCCCATTGCCTGTCTATTGAGTAATAGCATTCCTACTTGGTAACAGCTGGGTAAACACTATACAAAATTTTGCGACAACGATTGAAAAAAAAAAAAAAAGAAAGAAAAAGGCCTGATCAGCATGCAGTTGTGTACACACTAAACGCCATATACTTTCAGAACTGTGCTTTTCATCTGTCACAACCATCGGCGGGTGACAATATTGTGAGTCTGCACACTCCATAGATCTGTGGGTACAGTCGGTCAAAAGTGCATACACACTGTAGAATTGGAACGATCTTGTTCAATCATTGAATGATATTTTTAGTCCAGTTTAAAAGTCAAACGATATGATGAGATTTGGAACGATAATTGTTCACCATTGCAGGGCCAAATGGTTGTTTATCATTTGACTGGCCCGATAACGGGCCAAAACACTGTAGTGTGTATCCAGCCTTACTATGAACAATCTTTCTATTTTTGTGTAAACAGCACTGTACTCACTTACTTAATAAAGCTGCACTCCCATTCAGGGTGACTAAAAATAATTAAAAAAAAATAATAATCCAGCTCCCCTATCCTCAGCTCCCAGAGCTCCGTTGTTTGTCCCTGCCTGACACTGCAAGAGGGGGCCTTGCCACACAGACTAATGATAAGCATAATTTAATTTCAACACACATAGCTTATTCCCCATGCTTTACAAACAATACACAGAAGGCTTAATTAAGAACCTGGAGCAGCGATGTGCAACCTGATACGCTTAAGAGGCCGTAAGGGGAGGACCTCTAGCCTTCAAATGGGCCGCACACAACCCTTAATATAAGTAGTAAGTTAAAATACAAAAACGGAAGAAAGAAAGTTATCTAATATCAAATATTACAAGTTATAACAAACATACTTAACTAAAGCAGTAAGGTCTCGGGAGTATCGCATGCTGCACATCACTGATTTAGAGCAAAAGAGCACCCACAATAACCTCAGAAGCCATTCTAATGTGAACCAGACAAAATTAAAAGTTAATACATAAACTACTATTTGACAAAATTAAAAGTTAATACATAAACTACTATTTGATGCAGCATAATTGTGTCATCTTCCCTCTTAATACATAAGCATTATAAATGCCAATATGTACATTAAATACCTTGCAGAATTTTTACACTGTATTGTAAAAATTACTGTACTAAAAAACTGCACGCTTTTTCTAAACTCCTGACATACTTCTCAAATCCTTTTTTGTCCATTTGTTAACAAACCAATGTAAGATCTTCCCAGAGTTGGCGGTGCAGGAAGTTTTAAAGTCTGGTCCATACGATTTGTCTGCATATTTTTCCAGCTACTAAGCTTTGTTCTAGGAGTGATTAATTTCCTTTTAAGCACTACATGCATTTTATTAACACTTGCAGAGCTGGGACGATGAGTAAGGAGGAAATAGAACAGCAGTAGCACAGGGCTATTTTGCTTGGAACATGCAAGAACGTACATAATTCATATTAGAGGGTGAGAAAGTAAAAATGGGCAGGCAGCAATTGGCCCAGTGGTTAATATTGCTGCCACAAAGAACTGGTCTTGGCGGAGTTTGTATGGTAACAGTGGCGCACGCAGGGGGGGTTTCTGAGTCTCCAGAAACCCCCCCCCCTGCGCTAAGTGGCCGCTATAGCCGCACTGTCCTATACAGCAGCCGCGGCGCTGTCAAAGAAGCGTCCACGGCGGTGCTGTAGTGTAGTGTTTTTTTTTGGGGGGGGGGGGGTTCGCCCCTGGGTATTCATGTGTTTGTTTGGCCTTCCTTTGGGTGTGTGGGTATGTAGAAGAGAATTTAGATTATAAACTCCAGTGGGGCAGGTACAGATTAAATATTCTCTGTTAAGGGTTGCATAATATCATCATTTATTTATATAGTGCCAGCAAATTCCGTAGAGCTTTACAATTGGGAACAAACATTAATAAAACAATACTGGGTAATACATACAGACAGAGAGGTAAGAGAACCCTGCTCGCAAGCTTACAATCTATAGGACAATGGGAGTTTAAAACACAAGGGCATGTGCAACATCATATTGCACACTGGACCAGCTAGAATGCAAAGGTAAAAGGATTGAGTGGGCTATGTGATCAGTCACACAGCAATGTTGGTCAGAGGGTTGTTGTCTTGTGTTAGCTGTGTAGAGGGTGGTAATAGAGTGACCTAGGGAGATTAAGATGGTGGTTGAGGAATATCATAAGCTTGCCTGAAGAGGTGGGTTTTCAGAGAACACTTGAAGGTTTGAAGACTAGAGGAAAGTCTTACTGTGCGAGGGAGGGAATTCCACAAAGTGGGTGCTGCCCGAAAAAAGTCCTGTAATTGGGAATGAGAGGAAGTGATGAGAGTGGAAGAGAGATTCAGATCTTGTGCAGAATGGAGGTGTCGAGTTGGGAGATATTTTGAGACGAGTGAGGAGATGTATGTCGGTGCAATTTTGTTGACAGCCTTGTATGTTAGTAGAAGAATTTTATATTGGATTCGTTGAAATACGGCCAACCAATGTAGAGACTGACAGAGTGGCTCAGCAGAGGAAGAACGGTTTGCAAGGAAAATCAATCTAGCCGCTGCGTGCAAAATAGATTGTAGGGGTTCAAGTCTGACTTTGGGAAGACCAGTAAGGAGGGAATTGCAATAGTCGATGCGGGAGATTATGAGTGCATGAATTAAGGTTTTTGCAGTCCAGTCTAGTGTGAGATATGTGTGGTTTCTGGAAATGTGCTTTAGATGTATGTAACATAATTTCGATATAGATTCGATGTGGTGATTAAATGATAGTTGTGAGTCAAGGATTACACCTAGGCAGCGAGCTTGCGGAGTGGGATTTATGGTCATGTTATCAACAGAAATAGAAATGTCTGGCAGGAAGCTTTTGTTTTTGGGTGGGAATATTATTATTAGTTTTTGAAAAATTGAGTTTGAGCTGGCGAGAAGACATCCAAGATGAAATGGCAGAAAGAGTCAGTAACGCAAGACAACACAGATGGTGAACGATCAGGAGAGGATAGATAGATTTGTGTATAATCCGCATAGAGATGATACTGAAATCCAAAAGGAGTTTATTAGTTTTTCAAGAGAAGTGGTGTAGATAGAGAATAGCAGAGGACCTAGGACTGAGCCTTGTGGAACTCCAACTGATAAAGGAAGCAGAGCAGAGGTGGATCCAGAGAAATTAATACTGAAAGAGCGATTAGATATGTAGGATGAGAACCAGGATAGGAAAGTGCCTTTAAGACCTAGAGATTGTAGCGTTTGTATGAGGAGAGAGTGGTCAACAGTGTCAAATGCGGCAGAGAGATCCAGGAGAATTAGAAGAGAGTAATGGCTTTTACTTTTATGTAGGCACTATAAAAATAAAGGATAATAAAATAAGTTAACGAGTTAGTACTTCATTTATAGTGTCGCAGTTTTGTTTCGCTGAAAATCTGTAACATTACTTATTTTCTTACAGTTCATATACTTGACACACTCAGATTAAAGAAATCAAAAGGGACAACAGTGCTTTAATTATTTAAACAGTATTTGGCACCCGAAAGTAAGCAACTGGCTTTTTTTTTTTTTGAGTGTAATATAATGTCAGGTCACTTGGGTGTCCCCATTTTCTTTTTCCAAAAATGATGGTTTTATTGAAAGTACACTGATATCTGTCTATGATATAGCAGGGAGAGGTAAAGACAAAGAACAGAAAGGGAAGAAGTAGGGGGCGTGAGATAGGAAACACTGACTGTGATAAAAATAAAGACATTGTGATATTAGCTATCAATTCTCATATGGAATCAGAGGTTGGGAGTTCAATTCTTTATAATCCTTGGCAAGTGGCCAATTCTTATTTTTAAAGTTGTACACAAAGTTTAATCAAGTAAAGTATATATTGCTTTCACTTTCTGATAATCTGAATTAATATAATTATTCTACAACCAGCTCTAATCTAAAGGAAGGGCATGTATTTCTTACCTAAAGCTAATAAATAATTGCGACGTGTAGAAATCCTCTCCGACTGTGTTTTATGTGGATGTTATTTAAGGAGTTGAAGCAGATGCAATACATTGCAATGAGATCAGTACTTTACTTAGGGGTATGAAAGTTAAGAGGCTATATGTATGCAATCAGCTGTTTCAAAATAAAGGGAAAGACAAAACAGATTAATCAACTAAAATCACCTAATACCTCATTATGTTTATAGACATGAAATAATAATAAAGATCAATAAGTAACTGTGCAAGGTTTCGTTGTAACCATTTAATTTGTGTGCTGGTAAAAGATGTGTCACAGGATAATGATGCATTTAGTCATTCCTTCCCACCTTGCTCATATCATTCTGTTATCTCTTGTGGCTCACACCTAATATACCCAGAATAATGTAATAAACATAGAATACTCATCTGCTCTTTTCAAAATAAACGTCTGACATCTAACCTGACTTTTAAACAATGGGTGAATAACTGCGTATCCTCCAACTGAAACAAAAACCTTTGCATTGCTTCACAGATTATTTGTTTTCACAACAGGCCACCCTTTTACTGGTGAGCCCCACTCAGCCTCAAGCTAGAAGTCATTTATTGACCAATTAAAAGTAGCAACCATGTAAGTTAAAGAAAAGCAAATGTGCTATTGGTCACCTCCGGTTACCGCATATGGGCCAGGTTCACTAATGAACGTAAATGCAGATATGGGCAGTATTTTGCAAAAAATTGCTCTGTGCATTCCCAGGAACTGACTTTATGCCAGAGACTGCAAGTGTCTGGCATAATATGCAATTTGTCATTGAGCACAAAGGACACTCATGACAGACTACGATTTCAGGGGTGAAGCGGGAAGGGGAATGGGCAGATGCATGAAGTCAATATACAGTAAGGGTGTGCCAAGTTCCAGCGCATGCAGCAGCGTCCAATTAAATCTTTGGGCTTCTCTTCGGTACGTGCTTTTCAGTCGTACAGCTTGCACCAGCTACAGGTCAAGTGATGGTGAAGGTGGTCGTGTATGCACACTAGAACATGTGTTTGCAATTAAGAGCAACACTAAAAATGCATTTTATGTCCATTAGTCATTAATAAAACATACGGATGCCCGTATTTCATGAAGAAAAAAAAAATTCTCTTTTCAATGTCTTTTTCTTAGTGACTATATTAACAGATGACAAATGTTTTTGACTTTTAAAGTGTGTTCAACTGGGACTTTATATTCCACATAGGCATAATACATATCCCTGCATTGTATTGTGTCTGTATATACGGCACTTGCAGTATTGGGTCAGCGTATACCTAGACCCATATTTAAGAAGAGACATTTCTTCAGTTCCCCCGACGTTGAACATGGATGTGCGTATGCCCGAATTGCATGCGTCTTAAAGGCACTTCTTTTGCGTGCCTTAAGGAATCAGGCCTTTTATATGCAAATTGACATTTTCTTTCTTTGAGGAGTTGCCAACAGTCCCTACTTTGGAATCAGGCTGCCCTCCTAGCCCTCACCTGTGGGCACCAGCTCCTTCTCGCTTTATTGTCAGATTCATTTCTTATAGCTTCTAGCACTTGTTTAAAATGCCTGCTGATATGGTATTACAGATTCTTTGATTAAAAGGCATTGTTTCATCGGATTACTAAGACTAAAGGCTATGTGCAGCCTTTTTGAAGGTAAAAGGGCCACCCACAAGGCCCCTTAAGTGTATCAGGTTGCCCATCATTGCTTCACATAACCACAAAGAAAAACATTACAAATAAATAAAATAAAAAAACTTTTATAATTTAACTTTACTATATGTGTGTGCTTGTTTGAGCTGAACTTTATCGTTTAGCTAGCTATAACATCACAAGAAATAGATCACTATAGCAGTGTATGTGTCTCGTACATTTTTAGTCTTTGTACACTAAAGCAGTGAGGTGGAGAGGCTGTAGAACGATTAGAATAGAGCCACCCGGTTTACTTTTCACTGGTAGTTACATTAGGACTATTATGCTGGGTACACACTACAGAAAATTTCTCCTGATGCGACATCTTGAATGATTTTACCAAACGACATAGAAGAAAAAAAAAGAAAAAATAAGTCTGATTGATGTGTACACACTATACTTGTTTTACCTTCAGATCTGTGCTCTTCATCTGTCATAACCATCGGCGGTTGACAAGATTGGGAGTCTGCACACTCCATAGATCTGTGGGCACTGCCGGTCAAAAGTGCATACACGCTGCAGAATTAGAACGATCTTGTTCCATCATTGAATGATATTTTTACAATAAACGCTTTCAAAAGGTTATTTTTTCCTATGAATAAGTGTGGGCAGTTATCAAATGATTTTTAAACATTAGCCAATAGGATTCACATAACTTAAATTTAACTGGATGGAGGCAGCAGAACAAGAGCACTGGGTGGCTGATGTATACTCCATAATTAGATAATTAATGGTAGGACTGACTACTGCCATAATAGAAAAGAAACTCAGGAAAATAAATATGGACAAACAACAGACCCCTCAATTAAATAATTAAAATACCAATGGGGCAAGTATAGAGAGAAGTGTACAAATGAGGTTTGTGAGAAAGAAGGGAAATCCCTAACTGCATTATAGGATGTCAAACTGCAAAGAGTGAGTGCTGTATAGCTAAATTTGCAGATTTGATACTGCAACAAAGTTAAAAATCAGTTCAGTAATTGTAATACAGTGAAGTAGTGTCTCATCTGTATACGTACAAGCTGCCTGAAATAGAGAGACACAGATGGGGGACCAAACCGAAGACACTTTGTGCGAGAGATTTTGATAGAAATCTCTGCTCATTTTTACTCACGCCCCATAGAGGTGAAAGAAAAAATGAGCGGAGATCTCTACCTATAGTAACTGAAAAAGTGCGCAGCTGAGAACATCGCAGATGATTGAACCTGTTATAGGGTCCTACATTGTCAGCAACAGGAGAATCCAGCCAAGAAAACACAGGCAGTATTTATATGTTAATTTACACAATGATCTATTGTCATATAGGGGATGATCTATATTTTGCCCCATTGCATTCGTAAGACATTTGTCAGTGTTTGTGAAAGTAGGAGAATCATTGTACCTAGAGGGACTCTCTCTATATTCTGAAGTCATTCTGCATGATTGGCTGTTTGGATACATACCTTTATGCAGATTTTTTTTTTATCGTTACTGAAAGAAACGGCTCACTTCACCCTTTATGATCAAAGAGTCAGTCGGGCCAGGCAAATAAGCCAATTATCAAACATAGGTTAATGTTCCTAGTTTATCAAGATTGACCGACGTCCTGAGCGCAATACAAACGGTGACAGAAGCGCTAAAGTGTCATAGATTTGCATACAAGGTCATTTAACCTGTAACGTGTACCATTTGTATTGGTTTGGTGCATATTGACAGAAATTTCAACTGATTGCTGAACCTTACTTTATGTTTGACCCGGTTCTAAAACCCATTGTTGCATCTATCGTTGCCTCCATTTTGGTGCAATCCTTGGAGGAGGGGAATCTCTGCAGCAGCCCCAGTACGGAACAAATTACAAAGGTGCCAAGGCCGCGGTTTCTCACTGTCTAGGATAATCCCACCTGTCCCGTATCATCTTCATCATCTTATCTTGAACCCCAATATCTCTGCAATTTACACAACTTTGTACTATGAAAAAGGCAGATAGATTACGTTGTTTTGCATGGCAAGGATCAGAAGATTCACTTAAACGATTTCAATTTTTTTTTTCAAGTTGAACAATAAGTCAATGGCAAAATGTTGAAGAAGCAGTGAAGTAAATGGATTTGTCCTTTAATTAAATGTTAAAGAAAAAAAAAGAAAATATGTTTTAGGACAATAAAAGTCTGCCATTTAAATTAGGAGGTCACAACTAGCTAATCCAGTCAAAATCTCTACAGATTTGTAAATGGATGCTGGAAAAACAGATGATAAACTGCAATATGTGAAAGGCATTTACCAACTGGGCATTTTGCACCTCACATAATGCAATTGTTCTGCCCCTTGACGGAAACATTAAATCCGTCCAAAATAGACTTTGGCAAGGCACAATGTGGATCAAAGAAGTCATCAAACTGTATTTTTTGCCTGCCTAGGTCAACACTTGATAGCTCCAAATGAGATGCACATTAGTATTGGTGGCCATTTTTGAGCCATACAATTTAGTAATTTGCTATCAATAAAAGGCCATCAGACTCAGTTTGTATGCATATCGTACATTTCCAAGGTATTACCATGTTTTGCAGGGAGAATGATCACAGTCTGATTTAATCACATTAACAATAGACCAGTGGGGTGACACATATAGACCAAAAGTTTGAAACATATACACTATATGTGTAGAACATGATTAAGGCCTTGAATATCTGAAAAAGCAAGATATGAGATCTGTACAGCTCCAGGAAGTAGGGCCAGGTGGTAAACAAAGTTACAATAATTTATCTATATCTAAACAGTCCTTTATTTTTATGGTATGGCCATAATCAAACACATTAACAACTGTACTTGAACCCGGTGAAACATCTTCTTATATACGATAGCTTTAATGGCTAATCTTCAACGGACAGAAGGCGGGGTGGGCAGTGACTCAGCAGACTAGGATGTGTTTCAAATTGTTCACAAAACTTTTCAGTAGCTATATTATTTGTAGCTAGCAACTTAGAAATTGCATGCCTTGTTTTTCTTCAAAATATTATGAGTGTGAAGCATTTACATTTTACCGTTGCAGACAGACTGCTCCACAGTTAATTCAGCACTGAATGTGACCAAATCAAGACATTTCCTTTTTCAGACCAAAAATAGAAAAGTTTATCTAAATCAAAACAAAGCGAATATTCAGATAGAGCCAGACACAGTCCAGACGGCTTTGTTTTTGGAGATTTGGTTTAGGTCTTAATTTCACACATTTGCATAGTAAAAGTACAAAGTAAACCTGCTCTCATACAAGTAAGACATAGGGCTAGATTTACTAAGCTGCGGGCTTGAAAAAGTGGGGATGTTGCCTATAGCAACCAATCAGATTCTAGCTATCATTTTGTAGAAGTTACTAAATAAATAAATAAAAAGCTAGAATCTGATTGGTTGCTATAGGCAACATCCTCACTTTTTCAAACCCACAGCTTAGTAAATTTAGTCCATGGTGTGAGACAAATAACGCCCAAATATTGGTTGGACTGAAACAATAATAGCGCTACTAAGGTGTAATAGAATGACAGACAAACCAGGATGGAATTAGTCATCAATCCGATGAGTACTTTTCCTATAAGCCTTATAGCAACAGTAATTTGGTGACAACTCTAGAACTCCAACTTTCAGGAAATGCAGACTTACCTAAAAACCGATATACAATATTTCCGACACCTGTGGTGCCGTCAGTCTAATTTTCGTCACTTAAAATGACGACATTCACATTGCCAGAATAAAGGGGGCAATGCCAGGACCTGACCTACATATTAACAACTAGCCCATGCATTATTGTGGAAAGCTATGTAAAATGTTAAGTTTAAAAGGGAGAACTACAAAGAAAAAGAAAGCCAAACAAGCAAAACTCCATATAAGCTTTATTTCAGGAGATACTGATCTTTACTTGCAGCAACTACATGTTGCTTAGTCAAGCAAAATAACTTGAAGTACAAAAGTACAGCTGATGCACTGAATGATGTTGATGATTCTGACTGGAAGGGTGTCATATAGTGACACTTAATAGTGAAGAGCAGCC
The DNA here is from genome assembly GCF_038048845.1 of Mixophyes fleayi. Classification (NCBI taxonomy): domain Eukaryota; kingdom Metazoa; phylum Chordata; class Amphibia; order Anura; family Limnodynastidae; genus Mixophyes; species Mixophyes fleayi. The sequence goes on from NC_134403.1 coordinate 201,383,250, forward strand.
ACAAAAAGCAGATACAAAGTTAGGTTAATATGCAACTATGGGGTAAGGTGCTCAGCTTATAGTGACCAAATATATGTTCTAGTCCCCTATAAGCACTGCAATCCATCTGCAAAAACATTGGAGAGATCCTGGTCAACACAGCGCAATGCAGCAAAGAAAACAGATAAATCAGTTTAATGGCTTTAGAATACTTAAGACACAAACGTCACTTAAAGTCAAAATGCCAAAATGTTTTTGGATTGGCAGCCATCACAACAGACATGCGCCCATTAATAGCCTTATTCAGAAGCTTATTTGGATAATTTTCTGTGTAGAAATGAGCATATTTTCCACACAATGGAGGTAACCCTTTGCTGGCTGAATCAATACACATGCAAATACAGGCTATCAATTCACCAAGAATAACTGTGCTATGAATAAATGACAGGCAGTATACTGAGGAATACTGAGCAAAATGGGAGCAAATTACTCAAAAAATAAAATAATATTTTTATAAAAAAAAAAAAAAAAAAAAGATATATCCGCTCATATGCAGAGATGTAAACATCTCGAGACATGCCCGCCTCAGCAGCTTATACACCTGGTTTATGACAAGTCATCACTATCAGTGAGTACCTGCCCTGTAGCAGGTACAAAAGATACGCCTCCGATCAGGTATATGTGTGTGTTTCGGTATTTGGTTAAACATGCCTTTACTGTAAATAAAGGCAAGAACGCCCCTTCTCTTCCCCAGCCCACTCCACCAGGAGCCAACAGGCACAAGTGTCAGATTCAAGCAAGTCTGCATAGCTGAATATGTGGCCGCTCACTTACTATGCATGCACAATGCGATTTTTCGCAAGATACGATGCTCAAATCTAATTCTGCATCAGCACTTTTGTTTTTACTACTACATAAATCAATCATTTAACCACTGCTCATTCATTCCCTCTTTTGTTCTGCCAAATGCTTTTCCTCAATTATATAGAAAAAAATAAGGGTAGTGAAAAATTATTAACACTTTAGCATTCATCATCATTTATTTATATAGCACCAGCAGATTCTGTAGCACTGTACAATTGGAAAAAACAGTAATAAAACAATACTGGGTAATACATACATATGTATTAAGGCTCTGCTCACAAGCTTACAATCTATGGGACAATGGTTTCATACACAAGGGTAAGTGCTACATCATATTAAATATCTGTCCAGCTATAATACAAAGGTTACAAAGTAATTAGTGGGCTGTGTGATCAGTCACACAGCTATGTTGGTCAGAGGATTGTTGTCTGGTGTTAGCTGTGTAGAGGGTGGCAATAAGGTAACCTAGGGAGATTAAGAGGATGGTAGAGGAATATTATAAGCTTGTCTGAGGATGTGGGTTTTCAGAGAACCCTTCAAGATTTGAAGACTAGAGGAAAGTCTTATTGTTCCAGGGAGGGAATTCCATAAATTGGGTGCAGCCTGAAAAGTGTCCTGTAACCGAGAATGGGAGGAAGTGACGAGAGTGGAAGAGAGCCGCAGATCTTGTGCAAAACGGATGTGTCGAGTTGGGAGATATTTTTAGACAAGTGAGGAGATGTATGTTGGTGCAATTGTGTTGATGGCCTTGTATGTTAGAAGAATTTTATATTGGATTCGTTGAAAAACAGGCAACCAATGTAGAGATTGACAGAACAATTTGCAAGGAAAATCAATCTAACCGCTGCGTGCAAAATAGATTGTAGAGACTTGAGTCTGATTTTGGGAAGACCAGTAAGGAGGGAATTACAATAGTCGATGCGGGAGAGGAGTGCATGAATTAAAGTTTTTGCAGTGTCTTGTGTGAGATATGTATGTATTCTTGAATGAATTTTAGATGTATGCAGCCTTATGTAAATATAGAGTTGATGTGGGGAACAAAGGATAGTTGCGAGTCAAGGTTTACACCTAGGCAGCGAGCTTGCGGGTTGGGATTTATGGTCATATTGTCAACAGAAATAGAAATGTATGGCAATAAGCTTCTATTGTTGGGTGGGAATATTATTAATTCTGTTTTTGAAAGATTGATTTTGAGTTGGCGAGAGGACATCAAAGATGAAATGGCAGAAAAACAGTCAATAACGTAAGACAACACAGATGGTGAGAGATCAAGAGAGGATAGATAAATTTGTGTATCATCTGCATAGAAATGATACTGAAATCCAAAAGGAACTTATTACTTTTCCAAGAGAAGTGATGTAGATAGATAATAGCAGAGGACCTAGGAATGAGCCTTGTGGTACTCCAACTGATAAAGGAAGCGGAGTGGAGGTTGTTCCAGAGAAATTAACACTGAAAGAGCGTGTCACGGGCACTAGGAGTTTCTACCCAGGATTCACCAGGTGTGATTATGCTTACCAGAGGGGTGGAGTTTATCAAAGCGATCCTCTGGGCAGTAGGGTGAATGGTTGGAACAGTACAACAACTTAGGATAAAGAAAGTCAGCCACTTGCAGCTATGCGGCAGGCGAGTCAGCCACTTGCAGCTATGCGGCAGGCGAGTCAGCCACTTGCAGCTATGCGGCAGGAGAGTCAGCCACTTGCAGCTATGCGGCAGGCGAGTCAGCCACTTACAGCTATGCGGCAGGCGAGTCAGCCACTTGCAGCTATGCGGCAGGCGAGTCAGCCACTTGCAGCTATGCGGCAGGCGAGTCAGCCACTTGCAGCTATGCGGCAGGCGAGTCAGCCACTTGCAGCTATGCGGCAGGCGAGTCAGCCACTTGCAGCTATAATGCGGAGGTAGGTATAACAACTGATGTGCAGTGAAGACTCGTGCCAGTGCAGGTGGGTAGCTGGGAGAGTCAGTGGTCTGCGAATAGCAAGTTGTACCACTGCGGTGATGGGAAGACTTGTCCAGGTGCAGGTAGGTAGCGGGAGCGTCAGTGGTCTGCGGATAGCAAGTTGTACCACTGCGGTGATGGGAAGACTTGCCCAGGTGCAGGTAGGTGGCGGAATAGCGGGTAGTCTGTAGCGGCAAGTATACCACTGATGAGCAAGGGAGACTTGTCCAAATGCAGGCAAGCAGCTGAATTGCAAATAGTCTGTGGCGGGTACGTTACCACTGATGAGCAGAGCAGGCTTGTCCAGGTGCAGGTATGCAGCGGAATGGCAACCAGTCTATAGCTGGTACGTTTACCACAGAAGAGCAGATAAGGCTTGTCCAGGTGTAGGCATGCAGCGGAGTAGTGGTAGTCTGTAGCGGGCAAGTTTACCACGGATGAGCAGAGAGGACTTGTCCACAGCAAAACTGATCACACGAGCAGAACACAGGAAACACCTAGGAGTCTCAAGGGAATGAGCACCAAGAACAGGCAATGAAACTAAGGACACAGGTGCCTTAAATAGTGAGTGGCGATTGATTCACCAATAGGATTAAAAGCAAGGTTTTAAGTTCAAGAGTCCTGCACATGCGCAATCCAGTCAAGATGGCGGACGGCCGCGGCTTAGGACAGGCGCCGGCAGGAATGAGAGAGAGCCACGTACCAGACCAGAGGCACTAACTGTCCGGTGAGTGACAGAGCGATTAGATAGGTAGGATGAGAACCAGAATAGGACAGTGTCTTGGAGACCTAGGGATTGTATCTTCTGTAAGAGGAGAGATTGGTCAACAGTGTTGAATGTAGCAGAGAGATCTAGAAGAGAGTAATCACCTTTAGTTTTAGCGATGATCAGATCATTGATAACCTTGGTAAGCGCAATTTCTGTGGAGTGTTGAAAGTGAAAACCTGACTGAAGAGAATCCAATAAGCTGTTTGCAGAAAGGAAATGTGTGAGGCATATCTCTATTGATGCATTAATAGAACATTAAGATGAGAATACATTTTAAGATCATAAAATAACTGAGCCTATAGATTTTGTAACTCAGCATCTTTAGCAGCAATTAGCAATTATGGGGGTGGTGTGGGGAAGAGTTGTCAAAGTCGTATAATTGGATGAACGAAAGTATATTGGTTTTACGTGGCGTGACACGATCGCACGGTAAAATACGCACGCACACACTCGCATTACAACAGTTAGTTATTTATATAATTTCATATTGGTTCTGTTACACTGTAATTCAGGAGCAGATAGTATTCGGTTTATTATTAGATAGAGATATATATATATATATATATATATATATATATATATATATATATATATATATATATATATATATATATATATAGTGATTATATGTACATTGTAGTGTTATTAAAGGTTTAGGTAATAGGAAAGGTGTCCATGCCTGATATCATATTGAAGCCCTAATCATCAGCAGCTGTCTGCTGCAGTCGGCGAAGAGATCGCACATTGCATGCTTTAGTTATTGATATTAGAGAGTAAACCTTTGTATGATACTGGCTATGAAAAGGAGCAGACCCCCTGGAGAGAAGATCCCCACCTTTGGATTCCTTAGATTGAATCAACCTATTACCTGTCTGGCCTAGACCCACCCAACGTCTGGACCTATAGAAACAATCTACGTCATCTCTATTGTTCACAATGAAACACTGACTGTATATATATTAGCTGCATCTCACTGGGGCCTCAGTCAACTCTGACACAATATTCTATACAGAATATTGTCCATCGGGTCCCGTGGGTACGCAGCGAGCGCATGCGATTGCAGCGGTATGTATGTATTTATCTTTTGGTATTGGCTGTGCTGTACTGTACTTTATCATTATATAATAATGTATTGAATTGTTGACTATTTACATCTGCTAAAATAAATTACTTTGTGCTTTGGACACACATACAATTGATTGGGCAATGCTTATTTTAAAACGATAGAATTACTTTAATAAGTTAATCTTTGTTTCATCTGTCTACAGAACATTCTTCCAGAATACTTCAGTATTGTGGGATTTTTTTTTTCCCTTTGTAAAAAAAAGGGAAACCAATCCCCCAAACTCACACCAGATTATCATCTCATCGACTATAGTATTTAACTAAAAACCCGTTAGAGCAAATAGTCATGTGCGGTTTAACATCTGCTGATGCTGAAATCCTTACCAAAAGGTGACCTCAATTTAAAAGTTTATCAAACCAGTGATTAATACGTCACTATTACAAATGTTAATTTATACTCACAGTACTTCTATCAAATGTTGAATGTATCATGGATGCAACAAACTCCTTTAGTGATCTATCTGATGGATTATTATTACTACCATTTATTTCTATAGCGTCACTAATTTCGCAGCCCTGTACAGAGAACTTCCATCAGTCCCTACCCCATTGGGGCTTACAGTCTAAATTCTGTAACAGAGACACAGACTAGGGTCAATTTGTTAGCAGCCAACTAACCTACCAGTATGTTTTTGGAGTGTGGGAGGAAACCGGAGCACGCGGAGGAAACTTGCGTTGGTTTTTCAATAGCAAACAATTGCTTTTGAGGCAAGCGCTTACGCAGCTTTTTTCTTGATGACTGCAACACAGGACAATGTACTGCAAGTATGGAAGTCAAACCATCCTTGATTAAGTACTCCAATGTAGTTTTTATTAGTACAAATACATTTCCAATGTTTCAGTAACATCTGCGCTTTAGGCCAAAATAACGCAGGGATAGAGGGAATTCTAAAAGCTTCACAAAACATTAGCTCACCACTGTATTTTATGTTATAAAGACAACACTATATTATTTAGAAGGAGAGTAACATAAGGTGCCTTTTCCTTTGCTGAAAATACAAACAGGATTACCATGGTAAATGACCACATTACAAAGCAATTCAAGGTAATTTGGTCATTTACCATGGTAACCCCCTGTGACCTTTCAGTATTACATTTACATGGCTTGCTCCTTCATAGATCATACATCTCCATCATACACTTGGAGACGTGCTGAATGGGCAGGTGAGTAATGAATGAATTTAGAGGGAATTAAGATAGAGGTAGTTTAATTTTGCTCTTCACATAGATACATATTTCCCTGACTGTAGCTCCTGTATCTATAAACACTGAGTGCCAATCATTACGAAAAGCTGAGGAAAGTTCAGACCTGGTCCCACATCCCTTAATAATAAAATCACTTCAATGATCTATTTTTAAGCCAGTGAAATAAAAGTCAAAAAGGTAGAAGGCGAGGAGGTAAATCCATTTATACACACATACACCCAGACTGTTTAGTAAACATGAGCTCTAATACATTGAAGAGTGATGTGGCAGTACAAGGAGACATTAACAGCAGGCAGACTAACATAACTGAGAAAAGCAAATAATAGAAGCCAATGTGTGTATATGCACACTCTGCAACAAGTCTTTCCAGCTATATGGGAAAAGAGTTTCAATTGAAGAAATAAAAATATATGTCATCCATCATCATAATCATTTATTAATATAGCACCACTAATTTCACAGCGCTGTACAAAGAACACACATCAGTTCCTACCCCAATAGAGATGACAGTCTAAATTTCCTAATACACACACACACACACACACACACACACACACACAGACTAGGGTCAATTTTGATAGCAGCCAATTAACCTACTCGTATGTTTTTGGAGTGTGGGAGGAAACCGGAGCACCTGGAGGAAACCCACGCAAACACAGGGAGAACATACAAATTCCACACAGATAAGGCCATGGTCGGGAATCGAATGCATGACCCCAGTGCTGTCAGGCAAAAGTGCTAACCATTTAGCCACCGTACTGTCCATGATGCTAAATATTTTTAATCAAACGGACATTTATATTAGTCAATAACTGCTAACAAATCCTAACTAGCAATTGAGGACACAATAGGAACTCCACTGCCCATTACGTGAATAGTAGTTTCCACTGCCATGCTCAGACACAATCCCATGACAGCTATAAAAACAAAAGTCAATAAGAGTATATTCATTGGGACAAAAAGTCACATTGTGATATGGATCTTTCTCCTCTCCGCCACTCCTTCCCCATGTGTATAGGACACCAACTTGTCATATTGAGAAAACCTCCATGTGTGGGACAATTACAGGCCCAGTGAATTAAAATGAATTCAATAGAGCAAAAAGAAATGCTTAAATGGTGGTACCGCGGTAGTAAAACTACAGTAAAAATAGGTTATATCATATAGTACATGACAGGCTCCAGTTTTTTTTTTATTTTAAATAATAATAATAATGATGATGAGTTAATATTCTGTGACTTAATTTGGCTGAAATGCTCAGAGGCAGGATCAAGCCTTTGAAACAGGACAGGTAAAATTAACTAAGCATAGGGGTTCAGCCTAATTCATGCAAATTTACTGGAAGTGCTGACAAAAAGCTAGGGAGTGAAACAAGATTTGCCTTTGTTAAGCAGGCAGCCATTTTTTTTTTACAATATAAAAAAAGTTATTATTATTGGGGCACGGATCATGAATATAGTACAGGTTAAACTGAAGGAAAAACAAATTAAAATAAAACGTGGTGGTGGTCACGTGAAACGTAGACTACAAAGACTTGGGCATACCAAAATACAGATTCATTTAACAGAGGTCATGGCATCTCCTGAAATAAGAGGTGGGCTGCACAATCACTACAGTTGATTGCACCATTGCTTTTGATCGAATGTGCTTCATAGACACTTCAAGAGACTAGAAATATACACCCCGATTAATGGTTCATGCAGTTCTTAATAGCAGTCTGTGAAGGAAGGATCTTTCCCGTGTGGCTATTGCACATAGCGACAGGATTTGGCGATGGATAAAGCAGGAGAAATCTTGGTTGTCTCCTGCTTAAACCCCTTAATAAAGTAAAACTGCAATAGCCATTCTCTGGAGAAAACAGCTGTTATTTCCATATTTTTTGGATCATTGCAGCTTAGTAAATAGACCCCTGTACACTTGAAATATGGCATGGTAGAGGGCACCAAAATAAGTGTCATCAGATCTATTGAGGATTAATCTACAGTACATGTATTTAGAAAGGGCCACCACAACAACAGAATACCGATTTGTTTTAAACAAGCACTCCCAGCATTATACCCCTCAGCTCCTTTGCTCTAATCTTAAGGGTATGTGCAAACAGGAGCGTTAGTTGTGGAGATTAAAAGGAAAAAAAAAAAAAGTCTATTTTCTGCTCATTAAATACAATATTTATAGTGTTCATGCTTTATACTGTCTCACTCCTACCATTAAATCACCCTCCCTTACTACAAGGTATTGTTGACAACAATGTATTGATTCAATTATATATTATTCTCATTATAACACCACCCTCTCTATATATTCAGTTGGGGACAGAGTTTTAGAGGCGGGAGCACTGCATTCTACCATAAAAAAAACCTCTCTGACCCACAAAAACTGCTTATGTAGACAAAGAGTCAAAAGTTATTCCTGGTGAAACTGGTACACCACAAGAATGTGAAACTTGTTTCAATCATTAAGTGGTTAGTAATATAGGTAGTTTCTTTATAAACTAGTACAATGACTGCTGTATTTCTATCTATGTGTTTCCATAACATGTCACTGACATAAGGAAGGAAGGAAGGAAGAGAAACAGAAAGAAAAACAAAAGAAATCGAGACATGTGTTCTGTGGTTGGGGGCAATGTAATCATGAAACACCTCGCTCCTTCCTGACAGGAAAGAAATGCTGCTACATGGGGTAAAAATGATCACCAAATGCCATCAAGTAGCGATTAGCATTGACCTCGCCTTTTGAGTGAATGACAGCTCCTACTAAACCATACCAGAAATAGGTGCCCCTCGATATTACAGATCTAGCAGAACCCTTTACAGTTGGAAACAAGCACTCAGGGCTTAAGAGTTCTATAGGCTGGACAAGAACATGGGTAGTGCAGTCTGTCAAGAAGATTATGAAGGATGAATCATCTGACCATATCATGATTCTCTAATGCTCGGAAGTCCATTGCCTGTGCTCTTTGAACCAGTGCACTTACAAACATGCATTACCAAGTGTAATGAGCGGTTTATGCCCCACAACCCAACTATGATATCCTGCTCTTTAGAGTGCTTGTCAGGTTTTGTTGTGGTTTTTTATTTTATAAAAAATTCAGCTGGTGCCACAGGTTAAAATTTGCAATCAATTGATCTGCAGCTGTTCGGCTGTTTTGCCTTTTCCAAATTAATGCATAGAAACAACAACAAAAAAAAAAAAACAAAACAGTAGTTCAGACCCTTGCCATGCTAACAAAATTAAGAGTCCTATTAGGAGTAAAGCTGATATATAAATACAATTAAATCATTATGGCAATGACCAAGCCTGATTTTGAAACAGGAAAAATAAATTTAATATCCCAAATCTACTACCAGCACTAAAACTGCCATTCTACTGGATGAGCCCTTATTTGTTACAATATATCCTATGAATTCACTAGACATCAATAGAGGTATGAACTACTTCATGAAAGTGATTTTTTTTTCATTACAAACTATGTAATCTGCACCATACTTTACAAGAAGTGCTCAAATAAATGTGTTCAGCTTCACCAACAGGCAAGATTGGCTCACTGACATAATGGTGGGTCCATATACAGTACAGAGTTCTATTCAACTGCATTTATGCTGTACATTGTAGTATCAACGTGTAACAAATTCTTGCTTATCCTTCAGGGGATGCAAGAGCCACACCACATCTAAAACATTTTGAGCAGCATACAAAACATACTTTCCATTCCATGTGTAAATGACTATATGTTAAGCATGTCCTAGATAAGTCTAAGATTTTCCTACATCAATTTCAACATTAAAACCACACATTAAACATAATCATTCCATCTTGCCAAACAAAATACTCGACACCACCCTTTTCAAATTGCTTCCAGTTTTCACTGTGACCTTAATCTTTGCTACCCTAAACGAACTGTTGCGCTCAATTTAAATTTAAAGCTGCATTGTCACTTAGCAGTAGGGGCACCTTGGTAAAATCTTACTATGTTCCTCTTACAGTCCCATACGAAAACCAGGGGTGAAGGGTGTGAGCTGGAGCACCAATCACAAATTAAGAGATTGCCGCTTGTACTTTGTTTCTCCCCCTCACCTCGCCATCATTTAAAGTTAGTGAATGAGAGCGATTTGCCAGTTCTGAGGAAAACCACTGAATATAACAGCTCCAGGATAAAAGGGAGAAGCATGTTAGGTAAATATTTTCTGTAGGTGTTAATGCAACTTTAAGCACTTCCTTAATAAGTGTGCTAAGAAGATTCGAATACATTAATAAATCCTGAAACAGCAGTTAGTCCAAATTGTAAAGAAAAACATAATGCAAGAATTACTTGGCCTCCTACTGGTTGCAAGCTTAAAGACTTTAAAATGTGCAGGACATTTGAGTAAATGGCTCTCCAATAGATTTCAGGACAGGGGTCCAAAAAAAAAAAAAAAAAAAAAAAATATAATAAAATAAATAAATAAAAAAAAAACACACGACAAGTATGCTTGCATGTATCCCACAGGAAGGATGCTGGCTTTCAGTGAACGGAAAAAAAAATAATAATAATAACAATAATAATAATAATAATAATAATAATAAAAGAAAAGCCTTCATTTTGGACTTTATGCCACCATCCACATTTCAAATAAATACTTGAGTTTAGGGACACTTGAAAGAAAAGAAACACACAAAAATATATACAGATAGATTCAACCTAGCCTTAACGTAAATTACCAACAAATTTGATGGCCAAGTTAATGCAACAATAATTGCATCTACATTTTAAAGGTTAATGAAATCCCCCCCCCCCCCCACAAAAAAAGCAAAAACACATACTCGGCCTACAAAACTGAAGACCAACAACATATAACATTTAAAATGCCAAAGATACAGCATTCTATGCAAGAGGCATGTCATTTGTACAGACAAGCACACGGATGTCCTAAAGTATGCAATATACCTTAATGCATGAAGACCAGAGCAAGTGTTGTAGAAGAGCAAAATAAACAACAATAAATGTTTTTATACTGACAAAACAAAACTTTATAGTCATTTATGTAAGTACTAAGAACTGGAATCACCTTATCACGTGCGATGATGAAAAACATACCTGATTATTTTCAGCTAACAGACTAATTTGTGTTGGAACATGCAACACTCCTTAATATTCTGAATGATTATGTGTGCAGGTAGGCAGTAGAAATACTTGTGCAAGGCATGTTGTAGCAAGATTTTTTCTTCTTTTTACTTGCCTCAAACTACTACTAGGTTTAACTTGTTCATAACCAAAAAACCCCCAAAAAAAACAAAAACAGACATATTGTATAAAGGCAGACCATATAGAAATTGGATTGGAAAATATAAAAACAAAAACACCAAAAGAGACTCTTAGCATAACATTGAAGTCATTCATGAAAGACAATTTCTCTCTGCTGACAGAAATGGCTTTAAAGAAAAAAAGGGTCAAGAGTCAAAATCACTTTCTAGATGATGATTCATTTATGGGTTCTGGTTTTAACTGAAAAACCCAAGCGTGTGGGATAGCAGGGGGTAGTTGAAAGTGCAAGGAAAGAGTGTGGAATGCCCCACAAATTTTCCACCCACGAGGCCCCCGTTACACATTGTAATCCCCCTTCCTAGCACACAATTTCTGCTGCCCCGTTTAGACTAACTAAATCCACCTTCACTGCTGCTGAACAGAGGACTTGATGGGCTACTGCGCATGTACAGCTGAGGTCACACATACAAGCTGTGCTGGGACCCCGACACTGGACAGAGAGGCTCTTCTCTGGCAACAATGGAGTCCTATGAAAAGGTAAGCCAATGCCAAAGCAAAGTTTCACCGTTTATTAGATTGGGTCACATCACAGTCTTCACAGTGGCCTATGGGAAATGCAGTGACCAAAGATTTGTGTGTGAGGTGATGTTCTGTTAGCAGCCATGACAGGCTCCTTGTGGTCTAGGGTCTGATGAAGAGTTGGTGGCAAAAGTACACAGTTAAAAGCATATTTCTACACATAAGCATAGCCATCACCAGATGTGTCTACCTCAGCAGCATGTGTGCCTGGTTTACGATAAGTCATCATCATTAGTATTTATACCTACAAATAAGAACAGGGAGCATATGCCTGTTTTAGAAGGACTGTATGAGCTGGTTTGTGTAAACATGCTTTTAGTGTTCTCAGACATTAGAACTCCCCTTCACTTCCGCCGTGGTTGTAAGTGCCAGAAATGTACAAGTCTGCAAATACGCGTGTGTGTGCACCCATTTACTGGGCCTGACTTCTGACTCTGCATCTGGTCTCTAATAAGGATGTAAAGGAAAATAGGTTGCTCTCACAAGGACAGCTACATTCAAGATATTAGATTTCTGAGAAATGACTAAACTTTTTACATACATATTCGTGAATGTTACAAGATGCTTTGTATAAAAGTGCTGCTTGTATTTTAGAAATTTAGATTTGTTGCTCCTTGAAGGAGCAGCAAACCTAAATGAATATTTGCTCATACAACAGAAGAATGATTATTAATCTTTTTCATCAGGATCCACATTGAGTTTTAAAGTAAGTTATTAAATTTATTTTACTAATGATTGGGAAATTGGATACCTGAACTTTATTAGCTGAAGGAGAAGGAGGGGGGGTTTGAGAAAACAAAAAAAAATATATAACTGACCATTGCGACTAATCATTAAAGTCACAGCATTAGGAAGAATTGCAATACAGTGCGTCCGTGTGGGTTTCCTCAGGGTGCTCCTCCTGCACCCCAACAACATACTGGTATGTAAATTGGCTGCTGACAAAATTAACACACGTGTGTACTTGCATTCATATGCTTGTGGGGACATTGACCCGTTTACACGCCAACACTGTGGGGACCGGAGTTGTAGTGGGGACAAAAACGGAGGTCCCCACAAAGCTTCAGGGCTAATCAATGAAGTGGACCTCGCCGATATGCTCAGCATAATAATTTAGTATGTCCCCGCAAGTCACATTTGTCGGATTAAAAGTGTGCGTGTATCCAATGTGGAGGGGAGAAAGTATGTGTGCATCCCACTGCTACAGGCCAGTATTCCATCCAAATGTATAGCAGGAGCAGGAAAAGGAAATGACTACATCCTACCAGTGCTTTGTAAACCAAGCGGTTAAGACACAGTCGAATCAGTTTGCTGCTGAAGGTAAAGTGGGGACAGTGAAGCATGACAGAGCCCACCAGTAGCACCGACTATAGCCCAGAGAGCAGTGGAGATAAGTATGCCCCTGACACTTCGGAGGAGAGTGGATCAGACACCAGTGGTGATGCCCAGTCGCTCACCAGCGCACCAGAGAGGAGTTCTATGTACGACCATTCTCAACCTTCTGTTAGCCGTGTTTTAAACACAGAGGGACGGAGAGACGAATGTCTGTCCAAATGCTTTCCAGAAACGGTGATGGCTCCAGGGCGTATAACAGTATCGCCTATACTGTGAGAAGCCCCTCTTAAAAATCGTCCGGCACATGGAGCATGTTCACCGTAATGAGAGTGAAGTAGCCTGGGCCCTGAAATTCCCCAAGCACTCGAACGAAAGGTGCATACAATTGGCAAATCTTCGCAATAGGGGCAACTTTGCACACAATGCTGAGGCAATGAGGGCAGGCTATGGCGTTCTGGTTCTGAGCAAACTTCCAGACAAAGAGATGGGTGCTGAAGGCTTCATGCACTGTGCAGTCTGCCAGGGCTTGTTTGCAAGGAAATACCTGTGGCGACACATGAAGAGATGTAAGCTAAACCGAAGGGGCAACAAGCTCACACCTCGCAAGAACAGAGTCCAGTCACTGTGCGCCTTTCCTCAGCCTGTTCCACCTGACACGACCCAGGATGAAGTCTTACTCGCAGTCAAAAATGATCGATGCATTATTCAGATGGGACAGCATCTGTTCAACCGGGTCAGATCAGATGTTAGCAGGCACAAGTACATCCGTCAGAAGCTTAGAGAAATGGGTAGGCTACTACTACAGGCCAGAAGAGCTACCCCTTTGGAGAGGATGGAAGACTACCGCTCCATCGACCTTTCTGCACGTAATAGACGCTGTGAAGCTGGTAGCTGGCTATGACGATGAGACAGATACATTTAAGATGCCCTCGCTGACACTCCAGATCGGGCATGGCCTGTAAAAGATAGGGAGCATTGTGGAGTGCCGAGCGATGATGGAGGGCTGCACTGCTGCGGTTGAAAACACACAAAATTTCAGGAAGCTATAGGAGGCGAGATGGAACGAGTTGATCTCATTGGCTGCCTTAAAAACTCTTATGGAGTCCAAGTGGAACACGTCTCAGCTCTTACCGTTCATGGAAAATGTGAAAAAGATGCACTTGTACCTCAATGAGAAGCAGCAAGCCTACCGAAGTGGACTATTCACCGAGCCTACGATTAACCACTGGGCACTACTTGCAAAAGTCTCCCTGGCACAGATTTTGTTCAATCGAAGAAGGGAAGGGAAAGTTTCAAAAATGTTGCTGACCATCTTCTCCTCAAGAGATACATCGGATCTTCACGAAGATGTGTCCCTAGCACTTTTCGAGGTTGAGAGGAAGCTCTGCCGGCACTTCACTCGGTCATTTACATATCTGTTTCTTTTCAGAACTGGCCCAGCTAGAGAGTGACATGTCGGATGATGAGCAATCCCCCGTGACAGAGGGACAAGGGGCCAAGCGTTTATCGACACTTCCATGTCAGAAGAGAGGCGGTGAATGGACCTGGCAACACGGAACCAGTGCCCAGCCATGGCTTCCACAGGTAGATGTAGCACACAGTTTTGCTAGGCAGAAGAACTTTGCCTTCTCTGTATTTTGTGGAGCCATAATGGACCACTCTACTTCCTTTCATGTTGCAAAGAAGTGCGGAGGAAATCCTGGGACAGAGAGGAGGTCCAGGCTGTGGAGAAACACCTGATGCGGTTTATACAGACATGCCGGGTGCCTGGAAAGCGAGACTGTGTTGCGTGCCTCATGGCTGAGCCATCCATACTGAAAGATCGGAACTGGTCGGGGGTGAAATTCTACATAAAGAACCGCATAGCAGCTTTAATGGAGGGATTAAACTTGTTGAAATGATGCAAAGTGGTTGAACAGGGCTGTAGCCTCCATAGCTAGGTGTTGGTGTAACCGGGCATGTGGATGTCCTCAGACAGTCAAAGTACATGACACTTTCCCCATCTTGCAGTCTGTCAGTACCTTATGCAAAGTCAAAGTGTAACTGTCACGTGGTAACTCTGGTGACAAACCGCTCCTACACATACCCCTATGATTGTTCTGTCAACAGGGCATTAGAAAAGAGGTGTCCCTATACTATGTTCCAAACATGGGTCCTCACGATGCAATAAAAACAAGTGTGTGTGTGTGTTTGTTAAGGAGTTTAGACCATAAACTCCAATGGGGCAGGGACTCATGTGAATGACAAATATTCTCTCTGTACAGCGCTGAGGAATTGGTGGCGCTATATAAATAAGTGGTAATGATAATGGACAAAGCACTTGTCGGTCTCATTCGATGGCAGCCTCTCCCTCCTTCTTGCCTGACTTCTCTCTGTGAAGGAGAAAGGACTATAGACTAGTTATTTACAGTATTTTATTTTGGAGGGATGGTGTGAAAGTGGTAATTCGTAAAATATGTCAAAAATAATTATTTGAAATGAAAAACAAAAACCCAACAAGAAAAAAAAAAAAAAATCGAATTTGTTTGTGGGGGGGATTGGAGGGCTTCATCAATACCTGCCGAATTAGATAAATTACATGTCCAAGGAAAGTAATTTAGTACATCTACCTGTAGCACTCCAACAACATGGTGCTATTATCAGATATGGTTAGCGCAACCAGCATTTTGCTACTCTGTGGGGTGGGTGAAGCATTTATTTTTACTCTTAAATCTGTCTGCATGCACCAACACGTCATGAAGTATATTAGGAAATAGCTCATTTTCTCCCATTCCCGTAACAAAATGCTGTGTCAATTCACACAACCAACCAAATGGTTCTGTGAATTGTTCAACTACAGAGTTCTGTCAAAGCCATTTCCAAAGCTGCCAGCATGACAAAGAGGTTACTCAGTGTTGTCAATGACATGCCAACAGTGCAGTTATTCCTCTGAGGTGCAAATAAAGTCGAAAGAGATACTGTGCAGCCTGTAACAATAAAGTTATGTTAATTGCTCTCACACCTCAAAAAGTTTATAAATATCCTCACTTGTCGTCATATGGTATGTCAGTCGTCTCATCTCTTCCTCCTACAGCTCACTCACCTTATTAATCAGAAACATCATAATTTGCTTAAATAGGGAAGTGACATCAGCTGGGTACAAAAGGTGTATAAACAAGTATCTTCAAAACGGATTAAGACTAACAAATGTTCATTGCTGGTAAAATGCCCCTGAAAATGGTACATGCAGTTTAATGATCAAAGTATACATACACCTACGCTCTACTTACATTTTTATACATACACAATATTTAAATCAGTGATGAGAAGGGAGGGCTTTGTCTCCTTTACATTCATAGTATATGATTAAACTAGCACTGTACATTTCATTAATAAAATCCAGAATGTGACTGGACACTTGGCACATCTTGCTAGACGAGAGCTTAGAAGTTGTATAATATGCAAGTTAAGTCCCTCATTACAATACAGTGTCTACTGCCTCTGCAGGGAGGCTCCACACAGTTTATTTCCAAGATTCAGAGGTTAGACCGATGAATTATTGACTACAGTGCACTTCAGTCTGTGTGACAATTACAGTGTCATAAATACCATAGGAATAAAATAAGATCATCTGCCGTTTGAGAGAGATACCATATGCCCAATGACCATGTTTGTTCTACAATTTGCCTTTAATACTTCTAGACGCTAAATAAGTAGATGTGAATTCCTCTCAACATAGAATTGTGTTCAATGCAGAAACGTGTGTGGAGGAAGAGGAGTCGACCTCTGGCACATTTGTAAAGGAGAATAGAAAGTAATGAATCCCCTGAAAACCACCAAAATAACTTGCCGCCACAAGCGCAACACCAACGTGTAATTAATTAAGCAGCTCAACAGTCGCCCAAAGACTTCGATACACCAAGACTTGCAATCCAAACCAGTTAGATATTTGGCATAGATCACACTGCCTTGCCAGCAATGTTTGGCTGAAATATACCTATATCAAAAGTAGGCTAATCAAACAAATCAAATAAAAGATATAAACATACTCAGTCTAGAATATTCTACTAGCTTATTCATTTAACAAAAGGATATCAATTCATACTAATGTTAACACTCTCTATAGTGATTAATTGTTTTGTTTACCTTTTACAATATTTAACTAACATTTTATCATAAAATTGCTCATCATTGCATATACGATGCAAAATATTTTACAATAAATTTTATTTTTGAAACTTTACATCTACAAAATATTCAGGGCTTGTTCAAACATATGTTCTGGAAAAATGGGTGAACAAACACTTTCCAGTCATTGAACATTTTTAACAATACAATCCATTGCACTGGTAGCACATGTTAATCGTGTAAAATAGAGCTGTGCAAAATTTTGTACAATTTAAATTTTAAATGCAATGGAAACGTACATAAGAAAGTAATCAAACCATTTTTAATGTGCCTATCAGGCGTTCGCGGCTTAAAAAAAGAAAAAAAAAAGTGTTTTAAGAGAGGATAGGTGCGAACGAGTCCCCAATCTAGGGAAATAAACAGGAATGGGTTTTGTTTTTATACCATACAAGGAGAATGGCAGATCAAATCACTCCAGTGAACTATGCACAACTAGAGAACACTCCAAAGGTATGCCCAATTTGTACTTGGGATTCATCTATATACAAAATCATACATACTATTTTTGTAAAGCACAGACACTCTTATGAATAAGATTGGATCTTTTTAGGTCATTAAAGTCATTATCCTAGTTTGATCATTTTAATGATCTTATAAAAAAAAATTGAGACATTCTGTATTTACAAAGATCCTATATAATATGATATTCTATGAAATTTTATATATTGTGAATAGGGGGGATCTTAACACCAGATCCAAGCAACCTATGATCATTTAGGCATCACTAAACAACCGCTTGCATGGTGTCGGTCAATGCCTGCATTAGCTTTGCAAATTAACAGTCTAGTTATAAATTTAGTTTAGTCATCAAAGTAAATGAACGAAAAAGGAATTACATTTTACCAAACTTTGGGAGGGAAATATCCATATTTGCTGTCCTGAAGGTACAACCTGCTCATTTAAGCAGACACCTCATATGATTTTGAGATCTAGTCCTTATACACACATTACTTGATTAGCTATGTTCATAATGGCTATTAAAACACATTTTGTTGCTGATAAAATACAAATATACGCAAGTGAATCAGTACACACTTACATAAGAATTTGCTTGGAGACAAATTAGATACTGCCTGCAGTTTTCAGAAGTGTTAACGCCTAGTAAAATACAATAGGAAAGCTCATTAAGTACACTATGCTGCGATGAAATGTTGAGATGTGTAAATGAATGTATCTCAATTGTTCGGTTAAAAGAAAGTCAAAGTATATGGTATTGTCTGTGTTTACTACTAACCCTATTAAAAAGTTTGGCTGTATTGTAAATAATTATTATTATGATTTCTCACCTTAGCCCTCTGCCATCCACTAAATCATAGGGAATATAGTTGCAAAATAACTGTAGTGCAGTGGTCACCATAATAATATGTTTTTTTTTACCCACAAGAGACATTGCTTTACCATTATGTTGAGAAACCATTGCTCAAATGAATAGACCACTTCAATAAAAAGGTCTTAACTGCAAAGTGAAGACTAGAGTGTTTATATAAAAATTTTCGAGGTCTTTCTTGAGCTGGGGGGGGGGGGGGGGGGTAGCATAAAATATTACTTTTCACTGCAAGGCAAGTTCTGGTTTTCACAAAAATGACCGCAAAGGCACCATATTGAATATGCCTGTGTTTCTTTTGCACGCTTACGATTAAATGAAAGGCTGAAATACATTCTTTGTGTGACAACTAAAACATAATTCTTAAATGACATGCTTTCAACTTCAAATAATTGAGACATTCCTGAGTCAACTAAAGAAACACACAGTACCTGCCCGGAGGGAAAGTTCACTGCTTTACGAACCACAAGAATCTTATGGTTTCCTTATAGCTGTGTGTTGCTTAGAATGCCACCTGGTAATCACCAAGGCATTGTCGCTCTCATAGGTAATTATTTAATCCTTTTAAAGTACATTCCTTTGAATATAGCATCACTGATACACCTTTACAACAAAATGTAAATGATCATTTTGCTTTTATCTTGTAAGCATAGAAATTCAACTACATCTGTCTTATGGTCAATAAATTGCAATCCTCTGCTGCGATGCTCTGTCAGATCAGCTCAACAATATTTCTTTTCTCTCTAATTGTATTCCGATAATAAAAGAAAACAGGAATAACAGTGCTTAAGGATGAACACCACTTGAACTTTCAGACTTGGCCATGGATGCCATCCTTAAGAACTGTAATTAATGATTAATGCAATAGACAAAACTGCAGCTGAACAGTGCAAGGGGGGGAGTTAAGCATCAATTTATATCGTATCAAGTGTTATTCAATTCTCTATATAATAGTTCTAGAAAAATAAAAATATACTTTCTGAAATACACAAAACAGGTAGATATCACGTTTTGCATAGGTTCCATTTGTTTCAGTAAGGACTATGAGGGACAATTCACATTTTCTTTTGCTGAAAGGTTGCGCACGAGAGAAAAAGAAAGATAGTAAATAGTAACCAGATAGAATTAAATTTAGCAGAAAGACCAGATCGCAACATGTGTGACTGAGATTGCAAGAAACTGCTGCAAACTGAAATTATTTTTGGAGGTTTGATTCCATTAAAAACCTGTTTGAGTTTCCCTAAAACATATAAGATTCCACTGAAGGGCTGACCAGATGGGATTTTTCTCTTTCAAAGAATAAGAAAAGCACTGGGAGAACATTTCTTCAGTTGATATCTTGGCCAGGTCGTACATGCTGTCCAGACAGAAAACATGGATGACTGTGGTACAGAGATTGCATCAAGAACGTGCTAAACATCCACCAGAATGAGACCATAAGGATGGAACAGATACCATGACTGACTGATTTAAACATGTAGGTTCTGATTCATTAAGGATCTTAACTTAAGAAACTTCTTATTTCGGTCTCCTGGACAAAACCATGTTACAATGCAAGGGGTGCAAATTAGTTTTCTGTTTTGCACATAAGTTAAATACTGACTGTTTTTTCTTAAGTTAAGATCCTTAATGAATCAGGCCCGTATAAACAATTTAGTTAAAGTGTATTTTGTAGCAGAGTACAGCTTTGCAATATGTTAATGTTAAAAAGGACAACAAATAAACAACCTGTGCATGGACACTAATTTCCAAGATCACAGAGTTTTGCTATTATTATTCCATAATACCTTTATTATTCATAAGGAGGACTTTGTTCAGGTGACATTGCAGAGCAAGATAAGGACTTTATATTACTCCAGCTGCGTATCTCTGAAAAACTGAGTAACCTAGCAGCTTATTGCTTTAGTCAACAAGTCTCTCTCGTCACCTCATGGAAATTGCAACTTAGTATTAAAAATAGTATTCCAACATACTTCGTATGGCAGTGCACTATTAAGGCAGAACCCATTCCTGGTTTTCAATGCAATAAAAGTTAAAAACAGCAGTACTTGGAAACTACACAGGCACCACTAAATCAGGTTTGTACAAAGCCCTCCAGATCAATGATACTGAAATCATTGATCCAGTAGAGAAATAAAAAAAATATATATATATATATATATATATAATAATATATTATATTATATAAATATATATATATTTATTTGGGGGGGTTTTCATCTGGGACCTAATTTTTTTTTTTTAAGGGATAATAAAAGCTCATCATCGTCATTTATGGAGTACTGTTATTTAGGGGTTTTTGTTTTTTTACTTCTGATGGAAATTACCAACATTGATATGCTTGCCAGACAATATAATAATATGGATTACAATCTAGGAAGATATATTGATTACTTGCAGTTAAATAAAAATGTTTAGAGCACCCGTCCGCAGTAGAGAATAGCACACAACATTACAGGAAACAATACAATGGCCACATAGCTCAGAACATTATACAGCAGGACTTAGCAACATATGGTTTACCAACTAAAAGTTCCAGAATTTCTTGTCAGTCACCACATACAGTAAAATATTAATCTGTTTTGAATACACATATATAAATAGGTTGACAATGGTTAAAACATCCTGGAGGCTACTAGATGTTCGAGACATGTGGTTCAACTTTTAATCCCTAGTAATTGTGTCCACCCTTACAGTTTACAGTCAACATATAGGACAAATCATGTTTTAGAAAGTTTGATGAGTAATAAGCCAGCAATTATTTTCATGCTGTGAAAAACTAACCTTTCCTGTCATTGTGAGAACCTGTTTGACAAGATTATAAGGTTTCATGCGCTTACTTAATTTGGACATGCATAGACCAAATCAAATTCTTAATACTCCTCCCTACCCCCACCTCCCAAAAAATGTCAGTGCTAAGAAGAGGCGGCCCACCTAAATCTGAATTAGTTCTGAAATAAACAAAGACATAAACCCAGATAAACAATTATCAAAATTTAAACAGTGTCAGCTCTTAAGACTATAAATATCTCAATACGAAGAAATAAAAAAAAAAAGTTAGAACCAATACAACACACATTTGGAAGCACTGAGTTACAGTGTGCACCCAAGATGGTTGCCTTGACTTCTTATTCTGTGACCCTGGGATACATACAAATAAATAATTACAATAAAAGTATGTTATATCTAGGGACTGTAGAATGTTGCATAATATAAACTATCATTTTGTATTAATTTCCCCAAAATTATCTATGTTTTAAGGGATAGCATATGGTAAAAATAAGACTATGGAGTTAATTTATAACCATGTAAAAGGACAATTTCCCTCCACTGTCTGCTTCCTCCAATTTTATACATTTCTTGTCTTCAAGTGGGTGCATTTTTTTGAGATTTTAACCACAGCTAACATGCAATCCCATACACAATTTGCAGCGAATAAAATCAAAATGATTCAGGAACAGTGACAAAACCGTATTCTGAAAACCAGATGGAATATATGCAGGACAAAAAAGCGAGCACAACATGGAACTAATTAGAAAGAATCATTCACCAAGGTTATGTATTCCTATTTGTGTGCCCCAACTAATAATTCTGTGCACCTCAAAATGAATAGATGACAGATGTAGGATTAGTGCTCATTGCACAGTCTTTGTTTGCCATTAAGTTTGAAGACAGACAACCACTAGAGTGTATGTGCGTCACTTTGGGTTATCTATTTTTGAAATGTCTCTCCGTTTTTTCAAGTATAAGTAAACATGGCCACTGCTGTATGTAGAATGTTTCAGAACATATATACCAGAATCAGTGGTGTAGTTAGAGCTTTGTGTGCTCACTGTAAAATTCACAACAAGACCCATGGGGCATGGGAAAAACAAGACACACAAAAGATAAAATTACAACTACACAGAACCTCACAATGAGTAGCGCATACAGTATGCGCTACACATTACAAAATGTGTCCAAGGTGTGAAAACAGAACATTGGATCGGTGTTAATTAAGCTTATAAGTTCCATAGCACTTGCACCCCCTGCCTTTACATAGGTAACACCCTTACCCATATGCCTTCAGACATTGGGCTACCTACACACAGGGTTGGGCTTAACTGAAATTCATAAAAATGCAGCCTGTCAATTCACTAGAAATCAGCGAATCTTAAGCATTAATTGTCTCAATCTCATCAATAGTCTGCATTATCGTGAACAATGGTTCAGTCCACAACATGGCTACCTCAACAGTTTGTAAGCGACAGATACCGTTTCATATACTGGCTAGACAATAATTACCCACATTTTATGGCAGTCTCCAGGGACAATTTGCTGCTGTGGCAGCATAATGAAATAAAACTCCCATCATGTCATATTTATTACATTTGGTTACAATATACACTTTTGTATTTAAAATTCTCTTACTCAATAAATACTACTTTGTAAAGCCCAGAGAATAAGAATTACATCCAAGTTGCAAAAAAATAGGAATGTATCGAGCAGTTGGTCAACACTGCAAAATACTGTAATTTAAAGGGGCAAATCCTAAAAACTGGAATTGTCCCTAGAAAGTAGGGGCAGCTGGTAACTATGCTAAACTACCACACTGAATTCAGATACTCTACTATATATACACATGGTGGCAAAAGGGCAAACATTGTGTCTAATATGATGCTGTAATAGTGCAGTTCTCTATAAACCTTTTCTAAATATACTGTACTTACTCTTGAAAAATTACAAAAGAAAATATGTAAAATTCTAACTTTACTGTTTCCAAAGCTTTAGTGCTGCTCCCCAATTCATATTGCCTGTAATAAAAACGTGCATAAATAAAACCCATAGACAGCAAACAACAGTGATATGATTAGACCACTGGTCAAAGTGGGCTTGTATATGCTGGTATGCCATATCACCACCTCCTACTGCTTTGATTGTAAAACCATCAAATTCCATTCACTTACGCTAGGTACACACTACAGAATTTTCCACCAACTTTTTATGCCGATCGATTTTACATGCGATCAATGTTCCGATCGCTCGGTCCATGGACTGCATATACACTAGCCTTGTTTAGGACGATAAAGGGAAGAGCGGACGTCCCTTTAGCGACTTTTTACAGCCATGTTGTCGTGAGCAATGATTGCAATTTCGTCATGGATCGGTCGGAAGTTTATACACACTACACAGCGGAAACGAGATTGTAACGAAAATATTAAACGGTACGACCAACCAAATGAGGCGACAATTGTCCATTTGGGCAGACTTTCGACTATCGTGTCACTGCACAAACTGACCCGCCTTTTGAACGAGCGGTCGTATGTCGGCTGATTTAGCTGATTATTGGATGAAAACTGTGTAGTGTGTACCTAGCTTTACATGTCGCATACCGCCATTTCTATATCTCCTCTTCAACCACTGGATTAGATGGACCGTCACGGATGACAAAGAAGTCCAATTATAGTAATTTCATAGAAAGCAGTGGGACATTAAAATCAGGTGCAATCAATTTGTATAATTACTATAGGCTTATAAGTATCCAGGTAGACTCACATTGTTTTCAACTGTGGATACATACAGTATAGGCAATTTCAATGGATTTGCCTTTGAATGATAAATGACTGCAACCAAATAACATGCAAGTTTAATTAACAAAGAAAAGAAAACCCATGAAACTAACTTTGTACAGTTTTACAGTTTACTGCAGACAACTGAAAGCAAATATCGGACTGGTTGATGCAGTTTATGGGACACATACTATTTTGTACCATGTTATTAAAAATTATATATACGTTTGAGATAATTGGTATTTAATGACACTTAATGTATCAGTGATCAGTCTCATATTGCATTCTACACAGCACAATTGCTAAGAAAACAAGTTTGTTTATTTCAATGTATTGTTTTACTTTGTTATTTTTGCTCAGCTCCAAATGTAATCAAAACAATACAATAGTGTTGTATGTTCATACTAAACATCTTTTTCCAGAAGTAAAGCAGTATCTTCTTACGTAGTTTTGTACTAAAGACAGTTTAACTGCTGGGATGAAAAATGTAGTGACGTTTCGCTTTAACAAGTCTACTACTAAAGCCACAGGTTTGGGCCTTCACTATACACTGTTATAGATCTATAATATTACAAGCCTTCCTCAGAGTCATGTGAGAACAAAAATGGATCCCACCTCATAAAAGTATAGTCCAGAGCAGAACATATTCAGAAAACAATGGCAGGACATTTATTATTACAGCCTATGAAGATCAGAATTTAATATCAGAGGACAGATTAATTGATCTACATCTCAGAATAAACTACGATTGATACAGAAGATATAATTTACGTAAGGCGATTTAATAGCATAATTGAATGACAACACACAACAAAGCGATAACAAAACCAAACCAGTGGTATAGTAGAGTACAGGAAACAAATGAGCTACAGAATGAACAATTTCTATTATTAATCTCTTGTCATAGACCAATAAAAATAACCTGTGTATCCTAGCCCAGAGTGGAGATACCCATATATCTTTTACTGAAAACAGGGGGATTGGTGATGTTTCCTCATTGACAGACATTATTGAAAGGACAGGATAATAATGGCTATTGGTATGAATGATCTCTGCGGCCACCTGCATCATCAGCTATTTATATAGCGCCACTAATTCCACGGCGCTGCACAGAGAACTCACTCACATCAGTCATGTTCGATGTGGCTCCCATGGATCCACTGAAAAGTGAGATAGTGTAAACCTATCAAAGGCAACTGGCAAAGTGGGAGCAAGAAGACAATCTTTTGAAATGGCAAAGTGCCAAGTTTCAATCGTAACCTTATTTTGTCCATATAGTGACCTTACGCACTTTAGTGTGTATTTGCCAGACTACAAAAGGAGGATTTTGTTTGAAGTGTAGGACCCCAATATTAACATACACATTTTTTGGACATGAGCATAGAGAACAATCAATGCTTGCCGCAAAATGCTGTATACGCAATCTGTGGGAGGAATACTGGAGGGACCAAACACAGGCATTACAGTGCATGTTTTGGTGAATAACTACAGAGTTTAGGTTGATATGCAGGATTAATATCCAAACTCAGTTTGAAAAGATCAATAATGATTTAAAAATGTTATGATTTAAAGACGCAGTTTACTTGGAAACAAAAAGATTTCTCCTCATTTAGCCTTTAACCGAAACTTGTAATTATGACTTTGCTGAACCACACAGCAGACTTATACAAGAAAATGACCTTGCTGCAGTTTGTGAGATTATATTGCAGCTGTTTTTCTTATGAAAAAAAAGTTTATCCATCCATAGGTTACTTTAAGCATTAACAACACACCTAAATTTATAAAAGACGCACCTAAAAATCTTTAGAACCAATAGGCAAAAATACACAATGAGCAGAGACTGAGATAAACATCTGAATTTAATTGAAATAATTTAACATGCAGAATCATTTATACAAAACAGGCCTTCTGTGGCGTATAAGCGAAAGAGGATAATGTATTTGGTGTTCACCTTCATTATTTTTCTCGCTAACTTTTCGTTCAGATTACCTTTAAGCCTCTGCAGGCATTAGACAGCGAAATGTGCTGCAGATGGATGATTTCAGCAGAGCATACAAATCTTAACTAGGACATTACTGATTTAATGTAACCTACCGGCCAAGAACCAACTCTATTTCTTAAAAATAAAAACTACACTAGATTTAAGTTGTATATACAATGCAGTGTTAGTTCCTAGCGAACCTCACTTTAAAAATAAAAATCAATAAGGAAGTGATTTTATAATCCCACATACAAGGTTTAGCCTTCTATGTTGCCAAAATCAGCATAAGGAATTCATAATCATCTTTTAATGTTAGCCAGGCCTATTTCAGCATTATTTAACCTCTTACAAGAGGAGACTCAAAGTGTCAAAGTTCCATGGCAATAAATTAGTTAATCGTTTAATGGATGGCTGGTTAGCAAAAATTTAAATGAAATGCCTTAAATTCCTCCATATGCAATTAAGACTCCATGTAGATTCCCAGCTAAGAATCCTAGTACAGGCAGCTGTTAGGAGCCACCTGATCTCCCCCACTGCAGATGAGGTTACTGCAGTCTTTTTCCCCCTACTAACCTCTGCTCACACACACATACCACAGGATCCATCACATTCCTTCATACCGATCGTCTACATTTAGTCCACCAACGAAATAGACACTTCACCATTAAAAATAAATTAGGTCTTCTAGAGGGGATCAAGCAGCATAACGATTATCTGTTTAATGAATCGGAAGTGATCTTTCTGCAGAACTGTGAGCTGAAGAAAATGATCACGATACTTTGAAAACATAATTTGACCCTTTGGTGAGATCTACTGTAGCCCAGGTTCTAATACCATTAATGCATAAAAAAATGAAAGTGGTCCCTGAGTCAGCGATGTGACCTACACAACAAACTTTAAAAGGGGGATCACCGTGATCCACATGTAATACAACCGCAAAAATTAGATCTCAAAGAGATCGTTGTTTCTTACCTTGCTATGCAGTGATTAGCAATCCCAAAGCAGAATGTACAGCGTGTAAAGTCCCTTGAAGCGGTTTCCTTTACCCAGATCCTCTCCCCCTTCTCTTCCCTTCCCTGCAGTGCAGGGCTCAGACATCACATTCCAGGCAAGGGATAGTAACAATGCTAGGTGGGCTTCCCTTCACTAAGACCAACCTCCACACTGCTGCCGTCAGTCCTCGGCCATATAAGGAGAGGCTGGGCAGACTTCTCGGCTTTACTCAGCACTAGGCGGAGTCCTGGAGAGCCCAGGGGAAGGGATAGACCGGGGAGACAGGGAAATGAGCTGAGACACGGAGAGAGGAGGGGACAAGTTGGGAGAGAAACACGAGATTGTTTCGTGCGAGAAAAGGAGGGAAATAACATGAGGGCAGGGAGAGAGGTAGAGGTGACAAATAGGCCGGGAAGTGCTGCAGACGAGTGGTGAAGGAAACCAAGGCTGAGGCTGGAAACAAAGTTAAGAATTGAGTTTAAGAAATAGAAAAGAGGGAAATTGAGAACGTCAGTTTTATTGAGACAACGATGTTACAATTTAGCAACATTTCAATAAAACGTCATTGTCTCTTGTGAGTGGGTTTTTTTTTGTGACATTTGCTTATAAAGTGTGATTTGGCGCCCACAAAGGCAAGGGATGGCTTTGCTTCACTGTGGGGCACATTTATCAATCATCGGCAAAAATGAAAAATAGTTATCAATCCTTATCGCATGGATAAGGATTGAACTATTTCTCAAATTTATGAAAAACAGATCACAGAAACAGCAGTTCCGATAAACTGCTGTTTCTGTGATAAAAAAAATCATACTTACCCCACCTCTTCGGAAGTGCTGTCTCGGGATCTCCTCCAGGTGTTCTTCGCTCCTCTTCATCCTTCAATTGCGCATGTGCATTTCGAAGAACTGCACATGCGCACAAAGATCCCCGCTCTGTCTCTGCAACTATAGTTGCAGAGAGCGAGCGGTGAGTGACAGGGAGGGATCATGTGATTCCTACACACATGCGCTGTCCAGCTCTGCTCTTCGGAGCAGAGCTGACAGCATTGGATTTTTTCAATTATGATAATGTACGCCAGCTTCAGCCATACTGTTGAATGGTGACTGCTCCCAAAAACAAAGAGGAGTGCAAAGCAGCAGATATCCACGATATCTGCTGCGATGCACCTTTCATAAATATGTGGAGGACACAGAGGACCTTAATTTCATGGTAAGTGCACTGTCGTGCTTTCTTAAATATGCCCCTGTAATTTAGAATATGTATTTGCCCCTTAGTGCTGGTAAATTTGCGCAGAGAGAAGCAATGGAAGCTGGCAGTTGAAGCCTTTTTTTTAATTTAATTTGGCGCCTTTCAATGGTGGAACTGGGATTTGGATTATTATGTTCCAATGCAATGCCATGTAGAATACATTTCTACCACCTTGTGCAGGTATTTTTGGTGGAACCATATACAAAAAGGGTCTTTTCTGAAGAACAAAAGTGGAAACAGCAGCACAAAAGCTCCTTTGTGGTAATGCCACATGCTGACTTTGTGTAATTGCAACCATTTATACAGGAAAAGACATAAATGTTTGGACCAAGTTTGTTTATGGGGAAAGGGGGGGGGGTGTAACCACCTGTTGGAGGAAATTGGCCTAAAGCTGGGTACACACTACAGAAATTTCGACCAACTTTTTATGCCGAGCGATTTTACATGTGATCGATGGTCCGATCGCTCGGTCCATGGACTGCATATACACTAGCCTTGTTTAGGACGATAAAGGGAAGAGCGGACGTCCCTATAGCAACTTTTTACAGCCATGTTGTCGTGAGCAATGACTAATATCGTACTCACTGTCGTACTCGGTCGGAAACTTATACACACTACACAACGGAAATGAGAATGGAACGAAAATATTAAACGGTACGACCAACCAAATGAGGTGACAATCGTCCATTTGGACAGACTTTCGACCATCGTGTCACTGCACACACTGACCCGACTATTGAACGAGCGATCGTATGTCAGCTGATTGAGCCGATTATTGGACGAAAACTGTGTAGTGTGTACCCAGCTTTACTCTTATACCACATACAAAAAAAGCAAGATTTAGTTTTGCAGGATAAGATTATTTAAACAAGATATATTGATGGAGAGGGTGCATTCTAGGGATGCACCCTAGTGATTGGTCTGTGTTATGGTGGGCAACCCTTTTCTCCCAGCAAAAGCACTGGGTTTTCATTGCTTCTGTAGCACCATAGACAGGGACTTGCCCTGTACATAATGCATTGCATTTTGAACCTTACGGTTTCACTTCTGTGGCAAAGTGCATTTCTAGGGAAATAGCAACCAATATAGTATAATGCTGTGTGCACATAAAAGTGACACTTAATGAAAACAATTTCCCCATAATTTCCAGCTGTCTTTGTTTTTTTCAATATTGAACAACTTCTCTTTAAAAATTATTTTCTTTTAAATAGATGCATTTCTGCTCTTATTGTCTCTGATTTTATGTTGATATTTAATGCAATGCATCAAGGCTTATGGAAACTGCACCACAGATGACATGATTAGATGCACCCAGTGGTGTCACTGGGCTTGGACACATGGCACAGATACCTAACTTAGTGCCAACAGCCTGGCAGATACCCATAGGAAACAATTACCTGCTGGCTTCCTCTTTACACAATTGTCTCTCACTCCTCACCTTACATATGAGAGTCACAGTGTGAATCTTCAGACCTGACCATACTATAGTCCAAAACACAGGGGTAGAGGCACATACCTGAAACTTTTCTACAGGTATGGAAAAAGTGAGAGCAACAGAACCCCATTCAAAATACTGGATGGTGACCACAAAAAAGACACAAGTGTAACACAATTCACAATACTCTGTTATTACAATTAGTGATTAATAAGAGTGCACACACTGAGAAATCCAGCTATTTATTATTGATGTTCTCCCATTTAATTCTACATTGTAGTATTTAATTCAGTTCAGAATTCTGGTTGTATGATATGCAGTGTATGGCAATTCTATCAGGGTCGCACAGAGGATTTGTCAGGGGGGGGGGGGGGGGTTTCCTCCGCCCCCCGGAAAAAAATAAATAAATCTAGAGACCTGCCGGCTGCACTGTAGTATACAGCAGCCACTGCGCTGTCAAAGAAGCGTCCGCGGTGGTGCTGTATACAATACAGCACCGCCCCGGACGCTTCTTAGACAGCGCCGCGGCTGCTGTATACTACAGTAGGGCACTTGTAGTGCACTTTTTAGCAGAGGGGGGGGAGGTTTCTGGAGACCCAGAAACCCCCCCTGCGTGCGCCACTGTCTATAAAATAACAGTACAATAATATTTATTTAAATTGATATATTGGAATCCTTGTCAATGTCATTTTGGACATACACCACTTCACTTTCCTGTATCCTGAATGTATAAGTCGTGGACAAAAAAAAGGAAACGCCAATATAATATCACTTTATAGGGCATAGGGCCATTGTAAGGCCAAATAAAGCCTGTATGCACTATAGAATTGAGCCTACAAATGTATGTATTTGGGCAGGAGGAGTGCAGCACTATTCTTCCACAAGAAAATCACTCGGCTGATGCTCGTCAAACCACTGGGCGAAAACATGATCTGTGGATGGGGACATTGTCATCCTGGAAGACACTTCTTTTGTAAGGAAAGTAATGCTGCTATATGGGTTGGATATAATCGCTCAGTACTAAGTAGCGAAAGCATTGATCATGTACTCAATACTAAGTAGTGATTAGCATTGTAGTCAAATTATCTGCAATTGCTTGCCTGCTTAGTTTTGCATTTCAACTTAATGCATGGACATCATAATCCTTGAGTATAATGCTTCTACCAATTGTGCCCTTTGTTGATGTTTTTCCCACACAGTTACATGCTGACATCACCTCAGACACTGATGCAAACCCGAGCCAACCACTAGTCTTTTCAAAGTCACCGAGGTCTCCTCTTGCAGTAATGCAAGCCATAATTATAGGAAAGGAAAGCAGAGCAGACCAGCAATTTTATACATGACCCTGACAATGCTGGGATGTTGTTTGCTTACTTAAGACATGATCCACACCTATGTGGAAGCCTTTCTTTCAATGTGCTCAGTGTCCCTCATTTACCGAGGTATCTTAAAAGTTTTTTTGACATTACCTGCAATTATAATTATCACCCTTGTTATGTTCGTCTAGTTGCTATTCAATGAAAATTGTTCACTTCGAACAGTGTGGTTCCAACTCACAATGCGATTTAATAGCAAAAAGTAACAGAGTAACAATTCAATAAAATAAGTACAGCCGATTACATATGCAGGCGCCCTGGATCCAGCATACAGTCATTCAATCCCGAAGTCTGTGTTCAAGAAGACTGCCTGTTGGTTCCAGAGTTGCTGCTTATATACAGCTGGTGTTACATTGAAAACAATAGAGATGATTTGACATGTTTCCATAGGTTCAGGCTTCAGGACAGTCCAGTATAATGCAGGTCATTGGTCAGTTCAAACGATGCCCTCCGAGGGTGGGGGTCAGCTCTCCAACAGATGCATACTAATTTTCCTGCCGAAAAGCTGGTTTAAACTGGTCTATTTGCATTACACACACAATACCATTTTGATAATTTATTCCCTATAATCCATAACTGGCATACGAAAGGTGCGATCTCTTAGCCAATAGAACCGGACGTCTGAGGATAAATAGGGGATTAGAATGAGACTAGACATAATATGTTTCCTGTAACCTGAACCTTAGATCTCAATAAAGTGTATTTAACATTATTATATTTAACTATAAACTATTACATTTGATCATAAACAACTATGTGTTGGAACTATTTTAAGATGAACTATTTACAGGTGAATGTGTAAGTGTAGATGTATGTAAATGTGTTCACACGTGTTGTGGTAAATACACCCTTCCACACCGTAGCATGCTATATGCATGTTTTCAGACAAAGACAATCAGATTGATGTATATTAATTTGAAACGACTATATCCAATTATTTGACTTCGAGAGCTCCACCCTTTGATAGTGCACAAAACTATCGCCTAATTATGCTTTCTATTTCAGGATTATAATGCAGTTCTTAATTTACCTTGATACCTGTACTTCTTATCACATTACAGTACCATTTTCAGTAGAACATTTGCCACACTTTAACACAGTAGGAACACATCTGACACATAAGGCAATTATTAAGATGACACCAAATATAAGAATGAGGAGCTTACCTATACTAGCAACCACTTCCTGTGCCCACTCCCCTAGACCTGAGAACCATTTTATAGGATTCAACCACGACAACCATCCTGTTACCTTTTCTCCTATCTCGTACAGTGAAGAATTATGGTTCTTTCGAAATTCCCACTTTAGTTGTAAGATTTCATACATTTTCCGGTCAGTAGCTTATTTGTGGTTGTCAGTATTATTGGTAATATATGTGCAACATTTGACACCAAATTGGGTGGCCAAAAGTACAAAATATCCTCCAGTAATAGATGTGAGTTAATTCAACACCAGTCTATGTTGCACCACCTCCTTTTTATAAGCCTGTAGCTCCTTACCCGAATACCTGAACGTGTCATCATACATCTCGGTGATATTGTCTATCAATTTAGCCAGGTCTTAAAATGTAAAGTTCCCGAACGATCCTGGTGGGATCTAATGCAACCATTACTTGGAAACCAGTAGTTTCACTAATTAATTTTGTAACTATATGTTCTTCACCAGGAATCATATTTCTTTTGCCACGATGTTGATACTGTGTGTGTATGTATGGAGGTGATGTAGTCCTATGGATATCAATCATTTCATCATGTGTAATGGTCATAACTTCGGTAACCAATTTACCTAGAAAACATAAACCCTTGGAACTTGGAGTTAACCAGGAATAAGCCTTCATTCCACAAACATAATACACATAATCTGAGAGGACATAAGGTACAGTACGATCATTGATAATAGTACACAAAGTTTTGACGAAACTACCCATGCCTAGTGTTATATCTCCCGTCTATGGACCACCCTCCCTGTAATTCGAGGACCTCAGAGATCTTTAATGGGAATGGTACCAGTCTTATATTATGCTGTCCCTGAAGCACATGAGAGCACACCCAGCACTCGGTTTGGTTTAAGACCTTACCCACTAGGGATTTATAATCCTCCAGAGGATGCCTGCCTAAATCCAGATCACTATTGGACTGGCATCGCTCGATGCACTTCACAGTTCTTACAGATACAATATTCCTCAGACAATAGCCCCTCACACTGTCACCGGGTTCCAGAGCTAGCAGATCTTTTCATGACCCCTGAAACGAGTTTGACAATAGGCTGTACTGATTGTTCTATCAACCTTTCCTCCAACTCCACTTCATTAATATCACTACCGGACCCTTTCTCTGTCATCTGTCCTCCATAACAAAAATAGGATGTCCTAAAAAGAATAAAAATGAGAAAAATCCTGGAGCAAGAAAAATATAAAAACCGCCACTCCATTGCTGGGATAATAGTCTGTTCAACGTTCCTGGCTCAGGTGTCTTAGCTGCAGTCTTTAGGTCTCCAGGAACAAGTGACAGATCTGTGTTGTCAGTTTCAGCTTTGTCTTGTACCTTCTCCGGGTTGTTGACTTTCCTGCAGTTAGTAGAATGGACCCAAATGTCTCTTTCTGCTACTTTCAGAGATGTGGTACTGGTCATCAAAACTTGGTACGGGCCTTCCCAACGGTCTGTTAAACAACCCGAGCGTAAGAAATTACGGATCATAACATATTCCCCAGGTTGAACATCATGACAGTTTGTTTCTGGCATACCAGTTGACAGCATTATTGCACAGTCACTTCATTATTGCACTTCATCGTCCTGTGGACCTATGATCAAATGAGGTTGTCTGCCAAAAAGTATCTCAAAGGGGGACAGCTTAAGAGGAGGTCTGGGATTGGTTCTGATGCTATGGTGGACTAGTGGCAAAGCTTCTGGCCACGCCAACCCAGTTTCAGCCATTATCTTACTCGGTTTATTCTTAATGGTACCGTTTAACCTTTACACCTTCTCACTGGCTTGTGGTCGGTAAGGAATATGAAGCCTGCTATTGATTCCCATAAGTTTACACATGTTATGAAAGATGTTACTGGTAAAATGAGTACCCCTATCACTTTCTATGCAGGAGCAAACTCAGGATTTGAGGAGGCAGGTTTCCACGGCACACCACCAGTAGGCGTGACCAGCATGCATGGAGGCATGGCTATAATTTTAAACAGTGCTAGGTAGCTCTCCAACTCTTCCAATCCCCCTTTAAATACACGAGCAATGCTGCGTGCACTGCTGTTGGGTGCAGGCAGCTCCCCCTTCATGAGCAGAGCAGTGTGAAGTGGGACATACCTCCCAACTGTCCCTGTAGTCGGGACAAAGTCCTGACTGAGTGGGTCAGTCACCAAACTCAGGACTGCCGCACCAGAATCAGGACAGTTGGCAGATTGTCCTGCTCTCTCCTACCTGTTCTTTCTGCTTTCAATACTTGTTGCTGCTGCTCGTGTCCTAAGCTCAGTTGTGCTTGTCTGGATCCTGGAATGGTGGGTCCCTGTTTGGAAATAGAATAGGTACATGAGATATAGAAATACCAGCAATGAGTGAACACAGTAGGCCTCCCTGCCTCTATTCAGTCCGAAATTAAATCAAAACAACTCATGTTTTATTATTAGTGCCCCTTTCTTGTAACCAGCTCGACTGTAAAATAATTTTATTCATCTTTAATAAAAATACCTATTTCCCCGAAACAACCCCAACAGTAATTGTAATCACATTTATTAAATAAACCTATTTCCTATTATACAACAAATAACTTGCATTCACTTTTAAGAAATAGCAATCCTTTTTCCAAAACTCTGCCACACATTTAATTAATAGCGCCCAAACCACCCCAACTTTAAATGAATAATTCCACCCTACATTAATAAGTCTGCACCAACCCCACTATTAAATTAAATTGCCCCACCATAGCCCCACAAACAAAATAATACCCAATAATTAGACACCACCTACCTCAAACATTACATTGCCACAAGCCCCCTGTGCAATCACACAAACTACATTGCCACAAGCCACTTGTGCCATCACACACACACTACATTTCCACAAGCCCCTTGTGCCATCACACACACACTACATTGCCACAAGCCCCTTGTGCCATCACACACACAATACATTGCCACAAGCCCCTTGTGCCATCACACACACAATACATTGCCACAAGCCCCATGTCATCACACACACACTACATTGCACAAGCCCCATGCCATCACACACACACTACATTGCCACAAGCCCCCTGTGCCATCACACACACTACATTGCCACAAGCCCCCTGTGCCATCACACATACACACTACATTGCCACAAGCCCCCTGTACCATCACAAAAACATTACATTACCACAAGCCCCATGCCATCACACACATTGCACTGCCACAAGCCCCCTTGTAAACACACAGACACACAACATTGACATCAACCACACACACGTCACTGACATCAGCACCTCTCACTTACCTTTAGGTGCACTTCTGCATTGCTCCTCACTGCTCAGACAGGAAGTGAAGTGAGCACTTCCTGTCTGAGGCCAATCAGCAACAGGCAGCCTCATGATTGGCCACTGACCACAATGATTTGATCGTTGCCCCTCGCCCCCCCAATCCCCCTTCTCCCGTAACCCGCGCCGGGTGGAGAGAAAAAAAATGAGTCAGGCACACAAGGCAGGACAGGGGTTTCCAGAGACTAGGAAACCCCCCCTGCATGCCAGTCTGCTATGATTCTAGGGATACCATATCTGCATACAAATTCCTGAACAATTTTCTTAGCAGTAAAAACAGCAGTATTAGTGGCAGCTGGAAATGCCTCTAACCAATTAGAAAACACATCAGTACAAACTAATACATATTTGAAATTCCTGCAAGGTGGTAATTGGATATAGTCAATTTGTATTACGTGAAAAGAAGGGATATGGGAAGGCTCAGTTGATATTGTCTTCCCGACATTTTTCCCCAAACAAGTAAGACAAGACATTGCCTTTTTACCGGCTTGAGAAGAAAAGCCTGGTGCACACCAGTATGCTCTAACCAGCTTACACATACCTTCTTTACCCAGATGAGTCAGACCATGTGCTGCCTCAGCCAGGCCTGGGTAATATGTCCTGGGAGCCACGGGCCTACCTTGTCCATCTCTCTAGAGTGCAGAGGACTCTTGACTACATCCCTTCGCCTTCCAGACCGCCTTTTCCTGTAGGAAAGACAAATCTTGCATTTCAATTAATTTCTGTGTGTCTGTTGTCTGAAAAACCATAATTTTGTCTGTTGATACATTTACAGGTAACCCTGCTGCCCATTTGGCAGCTTCATCCGTCCTGCTAATGCCCACTGACACCGGGTCTTCTTCTGTGTATGTGTGGCTTTTGCATTTTATGATGGCTACTGCCTTAGGTAACTGTATCGCTGTCAAGAGTCCTTTTTTTGCACTGTGAATGTGCTACTGGTGTGCCTGCTGCTGTTATAAAGTTCCTAAGACGTCAAAGAGCCCAGCAATCATGTACTACCCCGAAGGAGTACCTAGAGTCAATATATATATTAGCTGATTTACCCTCTGCCAAAAAAACATGCTCTCCTTAGTGCCACTATTTCGGGCACTTGGGCTGAGTGGAGTGGGCCAAGGGGTTTAGCCTCTATAACATCCTCGTCATCTACAACAGCATAACCGGTGCATAGTTCTCCTTTGTCTGTTTGTCTATGACAACTCCCATCCGTGTAAAATCTACCTTTTCTAAGGGTGTATCATGTATGTCAGGTCTTGCAGTAAAAGTCTGGTTCAGATATTCCATACAATCATGTGTATCAGTATACCTGCAAAACTCATCCCCAACCAGAGTCTTTTCTCTTTCCACCGTCTGTGCATCTCAAGGGACATATTGTAGGTATGTAGCTGGATTTAAAGTATTGTACCGTTTGATGGTGATGTTTGCAGGTGCCACCAAAGCTAGTTCCCACTTTGTAAACCTTGCTGAAGAGACATGTCTGGTTTGAGCTGAATTCAACAAAACAGATACCACATGTGGTGTATAGACAGTTGAATCATGTCCTAATAGTTCGTCCTCGTTCTTACTTCCCAGAAGAGCAGTTGCTGCTACACTTCTTAAACACGTGAGTGATCTTGCCACAGTGTCCAATTGTGCACTGTAGTATGCTACCGGTCTGCTATCATCACCATGTTTCTGTGTCAAGACATCTGCTGCACAACCATCAGCTTCCGTACAATATAACTCAAAGGGATTTTCGTAATTAGGTATTCCCAAGGCAGGTATCTAGTCAGACTATCTTTAAGGTTAAAGAATGCCTGCTCTGACTCCTCTGTGTGTAATACGCTCAGGTTTTGAGGATGAAACTAACTCCTGCAATGGTAATGCCAGAATAGAAACACCTGGGATCCATGATCTACAATATCCGCACATCCCCAAGAAGGTACGGATTTGCTGTTGGTTCTGTGGCAGAGTCATTTGTTGTATTGCCTGTATTCTGTCCGTTGTCAAGTGACTTAGCCCCTAGGTGAGACAGTGTCCCAAGTATTTAACCTTAGTCTGACATGGCTGAAATTTATCCTTTGCAACCTTTTGTCCTTGTTGTGAAAGATGAAGCAACAACAATTTAGTATCATGTAAACATAACATAAACTAATCAGAGCCACGGGCCTGCCTTGTCATCTCTCCAGAGTCCTGAGGACTCTTGAATTAGAGCACAAGAACAAATTGTCCACATATTGAATTATAACAGACCCATTGCTTGGTTGGTAGGATTGCAAACAGTCATGTAAGGCTTAGGAGAAAATACTAGGACTGTCAATGAACCCCTGGGGTAACCTCGTCCATGTATATTGCACCCCCTTGTAGGAAAATTCAAAAAGATATTGACAGTCATGGTAAAGGGGGACTGAGAAAAAGGCAGAACAGAGATCAATGACAGTGAAATGACTGGCAGACGGTGGAATCTGTATAAGGATGACAGCTGGATTGGGCTCTATGCAACTTTGTTAACTCCCCTTAAGTCCTGGACTAATCTATAGCCCCTCCCCCCACTCTTCAATGGGAAAATGGGACTATTGGCTGTGCTGGATGTACGAATTAAGATCCCCTGTTGCAGCAGCCTCTCAATTACAGGATACACCCCTAATTCCACCTCTGGTTTTTAATGGGTACTGTGGGATTATTGGAGTTTACCTGCCCCTTTTCAGATTAACCATTAAAGGAGATACATTTGCCATCAATCCAGTGTCATGTCCATCTTTTGTCCATAGGGAACCCGGTATTTGCAATAACATTTCCTTTACACGAGATGGACTATGTTCTAGAACGGTAACATTAACCTTTGTGGGGTGTTCAATATGTCCTGTACCTCATGTGCAACCTTCCCTGGTATGTCTAGGAATACACCATCAGGGGTACAGTAAATGACAATCCCATTTTGCACAACAAATCCCTGCGCATTAAGTTAGTAGGAGCCGCTGCAGCCAAGAGAAATGAATGCTTGGTGTGCAGAGGCCCGATAGTAACCTCTGCGGGTTTGGTCAAAAGGTATTGTAGCCCTCTCCCCGTTACTCCCATAGCTGGAACGGATTTGTTAGTGACCTGTAGATTTAATAGAGAAGTTATCACTGACCTGGCCGCCCCTGTATCTGCAAGAAAAGTTTATTTTGTACCAGCTATATCAACTGTCATTGTAGACTCTTCCCTAAGATTCTCAGTTAACCTAACTGGCTGTAGAATACAGCTATGACCTAATCGCTAGCCCTGGCTATCACTCTCCCGCAAAGCATTTGCTGCTATTACGTGTGCGGGAAACTTGGGGATTATATGAAACTTGCGCATGTCTTCTCTGTGGGTTTCTATGTGATTCCCTCTTAGGTGGCCCATAACTTCCTTCTCTACAGTACTTCCTTATGTGTCCCTCTTTATGGCAATTATAACACCTCGCTGTTATACATCATTTTCTGTATGTGTTGTAAGTTTGTGGTTTTAGTCCTTCTAAAGCCTGGATACTTACCATCATTAGCCTATCACTTTGAGCCTCTTTCCTCTTACATATGTTTTTATCATGCTCCACGGCAGACTCTAAGTGCATCTAACGTGATTCCTCTCCAGTTAGGTAAAGAGGTTTGTACCCTGGTCTGCAGATTTTCCTTGAGACCATCCATTAGTACCGTAACTGCTACTTCCCTGTGATGCACATCATCCTTTGATATCCCTGTGTACTGTGTTATTGCTGACAGAGCTCTAGCAAAATCTGCTCTAGCAACATCTGCTGCAGTCTCACTATCTTTTTCTTTGATAGTGAAAATTTTGCTCCAGTTCACTAATTGGAAAGTATATGGCCAACTGTGAGATTATTCGTTTAATATTTTCTTTGTTATCATCATCCGTTGATGATCTATCGTCCTCCAATATACAGTCCTTAATAAACTTTTGTATATCAATATTGGGAGGAAGACAGGCCCTTAACACCACTCGCCAATCTTTATTAGTTGGCTCATGGGCATTACCTAAGTCTTTGATGAATTTCTGACTCTTTTCTAGGATCTGGGAAATCAGACCTAATTGAATGGAGCTCAGATCTTGTTCAAGGACAATGCATTGCTACATGTTTTATAGGAACTAAACCATCTTTTTTTTTAACTTAAAAGGTTTTTATTAAGTTTTTAGTAAAAGAATATGTAACAAACATGGCAGTTACAACAGAGTACAGTGCATAATGTAGATCCAATAAATCAGTCAGAACTGCCCATAAACAAACAATCAAAAAAGAAACAACAAACAATAACACAAGAAACATTCAAATACACACAAGACAAATACTTCAAGGGGGAGGGGGAGGGAGACAGACAGGGGGACAAGAGTCGGAGACTGGCCGTATTAAACCCAATCAACCATAAAAATACATTTTGAAAACAGGACATCTACCCTCCAGAGGGGTATACAGCATGGGAGAGTTAGGTGGGTTAGGTGACAGACACAGGTTTGTACCCTAAGAAAAATTCGTACCATGTGAACCATTTAAACAGGGGTGAGGAAGCCCTTGAGGTGTAATTAAACCCTATGGTTTTCATCTCATAGCTGTGTTGTACTTTGCTGATGATTTTTGTAAGAGATTGAACCAAAGGGTGTTTCCAGCTTTGAGCTATTGCGGCTCTGGCTGAGATGAGAATGTGCCCAGCCACATAGTGATTATGACTCTGAAGATGAGGGGGATATAGGTGTAAAAGCGCCATAGCCGGGGATGGGGATAAATCATCCTTAGTGACCTGGGTAATTAGCTGGAAAATTTCAACCCAAAGTGGTTGTAGCTTAGGGCAGTTCCAAAAAACGTGTATAAGGGTACCAACTTCCCCACAATTTCCCTAACAGTATTTGGTTTCTGACGGCCAGATTTTATGCAGTTTGTCTGACGTGAGATACACCCTGTGAACCATTTTAATAAGCATTTCTGAATGGTTAATACACTTTGACATTTTGTATATATTCTTATAGATTTTCGCCCAGACCTCTGGCGAAATATCCAAGTCAAGATCTCTCTCCCAGATCCCCTGCACCGAGAGATCTGTGCTGTCCACAGGAACCATCAAGAGTCGATAACAAACTGAGATGCCTCCCGCATAAGAAGTTGGAGAGAGAGACGACGGAACTACACCATCTTTGTCCGCTTTCCCATTGGGAACTGCTATTGTGCGAACAGGATGCAAACCTACCAAATCAAGATTAATCAAGATTAATTGTTGGAATTACTGTTTCGATGAATGTTGTAACCCGCCTATTACTTTCTCCACTATTCTAACCAATTTCAGCCGCTGCCCCTGCTGGTGGGACCACTCCCTTTCCTTGTCTGCGTGGTGCCTCTTGCATGTTAATAGCATGGGCAATGGCTGAAATGACGGTGGGTTCATCATCTTCTTCAGAAACATTACCGCTAAAATGGCTTAACATGGAAAATAATTTGCTCGTTTCATTTTTAACATTTTTTTGTATCTGCTGTACTTTTCCCCCCAGCCGCATATGGCTGCGGGGGCGCGCTTGCATTCCCATCCCGTTTTGCAACACTTCCTTCCGGTACGCACGCATTACCTTGCCACGTGTTCCCTTCCTGTTGCCACAGTTTTAAGCAGTCATTGTTTTAATTCTCTTTTTCATCGATTTAAAAAGACATATTTTATCTTTAACAGTACTTAGCACATCGCAATAGAAACTGCCAACCTTGGGAAATGGTCTCACACATTCCCTGGTCATCGTGACTACACACCATATTTCCTACACATAATATACCTTGCCGAACCAATCGGCCCTTCCTTAGACAGCACCTCATCAACCATCTCTAGCGTTTGCTTAGCAACCATGTGGAAACAGACTTTTCCAACGCTTCGCAGCACACAACTACCACTAGAGATTTTTATTGGCCGTGGACGAATTACACAAGCTGCATCCACTCACTCCTTCTCAACTGTGTAAAACTGAACAACACTCGCGATTGTCAGTGTACCCAGCGAGGAACCCTAACACAGGACCTGGGAGAACAAAAGTACCAATTTCGCAATACTCTGCCTTTCCAGCACACCTGCTGAGTATTTTACAGCTGGTAGCACTAAGTATTTACTAATACCAGCCTTGCCAGCGTATTTCCTCCCGCAACTTCCCAAGTCACAATCACGGTCTCACGCTGTACCATGTGGTCCGATCGCACCACTTAGAGATGCTAACTATTAATAAACTTTGCGATTATTATTGGAAGTGCGATGAAAACCTCTTGTTTTCGTTACCAGTATACCTGCCGTGTATACCAATCCTCGGCTGTCCTACCTGTCTCGTCAAACAGCAACCAATATTCCCTGTCTCATTTCAAGAGTAAATCAACTTTTTCTCTTCATAATCACATAACACAATCACACAATATACACCTTTGTTTTCTGCGCGGAAACATACTTTCCCAAGTGATCGTAATAACTTTTCAGAGGCTTTAACAATTACTTTCACATAAAATACAATAGGACTATCTATCAAAATAATTGATTAAACACGTGGCAACAATACAGGAAATGCATACGCAATACAGGAAGTACACATACGCTATGCAAAATAAATCACATTAAAACGCACAGTGACAATGAAAGAAAACAGTTTTTTCTTTCTTGTCCCTAGATTAAAATCAGTGTTCCTTGGATTACACAAAAACGGACATTCGGTTTCACAACACAGAATGATAAACAGGCTTCGAACACATTGCAACCCGTATATGAGCGCTATGAACACCCTTTGTTGAGGAACCGAAATCCGTAGGCTTTGCGAATCTTCAGTTAGTGTTGTCTCCGCTGAAGAGCCCCCAATTTGTAATGTTCGTCTAGTTGCTATTCAATGAAAATTGTCCACTTCGAATAGTGTGGTTCCAACTCACAATGCGATTTAATAGCAAAAAGTAACAGAGTAACAATTCAATAAAATAAGTACAGCCGATTACATGTGCAGGCGCCCTGGATCCAGCATACAGTCATTCAATCCTGAAGTCTGTGTTCAAGAAGACTGCCTGTTGGTCCCAGAGCTCCTGCTTATATACAGTTGGTGTTACATTGAAAACAATAGAGATGATTTGACATGTTTCCATAGGTTCAGGCTTCAGGACAGTCCAGTATAATGCAGGTCATTGGTCAGTTCAAACAATGCCCTCCAAGGGTGGGGGTCAGCTCTCCAACAGATGCATACTAATCTTCCTGCCGAAAAGCTGGTTTAAACTGATCTATTTGCATTACACACACAATACCATTCTGATCATTATTCCCTATAATTCATAACTGGCTTACGCAAGGTGTGATCTCTTACCCGATAGAACCGGACATCTGAGGATAAATAGGGGATTAGAATGAGACTAGACATGATATGTTTCCTGTATCCTGAACCTTAGATCTCAATAAAGGGTATTTAACATTATTATATTTAACTATAAACTCTATTACATTTGATCATAAATGAGTATATGTTGGAACTATTTTAAGGTGAACTATTTACAGGTGAATGTGTAAGTGTAGATGTGTGTAAATGTGTTCGCATGTGTTGTGGTTAAATACGCCCTTCCACGCCGTAGCGTGCTATACGCATATTTTCAGACAAAGACAATCAGATTGATGTATATTAATTTGAAACAACTATATCCAATTATTAGACTTTGACACCCTAAAACTATAGTTCTCTTCTAAGGGTGCTTAGCTGCCTCAGCAGTGGCAAAGACATGTTGTAATGACCTCAGTAAACATTGATAAGAGCTTAATGACATAATTAGCTTCCTTATACGCCTTGCACCACTAACTTAATGACACAAAAAGCGTCAAGTCTCCCCCCACCTTTTCTTTGATTACCTCCCTCCACATCTCCCCAAGGGATGGAATGCCACTGCAGACACATGGCATTAACTTCTGTTTTGTAGACACCTTTGCATGAAAGCTTGTCAGATGCTATGTGGAAGTGTCCATTTAGAGTTAAGTATATGCTCAAAAAGCATTTAGGTAGCGTTTTATTGATTTATTTTGTTTTTATTAGCAATAAAATTAACTTTTGTTATTATTATTACAGAAGACTTCAGACACAGAATTCCAGGTAAAAGAGTATTGAGAATGTTAAAATAAAGCTACATAGACGTGGTTGGGACACATCATATGCGGTCATTGTCTGTTGTTATATAATTCTACAAATACAGCAAGGGGGATTCACACAACAAGGGACTAATTAAAGTGGTTAAAAGAATAGTCTACCTTTATCAACTTTATTTTTTAATAGATGCAATAGAACTTAAGCATCGGTATTAGAAATTAAACACCCTACCTAATGAAAACCGTTGGTTAGGTATAGTCTCAGTAGAGTGTAACTCAAAATGGTGCTATTATCAAAAAAAAATATTCTCTGTTTAGTTCAAACCTAGTGATGTCAGTCTTAATGCTGCCCTGGACATCATATTATGTGATTATGGTGCCTGTTAGATACACATTTTGGAGGGTAGATTTAACAGACTTTCTAAAAAGGAAAAGTGGCAGTGTTGCCCATAGCAACCAATCGGATTCTAACTATCATTTTCTAGAATGTGCTACATCAGTGACTGTCAACATCTACTTCAAGGGCCACATCTGCGGCACTCCCACCTACCAAGGGGCAACACAGAGGAAGGAGGGAGAGCACACCCTGAGTTTTGCTGAGGAGGTCACGTGATGCTGAAGTCTGCTGCCCCTGGTCTGCATTATTCTATGCTTTAACCACTAACAGCTTAGGCTATGAGTGAGACCACATAATTTTCTTGAATGAACCTTACGTTGAGATCCTTAGTGAGCATTTTCTCATAATATTGCTTTTGAAAAAAATGTGAAAAAAGCTCTCAGAAAATAATACATTAACAAGGATTATTGATTACTGTGTCAGGACAGATCAGCTTTTTAA
Organism: Mixophyes fleayi; assembly: GCF_038048845.1. NCBI lineage: Eukaryota > Metazoa > Chordata > Amphibia > Anura > Limnodynastidae > Mixophyes > Mixophyes fleayi. Next base: position 201,427,789 of record NC_134403.1, read on the forward strand.
ACTTACAGCAGTGCAACTGGTATTTTGCAGTGACTTGCAATTCACACTACTACCAATGTGAATAACAGATGCGTGCTGGTGTTAATGCAGCATTTTCTCAGTGAAACACAAATCACGAAAATGCTTACAGTACATTTATCTGAACAAGCTTTTAAATTCCGCTCCTTCTACATTTATAGATTTAGAATATTTTGAAGTGGGTGCTGCTCAAAGACTAATGTAAATCATAGAAGACAGTTTCACACTGATTTCTGCCATTACTGGAACAACCAAACGTGCCCTAACAAACACAGCCTTGAAAGGCAAACAATATGGCAAAAAAATATTTTACTATGTAGAGAACATAATTGGAAAAATAGAAATGGGGTAGAGAAAAGAGAGGATGAAAACATGATGGGATCCAAAGGAAAATGTGCATTTTCCCTGATGCTCTTACTCTGAGGGCCTACAACTGTAAGGAAACCAATATTTTGAAAATGTGAGAGTTTACTGACCATTCATAATTGGGGAATAATAATCTTGTATAGCGCATACTGCTTATGTGTTCTTTTCATGAGTATTGTATATCCCCACCTCTGGCCTTTTTTTGTTGAAATATTCTCAAGTACAGCATGTTCCCTGGTAGTATAGAATCTCAGAATAATATCAACATTAAGCAGTCTCTTGACTATTATTGAAATGAGATAATTCTGGAAGAAGATATTCGTTATAATGACTTTTGTAAGAGTAGGAAAAGGGCGCTATTGTTAAAGCATATTTTAACCACTAAAATTACCAAGTATAAATTTTGAAACCCAAATTACCATAAATAAAGACAATAGAAAATACTAAAAAATAGTAAATGGTTTGTTAATTGAACAAAAGGAATAATGTTAGTAAATTTCTCTTTTAATGTTCTTTCAGTACAACCCACATATTGAAGGTTGGGTGGGCATGTAAGTGCATACACCACATAATTTTATTGGAAATAAGTATTACATTTAAATGGAAATTAGCTTCTGTTACTAGAAGAAAAAAGGAGTCAGTACCATTGGCTTCAATAATTGCTCATGTACACCTTTGGCAGATAGACCAATTTCCATTTCTGGAATCCCTTGAAATAGCAGGTAAGGAAGGAGCAATCCTATTTTTAGATTATTATTTTTGCAATATATAAAGCTAGATTTATCAGAAAACACAGAAAACATTTTTTTCTTAAATAGGTTTTCAGATATCCTGTGGTCATTGCTAAATGCTTATATAATTCTACATCCAAAATTAACATTAGTTTGAGTACTGCTATCTTCAGTATGTGGGTCATACTATCAGAACCTTAGAACCTTATTAAACTAAAGAACACCTCCCACTATATACACTGCCATTTTGCAGAATGCATATTCTATTTATCTTAAATCTTATGGCATAGAAGCAATTACACTAAATAATAGAGGGTGTGACTGATTGGCCCATATCAGGAATTACACAAAAAACTTCCGGATTCAAAACAGCCAGACCAATTTGATACCTGTTGTGGAAGGTATTCACCAGGGACCCCAGCATGGAAGTATGGGCTTAGCTTCTATCCCATTGCAGGTAATGGCCCTCCAGAAAAGTATCACTGGCAAGTAGCTGGAATCAGGTATGGATGCTAAGTATGTGCAGGATAGCAAATAATACAGTACATTTTGGGATTGGATGAAAAATCAGGAACACACTGACGTGGATGAAAATAACCAGGAACAGGCTGGGGAACATGGAAATAACCAGGAACAGGCTGGCGAGTATGGAAATAACCAGAAACAGGCTGGCGAGTATGGAAATAACCAGAAACAGGCTGGCGAGTATGGAAATAACCAGGAACAGGCTGGTGAGTATGGAAATAACCAGGAACAGGCTGGCGAGTATGGAAATAACCAGGAACACACTGGCAAGGATGTAAATAACTATGAACAACTGGCATGTACGGAATTAAACAGGAACAGGCAGAACACTGAAGTGATATTCTCAAGAATCACACTGGAGGAGCCAGGAGCTAACTTGACAGGACAACAGACTTAATCTACTGGCAACCACTTGCTATCAGATGTGCCATTTATATAGATGAAGCAATAAGGAACTGGGAAGGCATAAGCCAATACAAGGAGGCAGAGTTTGCAATTGTCAAGAACCTGGTCCTCAAGACTTTCAAATCACCACTTCTTTGGCTATAGTACCGTGGTTATAATATATGTATCTGGTCGTGGCCCTTATTTAGCTGATTAATATTCAGTGTGGTTTCATATATCGACACCTAAGCAAGTATATTTAAACCAGATTAACTCCATTATTTATTAACATTACTAATACTAATGAAAGGATATCATTTATCCAACATTCACACACAATACACCACAATGTAACACAATCAATGAACAATGATATACAATTGTCACGGGCACTAGGAGTCTTTGCCCAGGATATCACCAGATGATGGACTTACCAGAGTAATATAGCTGGTACTATGGTTCTCTGGTAGCAGGGTGACAACGGAACAGGAGAATCAGCAGATGGTGAGAGAATGCTCAAGGAAAGTCTATGACTAGCAGCAACTGAGTAGTTGTATGTACACGAGGAACCAGATGGACAAGTAAACGTGAGGAAAGTCAGTGGTCTGCGTATAGCAAGTTGTACCACTGCTATAGTGAGGAGGAATGTCCAGGAGTAGCGAGGAGGTAGTGAGAGTCAGCGGTCTGCGTATAGCAAGTTGTACCGCTGTCTATAGTGAAGGAATGGAGTCCAGGTGAAAGTAGGTAACGGGGAAGTCAGTGGTCTGCGTATAGCAAGATGTACCACTGCTTATGTGAGAGGATACTTGAAACTGGTGTCACAGGGAACAGGAGTCAGTGGTCTGCGTCAGCAAGTTGTACCACTGCTTATATATGTGAAGAGGGGCACGAGGAGATGAATGTAAAGCAGAGTATACACGGGGCACACAGAACTTGATCCCACGATGATATCCACAATACACCAATAACTGACAAGCGCTGCTTGAAGTATACAAAGTCACAATAGCTATCCAGGCAATAGAAAACAAAGTCAATGGTAACAATAGCTTCAGTGGATAGGAGGCTCCGGAGGAGAACACAACTCAGTCCAGATGGATATGCAATACAAAAGCAAAGTCAATGGAAAGTATGCATACCACGGTTCAGGAGAGCAGGCTGTCAGAGAGGTGTGCAGGGATACCTGAACGGCTAAAGGCCGGCAGGAGGAGAGACCACTGGAGGGTGGAAGCGGTAATCAGGTTGGTGCAGCGCACGGCAGGTAATCCAGAATCAACGAAGCAATACTCAGGAAGCAGTAGTAAGTGAAACTGGAAACATGAGGAACACGGGAGAGTTGAGGCTGTCTGGTATCCAGTAGTAGTGGTGGAGGCAGCGGAGAGAAGGCACGCTGAACACGGGAGAGTAGAGGCGGTCTGGAACCCTGTAGTAGTAACGGAGGCAGCGGAGAGCAGACACGCTGAACACAGGAGAGTTGAGACGAACTGGAGTCCGGTAGTAGTAGCAGATAGGAATCAGCTGAGTGCCGGCACGATGAACACAGGAGAGTTGAAGTGGTCTGGAAACCACAATAGCAGAAAACAGGAATCAGCAGGAGCTGAATACACGAGGAAACACAGGAACACCTTCAGAGGCTCATGGGGAATGAGACTCCAAGATCAGGCAACCAGGTAATGATCACAGGTGGTTTAAATAGGGAGGGTTGCCTGATCATCCAATCAATTAAAAGCAACAGGTACTGAAGGTTTGATAAGGGCTGCACATGCGCAGACCCTCAGGATGGCGGACGGCCACGGTTCCTGAACACACGGGAAATGGCACTCACAGTCCGGTGAGTGACAGTACCCCCCCTTTTAAAGGTGGGCACAGAACACCTGGAACCGGGTTTGTCCGGAAACTTGGAATAAAACTTCTTAAGAAGAGCTGGAGCGTTGAGATCTTCTGCTTTGATCCATGACCGCTCTTCAGGACCAAAGCCCTTCCAATGAACGAGGAAACTAAGAACTCCTCGCAAAATTTTTGCATCCAATATGTGAGTAATCTCAAAGTCCTCCTCTTGATGAATTTGAACTGGCCGAGGTGCTGAAGGAGGGACCGAGAAACGGTTGATGATAAGAGGTTTGAGCAAAGACACATGGAAGGCATTGGAAATACGAAGGTTCTTAGGTAGTAGAAGTTTGAAACAAACTGGATTTATCACTTGAATGATCCTATACGGACCAATAAAACGAGGAGCGAACTTCATAGATGGGACCTTCAAACTAATATTTTTGGTTGATAACCAAACACGATCTCCGATTTTCAGTGGTGGAATAGCCCGTCTCTTTTTATCTGCAAAAGACTTATATCTGGCAGATGTTTTCTTTAAACAGGTTTTGAACTGAGACCAAATATTTTTGAAGGTCTGACAAATAGTCTCTACAGCAGGAACTTGGGTGGGAGGGAGGGCAGGAAATTCCGGAAAAGACGGATGGTGACCGTAAACCACAAAGAATGGAGTTTTAGAAGATGACTCATGATACATGTTGTTATGAGCGAATTCAGCCCATGGAAGCAAATCTACCCAGTTGTCTTGGTTGGCTGAAGAGAACATCCTTATAAAAGTCTCAAGATCTTGATTGACCCTTTCGGTTTGTCCGTTTGATTGAGGATGGTAGGAGGATGAGAGTGATAATCGGATACCCAAGGTCTTACAGAGGGCCCGCCAGAATCTGGAAACGAATTGTACTCCTCTATCTGAAACAATCTCGGAAGGACATCCATGAATACGGAAGATTTCTTTGATGAAATAATCAGCCAGAGTAGATGAAGAAGGTAAACCGGTCAAAGGAATGAAATGTGCCATCTTCGAAAATCTGTCCACCACTACCCAAATAGTATTGCAGTTTTTACTAGGAGGAAGATCAGTAACAAAGTCCATACTAATATGGGTCCACGGCTTGGAAGGAATGGGTAGTGGTTGAAGCAAACCCGCTGGAGTTCTGCGGGGAGTCTTAAACTGGGAACACAATTCACACGCAGCCACAAAATCTTTGACATCTTTCCTCATAGAAGGCCACCAGTAACTTCGAGAAAGAATTTCAAAGGTCTTGCGTTCACCAGAGTGTCCAGAAAAACGAGAAGAGTGAAACAACGAAAGGATTTTCTTCCTAAGAGCAGGAGGCACGAGGGTTCTCCCAAATGGTAGCACCTTAGTGGAAGAAGCAGCCAGAGAAACACATTTGGGGTCTAATATAGAGTGGTTGGGACCATCTTCAACGTCTGAGGACGTCACAAAAGCTCGAGATAGAGCGTCTGCTTTTTTATTTTTTGCAGCTGGTTTGAAGGTTATGATTAGTTCAAAACGAGAAAAGAAAAGAGACCATCTTGCTTGGCGAGGATTCAAACATTGAGCAGACTGTAAATATGACAAATTTTTATGATCAGTAAAAATTGTCACAGGATGACGAGCTCCCTCCAACAAATATCTCCATTCCTCTAATGCTACTTTTATAGCCAGCAACTCATTGTCCCCGATGGTATAATTCTTCTCCGCAGGCAGAAGACCCCGAGAGTAAAAGGCACAAGGATGGAATTTTTGTTGCTCCGATCTTTGGGAGAGAATGGCTCCTAAACCAACATTAGAGGCATCTACCTCTAGGAAGAAGGGAAGCGTCACATCAGGCTGTCGAGGAACAGGAGCAGAGGAGAAGGACTCTTTGAGAAACTGGAAGGCTTGAAGAGCCTCAGAGGACCATTGTTTAGTATTGGCCCCTTTACGAGTTAGGGCCACAATAGGAGATGCAATCGAGGAAAAATCTTGAATGAAGCGTCTATAGTAATTGGCAAAACCTAAAAAACACTGAATTGCACGAAGAGTAGTTGGCTGAGGCCAATGTAACACAGCATTCACCTTTTCTGGATCCATCTGAAGACCAACTCCGGAGACAATATATCCCAGAAATGGAATCTGGGGCAACTCGAATGAACATTTTTCTAACTTGCAGAATAACGAATTTTTCCGGAGTCTGGAAAGGACCTCTGCCACATGTTGATGATGAGAAGGCAGGTCCTGCGAAAAGATCAATATGTCGTCCAGATAGACGACGACACAAACATATAACAAGTCCCGGAAGATCTCATTAATGAAGCCCTGGAAAACAGCGGGGGCGTTACATAATCCGAAGGGCATTACTAAATATTCATAATGCCCGTCTCTGGTGTTGAAAGCTGTCTTCCATTCGCCACCGGACCTGATTTGAATTAAATTGTAGGCACCACGAAGATCCAACTTGGTAAAGATCCGGGCTCCCTTGATACGATCAAATAACTCAGTAATTAATGGAATGGGATACCGATTTTTGATAGTTATGGCGTTAAGTCCACGGAAATCTATGCAGGGACGTAATGACCCATCCTTCTTTTTTACGAAGAAAAACCCTGCTCCAGCGGGAGAGGTAGAAGGTCGAATAAATCCTCGCTGGAGATTCTCTTGGATGTACTCAGATGTAGCTTGAGTTTCAGGTAACGAAAGTGGATACACACGTCCCCTGGGAGGAGTCTTGCCAGGTAGAAGATCAATTGGACAGTCCCACGAACGATGAGGAGGAAGACGTTCAGACTGAGTTTTATCAAATACATCGGCAAAAGAAGCATACTGAGGAGGAAGTCCCGGTGAACAAGGTGAAATGGAGGATTGCTGTATTTTGAGAGGAACGACTTGAGAGAGGCAACGATGATGACATTCAGGCCCCCAAGACGTAACTTGAGGAGTGTGCCAGTCAATCTGGGGAGAGTGACGTTGAAGCCATGGAAGGCCTAATACAATCGGACTGGTAGTAACAGGAAGAATTAAAAATGAAATTTCTTCCTGGTGTAATACACCAATTTGAAGGGTTACTGGAGACGTACTCTGGGTGATGAGACCATTAATAATGCGTGATCCATCGATAGCAGTCACAGTAATAGGTATTTTCAAAGTAATCACTGGTAGGGACCATTGATTCACGAGGGATTTAGAAATAAAATTTCCTGCAGCTCCAGAGTCAATAAGTGCTTGGGACTTAAACGATTTGGTAGCAAAGGAAACTGTAACATCAAAAGCACAAACTTTTAATTTCATAGAACATGGAGAGGACTCCAGGGACCCTAACTTCACCTCTCCAGAACTGGTTAGGGCCTGGCATTTCCCGATTTTTTAGGACATGAATTGAGCATATGAGTAGAATCAGCACAATAGATACAAAGTCTATTTTTTACTCTTCGGTCCCTCTCCTCTGAAGTTAATTTGGAACGTCCTATCTCCATGGGTATCACCGGAGATGAAACTGGGCGAACTTGAGGACTTGAGCGAAGAGGTGCTTTAAATGAAGTTGTTTTTTCAGACTCTCTTTCACGAAATCTCATGTCTACACGGTGGCAAAGAGAAATCAAATCTTCTAGAGAAGTAGGTAATTCTTGAGTAGTCAGTGCATCTTTAATTTTATCAGAAAGCCCCTGCCAGAAGGCGGCAATTAACACTTCAGTGTTCCACAGAAGTTCAGAGGCTAATATCCGAAATTGAATGACGTACTGGCCTACAGTACAAGAACCCTGACGTAGACGGAGGATGCTGGATGCAGCGGAAATAACATGACCAGGTTCATCAAATACACTTCGAAATGTGGAAATAAATTTGGCACTATCCTGTAATAATGGATCATTTCTTTCCCACAGAGGGGAAGCCCATGCGAGAGCTTTTCCGGAAAACAAGGAAAAGAGATAGGCCACTCTGGAACGATGAGTAGAGAAATTGTGAGGTTGAAGCTCAAAATGAACTGAGCATTAATTTAGAAAACCCCTGCATGTTTTGGGGTCTCCATCATATTTTGAAGGAGTAGGCAGGTGTAGCGTGAAAGCAGTAGACACCTGGGATGGCACTGGGGAAACGGAAGAAGGTACAGGAGCATCAACAGTAGCTGTGATATTTTGCACAGATGTTCTTTGGTAGGCTAACGCCTGGCAACATTGCTGCAAATGTTGTTGGCGAACATCCTGTTGTTCAATACGGGTAACCAGATACTGCAGCATCTCTTTAGCTGTAGGTTCCGCACCTGGGTCTGTCATCTTACTGTCACGGGCACTAGGAGTCTTTGCCCAGGATATCACCAGATGATGGACTTACCAGAGTAATATAGCTGGTACTATGGTTCTCTGGTAGCAGGGTGACAACGGAACAGGAGAATCAGCAGATGGTGAGAGAATGCTCAAGGAAAGTCTATGACTAGCAGCAACTGGTAATGAGTAGATGTATGTACACGAGGAACCAGATGGACAAGTAAACGTGAGGAAAGTCAGTGGTCTGCGTATAGCAAGTTGTACCACTGCTTTAGTGAGGAGGAATGTCCAGGAGTAGCGAGGAGGTAGTGAGAGTCAGCGGTCTGCGTATAGCAAGTTGTACCGCTGTCTATAGTGAAGGAATGGTGTCCAGGTGAAAGTAGGTAACGGGGAAGTCAGTGATCTGCGTATAGCAAGTTGTACTACTGCTTATGTGAGAGGATACTTGAAACTGGTGTCACAGGGAACAGGAGTCAATGGTCTGCGTCAGCAAGTTGTACCACTGCTATATATATGTGAGGAGGGGCACGAGGAGATGAATGTAAAGCAGAGTATACATGGGGCACACAGAACTTGATCCCACGATGATATCCACAATACAACAATAACTGACAAGCACTGCTTGAAGTATACAAAGTCACAATAGCTATCCAGACAATAGAAAACAAAGTCAATGGTAACAATAGCTTCAGTGGATAGGAGGCTCCGGAGGAGAACACAACTCAGTCCAGATGGATATGCAATACAAAAGCAAAGTCAATGGAAAGTATGCATACCGCGGTTCAGGAGAGCAGGCTGTCAGAGAGACGTGCAGGGATACCTGAACGGCTGAAGGCCGGCAGGAGGAGAGACCACTGGAGGGTGGAAGCGGTAATCAGGTTGGTGCAGCGCATGGCAGGTAATCCAGAATCAACGAAGCAATACTCAGGAAGCAGTAGTAAGGGAAACTGGAAACATGATGAACACGGGAGAGTTGAGGCTGTCTGGTATCCAGTAGTAGTGGTGGAGGCAGCGGAGAGAAGGCACGCTGAACACGGGAGAGTAGAGGCGGTCTGGAACCCTGTAGTAGTAACGGAGGCAGCGGAGAGCTGACACGATAAACACAGGAGAGTTGAGACGATCTGGAACTCTGTAGTAGTAACGGAGGCAGCGGAGAGCAGACACGCTGAACACAGGAGAGTTGAGACGAACTGGAGTCCGGTAGTAGTAGCAGATAGGAATCAGCTGAGTGCAGGCACGATGAACACAGGAGAGTTGAAGTGGTCTGGAAACCACAATAGCAGAAAACAGGAATCAGCAGGAGCTGAATACACGAGGAAACACAGGAACACCTTCAGAGGCTCATGGGGAATGAGACTCCAAGATCAGGCAACCAGGTAATGATCACAGGTGGTTTAAATAGGGAGGGTTGCCTGATCATCCAATCAATTTAAAGCAACAGGTACTGAAGGTTTGATAAGGGCTGCACATGCGCAGACCCTCAGGATGGCGGACGGCCACGGTTCCTGAACACACGGGAAATGGCACTCACAGTCCGGTGAGTGACAACAATGTTGCAAGTTACCCACAACTTTTCAGAGCTGTTTGCTTCCTGAAGCTATAGATATCCCATTACCACATAGACAGGTCCTCGGGGCTTCAGTACACTTTCCTCCTGACTCAGTTCTTGAAATCTTCTGTGCGGGTCATACAATTCATTGAGCAGCCCTAGCCAGAACTGTAATCCAGACCCGGCTGTCTTACATACCCCACTATCACCCCATGTCACCCCTGAACTATATTTTGAGTCCCCTAATTTTTGTACGCTATCACACACCCACAGGGAGGAGGGTAGAGTAAGCAGCAATCTCATTCCTGAAGGCAGAAGACCCCCCCCCCCCCCAGGTGCACGGTGTGTGATTAATGATTGGACAGTAGGCCAAATAATCTTATTGTTCCCAGCAAGGGGTAGATTACCAAGGATAATATGTATTATTACATCAGCCCTTCCTAGTTTAACCATTTACATGTTTTTCAGGGCATGAGATGCTATGGAGATTACGGTACTTCCATTGCTGTGGATGGTTTACCCTCAGTGTCCTATACCCCTTTTCTCACTAACATGCAGTAGTTATATCGAATAGTAAAATAACCAGTCAAATGGAAGGCACATTTCAACAGTTGCACTTATAGCTCTTAGCAAACAATAAATCATGACACATGTAAAAGCATTTCCTGGTGAGTGGGGAGAGTTTGTAGTGAAATAACCTTGATTGCATACTACCAGGGGCCCCCAATGTCACAATAATTAGAATGGGCATGTACACTATATCAGACCATCGGTGGCACCTGAACATAGAAGAGCATGTCACATCACGGAAAGCACAAAGGAAGGTCTGGCGAATGGCAGTACCCCCCACCCCCCACCCCATCCCGACCCCCATTCTTATTAGGGGCGCACTCAGATCACTAAATAAAAAGTTTCTTGGGAAATTTCTGATGGAGTTTTTTCGGAGTAACGGGAGCAGCAGCAATCCAGGTGCACTCTTCTTTTGCCACATTTTTTCCAATCTACTAAAATCTGAACTTTTCCATGAGAGATTCTGGAATCAAGAATTTGCTGTACTTCAAATTTGTCACCGCAGTTGGTCTTAATAGTAGACAGAGGAATGGATGCCGAGGAAAACCAATTATCATAATAAGAGGTTTGAGTAAAGAAATATGAAAAGTATTTGGAATGCGTAGCAAAGATGGTAGTTTCAACCTAAAGGTCACTGGATTAATGACATGAAGGATCTCAAATGGACCTAGCTGTAAGTTTCATACGAGGCACTTTCAATTATAGATATTTAGTAGATAGCCAAACAATGTCTCTAATTTTCAGGATAGGAACAGGTCGACGTTTCTTGTCTAAATTTTTTTTTTAGGGAATTGATGATTTTTTTCAAATCTCTCAGATTGCAGAAATAATCAGACTTAAAGAATTAACTGCAGGAACCTCATTTTTTTTGTAAAAAAGAAAATGTTGGTAGCACAGGATGAAGACCATAAACGTATAGAAAGGAGTGAAAAAGGAAGTTTCATAAAAATGATTATTGTGTGTAAATTCTGCCCATGAAAGGAGCTCCACCCAAATATCTTGATTGGCGGAGGTATAGATCCTAAGAAAGGTCTCCAAATCCTGATTCGGCTCTGTCTAACCATTTGACTGGGGTCGATATGCTGTGGAGACATTGAGATGAATATTCAAAAAACTTACATAACAATCTCCAAAATTTGGAAACAAATTGCACTCCACATGGTTTAATGGACACCTCCAATGGACATCTGTGTAAATGACAAATTTCTTTGATAAATAATTTTGATAGATTTATTTAATAAATAAAGCAGTCAGGGTAGAGGCATTAGGCAAGCCAATTAATGGAACAAAGTGAACCATATCAGAGAAACAACTACTACCCTAATGGTGTCTTGCTGGAAGGAAGATCAGTAATAAAATTTATGGCCATATGGGACCATGGTAAAGTTGGAATAGGCAGAAGATGAAAGGGACCCAGATAAGCTTGTCAAAGACCTTTATTTTGGGCACAGGTTGAGTAAGCAGAGATGCAATCTTTCACATATGGATGAAGAGTTGGCCACCAGTAGTCTTTAGTAATAGGATCCAGAGTTTTATCGTAGCCAGTATGGCCAAAGAACGGAGATGAATGTGCCCACTGGAACTGCCTCTTTTGAAGTTTAGGCACAATCAGTGTTTTACAATGAGGAGAAGTAACTGTGGAGTTACATAGGAGATACTGAAAATCCAATATAGGATGATTCTCCGGTATTTCAAAATCTTGTTTATTATCAGAAGAATAAGATAAGGTATCCGCTGTTTTATTTTATTCCCAGGTCTGAAAGTTACATGAAGATTTAAACAAGTAAAAAATAAAGTTCACAGAATTTGTTGAGGTGTTAGGGTTAAATTTGTCTTGCACCCTGCTGGATACTTAATATGTGCTGTGCACTTCAGCTGTGTCTTCCTCTGTGAGCTGATTGGAAAACTCCACTATTTAAAACCTCACCTCTCGTGCACTCATTGTCACTGATAGCTTTGGGCATGCTAGCTTCCTGTTTGTAGGCAACATCTCCACTTTTTCAAACCCGTATCTTGATAAATTTGCCCCCTCTTGTCAACATGATTTGTCAGGTGGGGTGCCTAGGTCTCTCTCCCATTCTTTCTCATGATAACTGTGGAAGACAAGGGTAGTATCAAAAATCAAATTAGATATATATGAGATCACACCTTTCCTCAGTGGAGGGTTCGGACAACTACCCTCAAATGCAGTTAGGTCACCAGGGCATTTATTTAGAGGAGAGACATAACATAATGTCTAATCTGAAAGAATTAAAAAGAGAGAGACACCCAATATCCATGGGAACACAAATCAAAGACAACCGTAACCCCCACCTGCAACCAAAGTTTAAGCTGGGTGTCCGACAGTCAGAGGAAAGTTTGGATTTTCCCTGATCAGAGTTACAGGTGAAAGCTCAGAAGAAAACTTAAATCTAGCCATACAGGAGTCCCAGATGTGCAGTGGCAAGATAATGCAATTTTTAAATCAGGGAATCCCATACCACCTCTGCACATTGACTTCTTAAAAATGGAAAGTTCTATGGGGTTTGTCATTCCAAATGAACTTGAGGACTGAAGATCAAGTTTGTGACTTTAACTGGGAGGTTTTGAAAGAGGTATAATAACCTTGGAACTATGTTAGTTTTGAGAGCTATGATCCTACCCAGACACGAGATTATAAGCTTTTTCCAGGATAGCAAATCGGACGCTAGTCTTGTCAGTACATGAGGAAAGTATTCCTGGTACAAATGCTCATATGTTGAAGTAATAACCATAAAAATAAAAAAATACTGTATCTTTCGTTTCTGCCACTTTAAGTTACAAGCCAATTGAATGGCTATCTTAAGGTGAGATGGGACATGAAGAAGCATGGCGTCTGATTTAGAAAATTGAGTTTATAGCATGAAATTGCAGCATATTCATTTATCAAAACAGTGCAGGGTAGAATTAGAGGTCTGGGGTTAGGTAGGGGACAAAAGGGCATCATCTGCAAAAAGAAAGATTTTAAATTAGTGCCTACCTCTACTCTGTGTACCGCTGAGGATCTCCTAATCAGCGCCGCTAAGTTTTCTATAACCAGGGGTGAAAGTAGGCAGCCTTGTCTAGTTCTGTTGAAAATTGAAATTGGATCTGACGGGTTGCTATTTTCCATTACTTTGGCCAAGGGGTAGTATACAGAGCCTGGATCGTCGAATGAAACTCACCCAAAATCCCAAAAGTTTAAACGTTCTGGAACATAAATTTCCAGGAATTTCTTTCAAAGGCTTTTTCAGCATCTACAGACAGAATAACCGCTGGGAATTTTCTTCTGTTTATAATTTAAGGTCCTTTTGTGTTCTGCCTGGCCCTGGTATGAGTCTAATTTGATCATAATTGATCATATCTGGGAGAATTCTATTAAGTAGATTAGCCAAGACCTCTAATTACCGCTTTATGAGAGTCACATAACGCCATTGGTGAGGTCCCTGTGTATGCATCATATAAATTAGGTCACAATTTTGCATAGGTCAGAGTTTATCTAGTTAAACAAGCGACATTAGCATATTGTTCGAGATGCTCTAGATTGCCCGTTGCAAAATGGAGGTCCCAAAATGCATCTCAGAAACATGGACTCTGGTTAACATAGTTCACTTTTAATCCTAATTATGACTGCAATCGTAGGCCAGTGTAAGTTCAATTTACTTTATTCTGCTAAATAAAAAACTGCATTTGACCTATGTGCCTGTATTATTCTTTTTGTCTAGCACTTTGCAATCATAAATGTATTATTAATCCCAGTGGGTGGCATTGTTGCTTGGGATAGCATCTGATTACTAAGAAAGTACAGTTGGATAGTTGCACTTAAGCCTGTCCTTAAATCAGGCTTACTAGCTATTTACACACTTGGTGAATAGTCACTAACTCAGAATGGTAAAAACTATTAAAGAATAGTCCCCATTCCTAATCTTAAAATCTATTAAAAGTCACCTATGAAAATTCCAACTTTTAGGAGGTGATAAAAGCCAGCATTAGCCAATTTTTCACATTATCTTTAGCACACCATTATGTCTGCAATGCATGTTGTTAACAGTATTGTACATGTACGTAAGCATGCATATAGATGCATGTTTCTTTTTAACATTGCCAATACATTTTTTTTATCAAAGTGAGTAACTGTAACCCAGGCTTGAGTTACATGTCAGGGGCCTGTACGCACAATACCTTTGGTATCTTAAGCCCTGCTTATCATTTAGCTACACTTTTGCTAGTTAGTTCTCCATTCTGGCTTTTTTGGGTTTGATTTTTTTTAATACAACCCATATCTAACAGTTAAATTGTCAAGCATCGGAAACAGCAGAAGTAACCATATAATGTGACGCTTGTCATGTATGCAAATATACAGATACTTTTACTAGGAAATGCTTTTACTTTAACTACTATGCTGTCACATTATTGCATGCAGTGGGCACTGGGCACAGTATTGCATATGGGGTTACAATTATGTATGTGGTGGATAAGAAGCTATTATTTTGTAATATATATGTGTATGGGGAACTTTCTAGGCATCAAGCTGTATGGCTGGCATTACTGTGGATGTTATGTGGGCATGCCTTTGTCTATATATAGTTGACATGCACTCTTATGCTGGAATGGAGCTATATATGGGGCATTGGGCTCTTATGGTGCCATAGGAGTGGGAAGACAATTAGGCCTGAATAGAAGTTCCCCATGATCTTTACTACTTGTCCAAGATAGGTCATGGTCTAGGGTAATGAGGATGGGACTTGAAGTCTTCTAGGTAGCGTACATGATATGAAGTGCTGATAATCAGGCCCGGCGCTTCCATTAGGCAACCTTAGGCAGTTGCCTAGGGCGCCGGGACCTGCAGGGCGCCGCTGACTAGATTTTATAATCTAGTCAGCGGTTTGTGGCAGAAGTGCAGCGGCAGCTGTTTTGTATTGTTCTGATTATCGCACTCGCACATGATCACTGACAGTCAGTCAGTGATCATGTGATCTGACTCTTCAGTGGTGCCTCAGTCCACCAATGTTCCGGCGCCCCATGTTCTCACACTGTCTGTCAGTAACAGACAGTGTGAGTAAAGTTATTTCCCGATGCCCCTCCCCTTCCAGCATGCACTGCTCCGCTGGCAAACTATGGGGTAGAATTTCTCCTCTCCCCTCCTGTCGGGCGTGACATAATCATTACATCCCAGCAGAGAGGAGCTGCTGTCTAAAGAAAAGTTTAAGGTAAGTGTTCCTGGTGTACAGGAGAGAGAGGTTACTGGTAAGCTGCAGGGGAGGGGGACACTGAGCTGGACGGAGACAGTGTGATACAGGTGGGCAGTGAGCTGGAAGTGGACACAGTGATACACGGGGGGGAGGGTGAGCTGGAGGAAGACACTGAGCTGGGGGGAGACACTGTGATACAAGTGGGGGGGGCAGTGTGATGCAGGGGGGAACATTGAGATGCAGGGGGGACAGTGTGTGATGCAAGGCAGAGGCAGTAGTGTGATGCAGGTGGGAACATTGAGATGCAGGGGGGACAGTGTGTGATGCAAGGCAGAGGCAGTAGTGTGATGGAGGGGGGACAGTGTGTGATGCAAGGCAGAGGAAGTAGTGTGATGCAGGGGGGGGCAGTGTGATGCAGGGGGGACAGTGTGTAAGGCAAGGCAGAGGCAGTGGTGTGATGCAGGGGGGGCAGTGTGATGCAGGGGGGACAGTGTGTGATGCAAGGCAGAGGCAGTAGTGTGATGCAGGGGGGAACATTGAGATGCAGGGGGGACAGTGTGTGATGCAAGGCAGAGGCAGTAGTGTGATGCAGGGGAGACAGTGTGTGATGCAAGGCAGAGGCAGTAGTGTGATGCAAGGGGTGGGGGGCAGTAGATATAAGTGTGATGAAGGGACATGTTAGGGCCGTCTATTCGGATTGCTTGTCATTTCCCTTTGGACCAATAAAGGAAAGAAGATGCCCATTTCTTTTAATAAGTGCATAATACATAGACTAATTGTGTCAAGTTTTTTGCTCTGAAATCTAACACCTGAATACCTCCCCTCTAGAAATTCTGTGTTTGCAGCAGAGTTGGGACAGCGTTCTGCATCAAACATCACTGCATCTGGGCCGCTGGAGGAGGTAAGGCTTACCTTTTTTTTTTTTTTCGTTTGCAAAAGTCAAGTGTGTCATGGTCTTGGAAGTGGGTAAGGGGAGGGGCGGTGGGTTGAAATTTTGCCTAGGGCGCCGAAAAACCTTGCACCGGCCCTGCTGGTAATGATGCTGATTTAACTGATGATGCTGCATTCAATGAATGGGGTGGATACATGTTGAGTATTTGTGGCTCTGGAGAAGCAGCTAGTAAGCCTCATGAGACTAGTGAGTGATTGTGATTGTATGGAGAAGTGGGAGATAAAAGAAGAAGCAGTCCAGAGCTTCTTCAGGCTCCCTACTAAAGTTATTCATACTAATCTCTTAATTGCCGCTCACCCCTTGCACACACAGTTGCTAATTGTCACACCGGTACCTAGGTAATGATAAATGCTGTTTCTGGGCAATACTGCATTAAAGTTGACTCTTAGGCTGGGTACACACTACAGAATTTTCCAACCAATGTGTTAACTACAACGATTGTACCAACGACTGAAAAAGAAGCCACGATCAGCATGCCGATTGATGCGTACACACTATACATGTTTTAAAAGATTTACCCTCAGATCTGTGCTCTTCAATTGTCATGCACACTGCGGGATTGGAAGGACGCTGTGCCATAGCTGAACGAGATTTATAGTTCTGCTGGACAATGAAATCAAACGATGGTCTGTGCTTTAGAACTATCCTTGCTCATCGCTGGAGCGTACACACTAATGTAATATTGGAGCGAACATTCGTTTATCGTTTGATTGACCTAATACTTAGCCGAAAAAACTGTAGTGCGTGTAGCCAGCCTTAGGCTGGGTACACACTACAGGTGTTTCAGCCAATTATTGCATTAATGTCTACACAATGAAAGGCAATGATGCCAAAGTACCGATCATTGTTTCATTTGATTGTTCGCAGAACTATAAATCTCATTCCAACCGCCGTCTGATCCTGCAGTGTGTATGATGTCACGACCAATTGCTTGACCAACTGCCAAAAGTTTTTCAAGCAGCGACTCCTAATTGGGCGTGTATATTTAAATTTCTGATGTTGTCTCTACCTCTGCCACGTGGTACTGTGTCAGAACATCATTGAAATGGGAATAATGTGCTTTTAATGGAGAAGCAATATTAAACCTGTTTTACACACTCCATTTGATATTTATCTGTTTCTTTATGCAAGTATATACAAAATGTATTCTTACTACATGTGAAAATAAAAATTCTCATTAAAGTATTATTTATTTCCTGATGTGACATGTGTCCATGTATTGGATTTCGTATGATTATATTTAATTGTTTATAAAATACATGCCATAATATTCATATATGTATGTATATTGATTGTATATATCATGGCCAGTGAAAACTATGTGTATAGAACTTTCTTACAGTAATGGGCGAGTAGCTAGCAACTGATGTAGATTGCACTTGACTCCATGTGTAATTAGACACAAGTGTCCATCATCATCATTATCATCATCATCATCATCATCATTTATTTATATAGCGCAAACATATTCTGTAGCGCTTTACAATTGGGGACATCCTGTCTGGACCAAACGAACAGAGCAGTGTATTATATAGATGTGTATTGCATATGTCACCTTGGATAATTTTTCACCTGTATGTATCCACCCTGTGTGTTTCCCAAAGACCATAGATGGGTATTGAACATGTTAATTGGTTTTTCCTGTTTTTGAAGTTTATCTTTCTTGCAAGTTCACCAAATAAAACCACAACGGTGTTATCAATAGCATTTATTTTTATTTTTAAACAACATCCACTGAATTGGATGTAAAAAAAATTAGCAAAACTTCTTAATCCACTAACATATTTAATGTTTAACCTGGCTACTGCATTTTAACATTACTCTATCATATATTTGAAACCATTCCAGGTAATTTTTCTCCAGTTTTTGGAACTTTTTCTTAACATCACCAATGTTTGATTTCAAGTCTTTAAAATATTCGTTAAGCTTTTCCATCTTCTCGACCACACCTTTTCCATCACCAGAAGTGCTATTAATATTAGTACGTGTTGCATCCTTCTCTCTTTCTGAATTTTCGGCAGATATGACAATGGTATCTATATAAGGAAAGGAATAGTATTTTAATTATGTTTAACAAAGAAACTGAACACAACATCGTGTTTACCAGAGAGACTACTACTATTTGCTCACCTTGGACACTGCTTGAAATCACTTTATGCTGATGTCCCTCTTGCGTCTGGCCAGGCATCCTGCTTGTGGAAAACAAAATCCAATGAATACTCAAACAGACAAAATAGAAGTGCAGCATATGAAGATGTTGTGAAAGTGTGCCTTCTAAATATACAGTGGGCAAAGGGGAAGATACAAAAACTAGGACTGTATTTAAAAAAGAACTGAACAAGATTGCGGCCTCCAAAAAATCTGTGGCAGGGAGTGATGATGTGTATGTGCCCAAGTTGCGGTACTTTGACCTCCTGCACTTCACTTGTTGTGAGGAAATTGCTAGATAATCCACCTGCAACATGGAGATGGAGAGTAGTTCCACACCTAAACTGGTACAAAGAGGTAAGTGGAACAGTAAGTGAAACATAACATTGGCACGGCCACAGTTTGGGAAATTCCTAAGACTTTCAAAATCTTCCACAATAACTTGCCATTGCTCAACTGTTGCAGGAAACTGAACGATAAAGATTGTTCAAATGTTACATTGGTGCATGTATGTAATGTTATACTAACTAGTTTGTAGGCTGGACAGTACAACACCCTTCGATCAAATTCAGTGACCTGCATCTCAAAAAACCGGATGGGTTAAATCTCACAGAAACAGGAATGCGTCTCTTTATAGAACAAATCTATGGGTTTTGCCCTTCTGCTCCACAGGAGGTCTCTGTCCTCCCTGAGCTCGCCTTAGGATCCTGCGTTACTGTTTGACAGGCGTACCGCCATAGTCAAACTCCTCACCTGCCACTGTCCTCATTACACAGCCTGCAGTTTTATCTGAAGCCACAATCTCTGATGTGGCAGAGCACCAAGGCACACCAATGCAGGCCAGCCAGCTCACAGTAGACAGCCAGGACATAACAGATCTACCCACACAGCCACAATGGAATCAAAGTGACAGAAGGAAAGAGAAAGGGTCCACAATCTCGAGCAAAGTGATTAACTCACATGCAAGATTATAGAGTCTGCAACCCAATTGATGTCACAATAGACAAATTTGATCTGCTAGGAGCAACTCTTGCAAGCAAGATGAGAAATGCAGGTAGAGAAATGCAAATTGAGATGGAACGTTTGGTGTAAGACATAATTTGTAGGTCAGCAAGGTGTGATCTCTCACCAGACACTGTCTTAACACAATCCTCCCCACACACAGGAGCAAGGACATTTCAGGCCGTCCCAATCATATACCTTTCGTCAACTATCTCTCCACATGCAACAACCCATCATGGGAGGACAATCTGTTACCCCGGCATCCTACAGGACCTCTACTCCTATGGGTAGCACAACTATGCTACAGTATACTGAGAATATGTCACCATTTGAAAACAGTGAACATTTTCAATAAAATACATAGTTGATAAGGTTGAAAAAAGACACCAGTCCATCAAGTTCAACCTATTTTGGATGTCCTACGATCCTGCACTTATATTTGAAATTGATCCAGAGTAAGCAACCGCTAATCTGTTTCAATTGGGAAAATCTCCCCAGACCCAATATTGCAGTCCTATTTTTACCCTATATCTACTACTATCCTTCATTTTAATTAACGGTCGTATCCCTGGATACACTTTTCCACTAAAAAAATTTCTAACCCTTTCTTAAACATATCTATTGAATCTGCCATCACGACCTTCCCTGGCAGTGAATTCCATATCTTCACTGCCCTTACTGTAAAGAACCCCTTCCTTTGCTGGTTGTGAAATTTCCTCTCCTCTAACCTTAGGGGGTGACCGCGTGTCCTGTGTATAGTCCTTGGGGTAAAAAGTTCCCATGAAAGTTCTCTGTATTGACCCTTAATGTATTTGTACATAGTAATCATATCTCCCCTTAGAGATCTCTTTTCTAAAGTAAACATGCCTAAACTGGCTAACCTTTCCTCATAACTTAATGACTCCATACCCTTTATCAATTTTGTCGCCCTTCTCTGAACCCTTTCTAGTTCCAAATTATTATTTTTTTTTGGAGTGGTGCCCAGAACTGTACTGCATATTCAAGATGAGGTCTTACCAACGATTTATACAGTGGCAAAATTACACTGTCTTCCCTTGCATCTATACAATCTTACAGTACACAATATACAATACAATCTTTTGAGACTATGTTATGCCTGACAAAAATAGTTGGCCGGACAGTTAGTTGGGCAAAAATCCTTTAAAACGTGTATAGTGTGTACGCACGAATCTTCCAACCATTAGGAAGTGTAGATTCATGTGTAATATCATTTTAGATAACATATTGGTTTGAAAATTCTGTAGTGTGTACCGAGCCTAAGTCCCTGCTGCCTCTAGGCAGATCTGCCTGACAGCAATTACAACCTAAGGACACAGACAGGTTCTAGAGCAAGTGTAGCTATTAATGTGTGGTTATGACTTTAAAATAAAATCGCCATATAACCATTTTCTGTTCACACAAGTGTTTTCCCTTTTAACTATGGTATTATTTTACATGCCGATTTAAAGTTTTACTGCCTTATAAACCCTGTAGACATAACTAAAGGGACTTGCAACTTATTTTAGTCACATATATGTGTTAATAAAAGGTCATGTTATTTACCAGCATTCTTTGCTGAATGGTTAAGGGTGTAGTTTTAAAAATTGCATAAACAAGGTGGGGATTATCAGGGTACTCTGCAGTAACCTATTTATATATATATATATATATATATATATATATATATATATATATATATATATATTTTAAAAAAACACATCCAAAGCTGGACAACCCTTTTGAAGAATTACGCGGGCACACAATACATTTATTACCTGGCATTGGAATCACAGTATGATTTATTAAGGAAGAGTAAAACTTTACAGAATTAAGTGCTGAAATTGTGCTTAGAAATAGTAGCTGAAGTTTTAGCCCTGCAACAGTTTTTATATTTCTTTCTTGCAATGTATTTCTTTAGTTGCCTTCCATCGAATATTTTTTAGGTGTTGTTTTTCCCCATTTTTAAACGTAGCTTAGATTACTTTATCCCCCACAGAAGTGTTGAAAGCTGAACAAACTTGAAATGCACATGCTAAATGGTTGCACTGTAGTTAGTTTAGATGTGTGCAACATTCTTGCATACCATCAGCCAGTAAAAGTCACTTTGCCAGATATTAATTGGGACTGGTGGAAAACGTGACCACAGTCTGACTGTTCAGAGTACAAACATTGTAAACGTACCTTTTAGGGGGTGGGGATTCAATTCTGGCGCAAGTAATGTGACACTAAATCTATCACTGTTACTACGGTAATTTTAACCCTGCTTTCTGCTCGCAGCTACCTGAGCCGCGAGCAAAAAGCCAGCGTTGAAATTACCGTATTAACGGTGATTACGCGCACTATTACCGTAAAGTCGGTAATAGTACTTTTTACAGTTACGCGACCAATTGAATTCCCCCCATAGTGTGGTATATGTGAATCTTTGCATTGACTGACAGGAAGCCTGCTCAAAGTAAATAAATGCTTCTCTGACTCCAACATCTTCTGCCTTATCTCAAATATATTTAAATCGGGATATGTCCAGCACCCTTGTAGTTCCTTTCTGTAATTATTCCCGCCATTGCTAGTTAAGGACCCTTCACCAGTCAGGGCTTGAAACAAAAGTTTAAGGGCCTGATTCATTAAGGAACATAAATTCCATTGTGTGCCAAATGTGCCGTTAAATTGCTCTGCGCGTGCTCAGAAATGGACAATACGACAGTGAGCGCAAGTGTGTGCTATTAATCTTCAAATGCAAATGATACTTCTGACGACCTGTGATTTGAAGGACAGAATGGGGGGGACAGTAAAGGCCTGCCAAGGTCGGGCGCAAACATATTTGTCCAATTCAAGCTCTGGGCATCTCTCAGGTACGTGATTTTTAGCCATATCAATTGTTCCAGTTACAGGGCAGGTGCAAGTGCTGACTGATAGTGATGACGTTCCTGTGTGCATGCCAGAACATGTGTTTGCAACTAAGAGCAACTGTAAAACTGCATTTTATGCACAGAAGATATTAATAACATGATATGTATTTCATGAAAAAATTTTAAATATATTTTTATTAATGATTACATTATTAACAAGTGTTAATGTATTTATTTATTTATTCTATCTATACGTTCTGATGGGATTTTTATATTGCAGATATACATTGTGCATATCTTGCAGTGTGTTGTGTCTACCTGCATACGGTAAGTACCGTTTAGCCAGAACCCACTTACACCCATATTCAAATGGCAACATTTTTTCAGATATGCTTGTACTGGAATTGCATGCAATTTCTGTCCATTTTATAAAAAATGTGAATTGCGTTCACTTTGTGTTCCTTCATGTATTAGCCCAAAATGAATACACCACTCATTGCATTGTTTCAATAAAGGTGATTGAATGATTGTGAATATTAAATATTAGTGATCCTGTTATAAGCTAATATAGTCAGTTTCGAAGTTCTGGCAACAAGCATTTCTAATACTAGCGTGACCTTTTCCCTTTCCATAAATTGTTCATATGATGTTTGTCAATTATCCTATTTATGATTCACAGGTTGTCCCTTACGCTTGATATCAGCAAAGAGGAACTTGAAAAGTAACCATCTGTTTTTGCTTGTCCATAAATACATAATAACTTATTGTACAGTGATGCAGAGGTTGAAGATTTGCTCACTTTTTTAGTATTGACAACAGTATATATATGTGGCGATGTCTATTGTAAATATAAGGTATTACTAACACTAAACAAGACAAGGCAACTCAAAAGTGAAAATGAACTTCTGGGTTGAGTTGAAAGAGTTAATCTATAGATGAAGTGGGTGTTGATATCCAACCTATTGAACTTACCATTCGCGTGATTTTGCATTAAAATAAACACAGCATCAATAGTGTCGGACTGGGGCATGAAGGGCCCACCGGGGGACTGCAATGCTAGGGGCCCACCAGAGGGGGTGTGGCCAGCCATCATAGAGGTGAGACCAGACACTAGAGGGGGAGTGGTCAGCCCACGAAGAACAGCTAGCACCATAGTGTAGTATATGAAGAATGCAGTGTATATAAAGAGTACTCAGTCTTGACCTGCCTCTTAGATTGGGCAGAGCAGTCACCAAAAATCGGGATTGTCCCACTAGAATCAGAACATTTGACAGACTGTCCTGCTCTCTCCTACTTGCTCTTGTCACTTTCACCACCTGTGGCTGCTGATTTCATTAATTGCGGCTTGTCTGGATCCTAGAATGTTGGAGGCCCTATTTTGAAAAAAAAATGGGTACATTTAGAAAATTACAACCAGCTCCGGGATTAAATCAATAGGACCCACGATTAATACTTAGGCCTTCTTCCAGCCCCAACATTAAAGTAATAGTATTCCCATTTAATAAATAAACCAATTTCTCTCCCTCCAAAAAGCACCAGCAATAAATTAATAGCATTTACGTATAATAAATATACCTATTTCCCGCTACCGTCACTGCCATTAAATAACTCACATTTAATAAATAGACCTCATGCTCCTCAAACTCAGCCCCACATTTAATCAATAGCCCTCAAACCACCCCATCTTAAATTAATAGTTCCCACTATAAAATTAAATTGCCCCGCCATCACCCCACAAACAAAATAGCACCCATTAGTTAGCCACCACCTACCACATACACACACATTACATTGCCACAAGCCCCCTGTGCCATCACACACACATTACTGTGCCTCTTCGTCACCTTGCTGTGCCCCCTTATGATCACACTGCACCCTCCATGCTGCTTTTGCTCCCCCCTTCTCCTGGCCCCCCTTTATCACACTTTGCCATGCTGCCTTTGCTCCCCCTTTACACTCTGCCATGCTGCGTTTGCTCCCCCTTGCTTCCGTCCCTTCACTTACCTTTTCTATCGGCTTCTTCTCACCAGTTTGTAATAAGTAGCGCAAAATGCTATTTGCGCAACTCGCTTCAAACATGTTATTTTTGGGTGTTTGATATGCCAGCCATAGACAGAACAATGTATACACTAGGCCTCACAAAGATAAAGGTGAGTGCTAGATACACTAGCAAATCAATTGTACATAAGAGAGGAGTTATATTTGCAAATATTTTAAAATACCCTTTTTGGTCTATATTGCACACTTTACGATTTAAAGAAAGATTACACTAAGGGGAACTTATCCTTTGGTGGACTCTTTTGAAGTATTTATTTTCTGTCTAGAGCATTTTTAAGGGCAACATCATGTCACTGCATATGAGTTTGCAGTGTGAACATTTACAAATAATTTTCTGGTCATACAAGAGCACGGCAGAACATGCTAGGCAAATCACTTGTGAACTCATTGATTACCCAGCTATGGAATAATTCACCTATGCTTTAGAGTGGATATCTTAAAATCTAACCTGATACTGGGTCCAGAGAATGACCCTGAAAACTACTGACACAAGCAATCTCCTTATCGTTTGGAAAGTTCATCCATAGACATTCCTGCAAGCCCTTACTCAGTGTGAAAAGTCCCAAAGAAAGAAAAAATAGTTTCCCCAGACATGAAGGGATAAAGAACACATTCCAGCCTGATGATGTCATTGCTTTCACATTGCTACGGAGCACCCATAAACAGTAAGAATGCATAGAAGCATTGTGGGAGGTAATGTTGCAGATAAAGTATTTGCCTTGTACAATGTCAAACATGTACTTGCTTGTATATAGTATTTATATTTATAGGCAGAAAAAAACACAATATTAGAAACAATGGAGCTTGACTATATCATGAACAAGTATTGTGGATGAAAACATTAAATAAGCAATCCCCTTTGAGTTTGTCTGTATGTATTTGTAGGGGTAACTATTCAGCTCATCTATATGAAAAAGTATAATTTCTCATCACATGCTTCTGTATGTGAAAAACTATTACAAAGGGAGTCAGAAGCAAGGTAGTCTGTTTGCATCCATTTACTATTTTATAATACAGTTGTGTTAATAATATTAGGATATGTGAGTTACTCAGAGTTTATTTATCCATTACAATTAAAGTTGTGAAATTATTGCTTCTCAATTCTTTGGAACTGTTACATAATATGATAAGTAGATTAATTTACCATGAATTTTAAGCAAAATGTCCCTGTATGAAGGTTGTTGCTACCTTTATTTTGTGTCATTGATATATGTGTAATGTACAGTAAAGAAAATAAAGATAAGATATATCTCATACACTGTAGAGGGTTAATAGACAGTGTCATTTCCGTTTTAAATCAGCTGAATTAAAAAAAGACAAAACATAATAATACAATAATAATAATAATAATACAAGATGTTGCTGCTGATGTATCTTTCTCTAACAAGAGCAAAAAAGGAGCAAAAGCAAACTGTGATTTTCATATTCAAGTAATTTCAATAGCAGAGCAGCGGTAAAAGGGTGCCGTGGCATTGAAGAGGTGTTCCTAGTGGAGGGTCCTGTGGACAACCCAATGCTTGGATATGTAGGAAGTAGTCATGCCTCTGTGACCCATGGCCCTGTCTCTTTCCCAACTACAAAAGTTGGGAGGAATGATTCCATGAAGTCCCTATTTACCAACTACAAAAGTTGGGAGGTATGATACCACAGCATAATCCCAACCATCCAGCGACATAACAAACCTGGCCGTATTTATGAGATTTGACCTGTAAAACATGCTCCATATGCACTGATTCCTCTTATTTCTTCAAGAAGCAAATACTTATGCTTGTCACTGAAAACAACTTTACGTGTCCCCTAGTGACATAAAACCCCAGGGTTGGACTGGCACGTCGGGGGACCGGGCTATCCCCCGGTAGGCACTGACCCTGATCGTTCCCCTCTTCGTTGGTGGGGGGAGAGGGAAACTTAAAAGAAAAATTTGCACTGAATGTCGGCCGTGACGTCATCACGCCGACGTTCAGTGATTAGCGCCACAGAGAGGAGTCAGTAAGAAGACAGAAGAGAAGAAAGAAGCCGATAGAAAAGGTAAGTGAAGGAACAGAAGCAAGGGGAGAGCAGAGTGAAGGGTGAAGCACGGCAGAGTGAATGGAGAGCACAGACAGCATAGCAGAGAGTGAAGGGGGAGCACAGACAGCATGGCTGAGAGTGAAGGGGGAGCACAGACAGCATGGCTGAGAGTAAAGAGGGGCCAAAGCAGCATGGCAGAGTGTGAAGGGGGGCCAAAGCAGCATGGTAGAGTGTGAAGGGAGGCCAAAGCAGCATGGCACAGGGTGATGGGGAGCAAAAGCAGTAAGGCACAGAGTGATGAAGGGGGGCCAGGAGAAGGGGGGACAAAAGCAGCATGGAGGGCAAGTGTGATCATAAGAAGGCACAGCATGGTGATGAAGGGGCACAGTAACGTGTGTGTGATGGCACAACGGGCTTGTGGCAATGAAATGTGTGTGTGGTAGGTGATGGCTAAATAATGGGTGCTATTTTGTTTGTAGGGTGAAGGTGTGGCAATTTAATTTTATAGTGGGGACTATTAATTTAAGATGGGGTGGTTTGGGGGCTATTTATTGAATGTGGTGCTGAGTTTGAGGAGCATGAGGCCTATTTACTAAATGTGAATATGAATTATTTAATGGCAGTGATGGTTGCGGGAAATAGGTATATTTATTATACGTAAATGCAATTAATTTATTGCAGAGGCTGTCTGGAGGGAGGGAAATAGGTTTATTAAATGGGAATGCTATTATTTTAATGTGGGGGCTGGAGGAAGACCTAAGTATTAATAGTGGGTCCTATTGATTTAACGCCGGGACTGGTTGGAATTTTCTAAATGTACCCATTATTTTTTCCAAATAGGGCCCGCGACATTCCAGGATCCAAACAAGATGTAACAGGCTTAAAGTGACACGCTGATAAAAATATATTTTCACGATCAGGTTACTAGCTGGTATTTGCGCAGCTGAGCAAGATGCCGTGGAGTCTAACGCCGGTATTCACCAGGGACCCCCGCAAGAGGGGTGCTTCGCTGCAAGAGGGTGCGCATGTCGCGGGTCTCCAAGACAGCCACCAGCGTAGCAACAGAGTGGACAATGCGTAGTCAACCAATCCGGGTCAGAACCAACGAGCAGCGAGGTGCAAAAGGGAAATCCAAAGAATAGTCAGAGGCAGGCCAAATATCAGGAAAATTGAGCTAGTGGCAAGGTACCAAGCGAAATCCTAACAGAAGGTCAGAGGGAAGCTGGGTCAGAATCAGGAATCAGATGCAGACAAGGTGCTGGAGCAGGGTGAAACCAATACTCTGGCACCCTTATGGTGCCAAAGATGTCCTTATATCCTCCTGGGTTGCCCCTGATAGGAGGGCTGATTATCGGTTTTCAGAGATGCTGACCGCAGCGGGGAAGTGCTAGACGTCCCGTTGCCTAGCAAAGTGACGCGACGAGGATTGCACATGTGTGCGCAGCAACCTGGAAGTAGGAGGAAGTGTCCCATTGCTAGGCAACGGGATGCGTTGATTGGCAGAGCCGCCTCTCGCAACCAGAGTCAGTGCGGAGATGGCGCCTGACAGTACCTCCCTCCCCTCTCTCCGAACAAAATTTTTACCAGACTGTCCCCTAAGGAATTTGGAGAGAAGACGTGGGAGCGTATAGATCCTTCTTGTCCACCCAAGATCTTTCTTCTGGGCCATAGCCTTTCCAATGAACCAGGAGCTGAATTTTGCCGCAAACAGTACGGGAATCTAGGATACGTTCGACCTCATATTCATCTCCCATAACTGATTTGATGGGAGGAGGAAGAGGTTTCCTAGAAAATTCATTAAGAATTAAGGGTTTGAGTAGAGATATATGAAAGGAATTGTGAACACGGAGAGAGGGAGGCAACCTGAGTTTGTAGATAACAGCATTGATGATATGTGAAATGCAAAAAGGCCCAATATAACGGGGTGCAAATTTCATAGATAGGACTTTGAGTTTGAAATTACAAGTGAATAACCACAACTTGTCCCGTACATGAACAACTGGATGGGTTCTACGATGGCGAGAGGGACAAAGTGTGCCCAGCTCAAAGAAGGCCACCAATAATACGTGACCAGCAATTTTGGAGTTGTGGGCCCAGGATAAAAGTTTGAGATGAAGGTGGGCATCCACAAAGGAACGCCCAACCGGAGAAGTCTTGGGTGAGGACTTGGTTAAGGCTAGAACCTTGAGTGGGCCGATGATGGCTTTCGGAAGAGAAGGGCAGGAGTCAGACGGGTCAACAGACCTTGAAAGAGCATCAGCCCTAACATTCTTGGAACCGGGACAAAAGGTCAGGATTAGCTGAAATCTGGAAAAGAAGAGTGACCAACGGGCCTGCCGAGGATTCATACATTGCTCTGACTGTAGATAAGTGAGATTCTTATGATCTGTGAAAACCGTGATGGGGTGGAGGGTCCCCTCCAGCAGGTACTGCCATTCTTCCAGGGCTACTTTGAATGCAAAGAGATCCTTATCACCGATGCCATAATTAGCTTCACAGGGTGAATTTTTTTTGGAGAGGAATCCACAAGTGGAATAGGTGGCAGCAGACCCTTCCTGGGAGAGAACTGCCCCCACCCCAACAAAGGAAGCATCTACTTCAAGATAGAATGGTTAGTGCTGGTCCGGATGTTTCAAAATAGGAGCAACAGAGAAAGCCTCCTTCAGAGATCTACAGGCGATGATAGCCTCCTGGAGCAAATCTTTCACCTGTCCCTCTTTACGAGTGAGGGAGGTGATGGGTGCGATTAACGAGGAATTTTTTTTGATAAACTGTTGGTAATTATTACAAAAGCCGATGAAACGTTGAGTGGCTTTAGGGTCAGAAGGTTGAGGCCAATCAAGGATAGCTTCTATTTTTTTAGGGTCCATTTGCAACCATGTACTGGAGATTAAATTGCCAAGGAAGGGTACTTGTGAGTGCTCATGAAAGCATTTTTCCAATTTACAATACAGGTGATTCTCTCGAAGACGATGTAGGACAGTTTTGACGTGTTCCCGATGCGAGGCAAGGTCTTGAGAGAAGATCAACATGTCGTGAAGGTAGACAACCACGGAGGAATAGAACAGGTCTCTGAAGATCTCGTTAATAATTTCCTGGAAGACTGCCGGGGGAATTACACAGCCCAAATGGCATGACCAAGTACTCATAGTGCCCATCCCTGGTATTGAAGCCAGTCTTCCATTCGTCGTCTTGACGGATCGAAACCAAATTATAGGCTTCCCTGAGGTCAAGTTTAGTGAAAATTTGAGCTCCACGAATGCCGTCGAAGAGCTACGAAAAGAGAGGAAGAGGATAGCGGTTCTTGATGGTTAAGGAGTTCAGTTTGTGATAGTCGATACAAGGTCTGAGCGACCCATCCTTTTTCTTAACAAAAAAGAATCCAGCACCAGCGGGAGAAGTGGATTTACAGATAAAACCGCGTTCAAGGTTTTCGGAAATGTAGGCCGCCATAGCCTGAGTCTCAGGGAACACTCTAACCCTGGGAATCCTTTTCCTATGGATAACGTTGATAGGAATCCCAGGGAGGATGGGTTGAGACAAGAGATCAAAGTGCTGGCAGGAAGTACCGGAGACAGAAATCAATGCTTGCATGTGGAACCCCAGGAGATAACCTGGGCATGGTGCCAGTTGAATTGGAGTGAATGTGACCTGAGCCAGGGTAGTCTCAGAATTACCAGATTGATGGACTGTGGAAGAATTAGGAAACATCCATTCAGAGTGGAGAGCTTCTGCCGACAACCGTACTGCAATGGTAATGCGATCGATGGAGCCGTTGGTGACGCGGTTACTATCGCAGTCAGAACCACGGGCTGTGGCAACAGGTGAATGGAGAGATGGAGCTTGGAGGCCAACTCTGTGGATATGAAGTTCCCGGTGGATCCAGAGTCCAAGAAGGCTGACAACTGCTGAGGACTGTCCGGTGCAAGAGGGTTCAAAGACATAAGGAATTCAGCATCTTTAGTGGAGTAGGGAGTAGTGCTTCTGGATCCTAGGACAACTCCCGTAACATCTCCTAGGATGGGGCATTTTCCGGTCTCTTGGAACAAGAAGAGAGTAGGTGACCAGACTCACCACAATAAGGACAAAGATGGTTTCTGATGCTTCTGTCTCGTTGCTCCTGGGAGAGACGGGAGCGGCCTATCTGCATCGGTTCTTCTGATGAAGCAATGGGAGGCTGAAACTACGAAGCCAGATGAGGAAAGGTTCGACTAGAGCAGTCCCTCTCCTGGTTACGTTCTCTTTGGCATATATACACCTTGATACATAGAGAGATTAGATCGTCCAGTTTGGGTGGAAGATCACATGAAGCCAGGTCATCTTTGATGCCTCTCTATATCTCTTTCTTCCTTATTTCTTATTCTTTACCTTACCCGCATTTCCAAACTTATTCCACTGGACAAGTATAAATTTCTTACGCGTTTTACTCCACTAATGGTATCTAATCTTTTGTGACCACTAGCAGACCTTACCAGCCACCTTCATTAGCCTATTTCTCATCTTTGAGAACAATACTGCATGGTCAAATACCACTCCAATACATCAAGGAACTCCATACAGCCTTCCACGACTATGAACAGCAAAGTTTTAGTATTATTAGTTTAACTAGGTAGAGGACACTGTATTATACCGAACACAAATACCACCTTTCACTACAGCTAAGTACATTACTGTAGTTATAAATGTAAAATGTTTCTGTGTCTTTGTAACCATAATCAAATATAAAACAGACAATATAAAAGGCAATAATATATAGACAATATTTTTTATTTTAAATCAATGGAGTGGCCTTCATCAGCAAGTGTCTAACATCCACAATACCTCAGACAAAATATCCTTAAAGCTGCATAAACACTTGGTAAAAAGTTTAGTGTAGTGCAGGTGGTCCCCTCTAGCCAGAGCCCGGGAAAAACATCTTAAAGCAAATCGATGAAATAAACCAACTTTAAATGGCAGCCTAGAGGGTGTGAATGAGAGGAGCCATCAAAACTGCAATCTCCTGCAGTCAAAATATGAATAAATTTACTAAAAGTAGCAGTTGCAAGAAGACAGCAAAGAGAAACAAAACTTATCATGTTTTAAGAGTCATTTTAAAATGTGGACATGGTTTAAAATTCACCATATTCCATTTTTAACAAAATAAAGCTAGACGTCTCTTTAAATAAGTATTTTTTGCCCCATAAGAAGTCTGGTCCCTAAGACACACCAGAACTCTAGGGTCCAAAATGTAAAAATAAATGTTCCAGTCCCTCTGGAAAATAGTATTTTCTTTACAAAATAAAAAAACTTTTGTGAATTTAGCTACTAATGTCAGAAGAAACAATATAGATTATTCTTCAATTTTGGTGGGCAGTTTACTTATATCACATCCCCCTAGTACTCATTTTTGCACGTCATGTCTTTTTCTATGTCTCCTTGAAAAGAATGATCACTGTAGGGTTCAGATTTCACAACTCCAACAATATCCAAAAGTATAAAAACAATCTTATCACCATAGTGTTGTGTTTGTACTACCAAAAGGTTATCCTGTCCTCTGGTGGTAGCAAGTGGAATTTTTTGTGGAAGCATATCTGAATGTAGTTCTGAAAATTAATGGAGGAGAGGCTTCTCAGGGGAGAAAAAAAAAACACGTAAAAATGTTATTTAACCAATGTTAGCCTAGCACACCTGTCAAATGTAAAATTCCAAATATCTGCCATAAATAATACATTGTTAGGGCTTGTGCCAGAGGCTAATTGCAATTTCAAATGCGACATTTTCAGCCACACTACACATAAAATATTGCCAGCTCCATTTTACAGACTGTGTCACCACACATTGCATTGAAGTGAGGTCTCCAATGTTTTGTCTTGGGGTTTCTTCTGGTGGGGGTATAACTTTTTTAACCAGACCCCTCCCCCCCCTCCACCACTACTGTTGGGAGAAGAGGCACATTGCAGTATTAAAAATTGAAGACAGTTGTAGAGCCTTATCTGGTGTCAATTCTAATTTACATATTCAGAACCTTATTTGGTTATCAGTACTATACATAAAGCCTTATAAAGTGCCAAGTCTAATATGCAGAGCCTTATCTCATGCTGAATCAAATATATAGAGTCTTAACAGGTGCTTAATGTAACGTGCATAGCCTTATCTGATACCAACTCTAATAGGCATCTAATTGATGCATGCGGGCGGCAGTTGGAGAAGGCTGCACGTTAGATCAGCTCTGTGTCTTTCCTCCCACACAATTATCTGTCCGCAATTATAAAACATCTAAAAACATGTGAAGACAGTGGGAAATTATTGTAGGGGTACAAAGGAGTGTCATCATCACTCCAAAGACAAGGCCATACCATCTATCCCTGGCTTATCTGCATCAACTGACCTACTGTGTACCGACCCGGCTTGTCAGTTGGCCCTTCTCCTGCTGAATCCCTGGCTTATCTGCATCAACTGATCTACTGTGTACCGACCCGGCTTATCAATTAACCCTTCTCCTGCTGAGTCCCTGGCTTATCTGTATCTACTGATCTACTGTTTACCGACCCGGCTTGTCAATTAACCCTTCTCCTGCTGAATCCCTGGCTTATCTGCATCAACTGATCTACTGTGTACCGACCCGGCTTATCAATTAACCCTTCTCCTGCTGAGTCCCTGGCTTATCTGTATCTACTGATCTACTGTTTACCGACCCGGCTTGTCAATTAACCCTTCTCCTGCTGAATCCCTGGCTTATCTGCATCAACTGATCTACTGTGTACCGACCCGGCTTTTCAGTTAACCCTTCTCCTGCTGAATCCCAGGCTTATCTGTATCAACTGATCTACTGTGTACCGACCCGGCTTGTCAATTAACCCTTCTCCTGCTGAATCCCTGGCTTATCTGCACCAACTGATCTATTGTGTACCGACCCGGCTTGTCAGTTAACCCTTCTCCTGCTGAATCCCTGGCTTATCTACATCAACTGATCTACTGTGTACCGACCCGGCTTGTCAATTAACCCTTCTCCTGCTGAGTCCCTGGCTTATCTGTATTAACTGATCTACTGTGTACCGACCCGGCTTGTCAATTAACCCTTCTCCTGCTGAATCCCTGGCTTATCTGCATCAACTGATCTACTGTGTACCGACCCGGCTTGTCAATTAACCCTTCTCCTGCTGAATCCCTGGCTTATCTGCATCAACTGATCTACTGTGTACCGACCCGGCTTGTCAATTAACCCTTCTCCTGCTGAATCCCTGGCTTATCTGCACCAACTGATCTATTGTGTACCGACCCGGCTTGTCAGTTAACCCTTCTCCTGCTGAATCCCTGGCTTATCTACATCAACTGATCTACTGTGTACCGACCCGGCTTGTCAATTAACCCTTCTCCTGCTGAGTCCCTGGCTTATCTGTATTAACTGATCTACTGTGTACCGACCCGGCTTGTCAATTAACCCTTCTCCTGCTGAATCCCTGGCTTATCTGCATCAACTGATCTACTGTGTACCGACCCGGCTTGTCAATTAACCCTTCTCCTGCTGAATCCCTGGCTTATCTGCATCAACTGATCTACTGTGTACCGACCCGGCTTATCAATTAACCCTTCTCCTGCTGAGTCCCTGGCTTATCTGTATCTACTGATCTACTGTGTACCGACCCGGCTTGTCAGTTAACCCTTCTCCTGCTGAGTCCCTGGCTTATCTACATCAACTGATCTTCTGTGTACCGACCCAGCTTGTCAGTTAACCCTTCTCCTGCTGAATCCCAGGCTTATCTACATCAACTGATCTACTGTGTACCGACCCGGCTTATCAATTAACCCTTCTCCTGCTGAGTCCCTGGCTTATCTGTATCAACTGATCTACTGTGTACCGACCCGGCTTGTCAATTAACCCTTCTCCTGCTGAATCCCTGGCTTATCTGCACCAACTGATCTATTGTGTACCGACCCGGCTTGTCAGTTAACCCTTCTCCTGCTGAATCCCTGGCTTATCTACATCAACTGATCTACTGTGTACCGACCCGGCTTGTCAATTAACCCTTCTCCTGCTGAGTCCCTGGCTTATCTGTATTAACTGATCTACTGTGTACCGACCCGGCTTGTCAATTAACCCTTCTCCTGCTGAATCCCTGGCTTATCTGCATCAACTGATCTACTGTGTACCGACCCGGCTTGTCAATTAACCCTTCTCCTGCTGAATCCCTGGCTTATCTGCATCAACTGATCTACTGTGTACCGACCCGGCTTATCAATTAACCCTTCTCCTGCTGAGTCCCTGGCTTATCTGTATCTACTGATCTACTGTTTACCGACCCGGCTTGTCAATTAACCCTTCTCCTGCTGAATCCCTGGCTTATCTACATCAACTGATCTACTGTGTACCGACCCAGCTTGTCAGTTAACCCTTCTCCTGCTGAATCACTGGCTTATCTGTATCAACTGATCTACTGTGTACCGACCCGGCTTGTCAGTTAACCCTTCTCCTGCTGAATCCCTGGCTTATCTGCATCAACTGATCTACTGTGTACCGACCCGGCTTTTCAGTTAACCCTTCTCCTGCTGAATCCCAGGCTTATCTACATCAACTGATCTACTGTGTACCGACCCGGCTTATCAATTAACCCTTCTCCTGCTGAGTCCCTGGCTTATCTGTATCAACTGATCTACTGTGTACCGACCCGGCTTGTCAATTAACCCTTCTCCTGCTGAATCCCTGGCTTATCTGCACCAACTGATCTATTGTGTACCGACCCGGCTTGTCAGTTAACCCTTCTCCTGCTGAATCCCTGGCTTATCTACATCAACTGATCTACTGTGTACCGACCCGGCTTGTCAATTAACCCTTCTCCTGCTGAGTCCCTGGCTTATCTGTATTAACTGATCTACTGTGTACCGACCCGGCTTGTCAATTAACCCTTCTCCTGCTGAATCCCTGGCTTATCTGCATCAACTGATCTACTGTGTACCGACCCGGCTTGTCAATTAACCCTTCTCCTGCTGAATCCCTGGCTTATCTGCATCAACTGATCTACTGTGTACCGACCCGGCTTATCAATTAACCCTTCTCCTGCTGAGTCCCTGGCTTATCTGTATCTACTGATCTACTGTGTACCGACCCGGCTTGTCAGTTAACCCTTCTCCTGCTGAGTCCCTGGCTTATCTACATCAACTGATCTTCTGTGTACCGACCCAGCTTGTCAGTTAACCCTTCTCCTGCTGAATCACTGGCTTATCTGCATCAACTGATCTACTGTGTACCGACCCGGCTTGTCAGTTAACCCTTCTCCTGCTGAATCCCTGGCTTATCTGCATCAACTGATCTACTGTGTACCGACCCGGCTTTTCAGTTAACCCTTCTCCTGCTGAATCCCAGGCTTATCTACATCAACTGATCTACTGTGTACCGACCCGGCTTATCAATTAACCCTTCTCCTGCTGAGTCCCTGGCTTATCTGTATCAACTGATCTACTGTGTACCGACCCGGCTTGTCAATTAACCCTTCTCCTGCTGAATCCCTGGCTTATCTGCACCAACTGATCTATTGTGTACCGACCCGGCTTGTCAGTTAACCCTTCTCCTGCTGAATCCCTGGCTTATCTACATCAACTGATCTACTGTGTACCGACCCGGCTTGTCAATTAACCCTTCTCCTGCTGAGTCCCTGGCTTATCTGTATTAACTGATCTACTGTGTACCGACCCGGCTTGTCAATTAACCCTTCTCCTGCTGAATCCCTGGCTTATCTGCATCAACTGATCTACTGTGTACCGACCCGGCTTGTCAATTAACCCTTCTCCTGCTGAATCCCTGGCTTATCTGCATCAACTGATCTACTGTGTACCGACCCGGCTTGTCAGTTAACCCTTCTCCTGCTGAATCCCTGGCTTATCTACATCAACTGATCTACTGTGTACCGACCCGGCTTGTCAGTTAACCCTTCTCCTGCTGAATCACTGGCTTATCTGCATCAACTGATCTACTGTGTACCGACCCGGCTTGTCAGTTAACCCTTCTCCTGCTGAATCCCTGGCTTATCTGCATCAACTGATCTACTGTGTACCGACCCGGCTTTTCAGTTAACCCTTCTCCTGCTGAATCCCTGGCTTATCTACATCAACTGATCTACTGTGTACCGACCCGGCTTATCAATTAACCCTTCTCCTGCTGAGTCCCTGGCTTATCTGTATCAACTGATCTACTGTGTACCGACCCGGCTTGTCAATTAACCCTTCTCCTGCTGAATCCCTGGCTTATCTGCACCAACTGATCTATTGTGTACCGACCCGGCTTGTCAGTTAACCCTTCTCCTGCTGAATCCCTGGCTTATCTACATCAACTGATCTACTGTGTACCGACCCGGCTTGTCAATTAACCCTTCTCCTGCTGAGTCCCTGGCTTATCTGTATTAACTGATCTACTGTGTACCGACCCGGCTTGTCAATTAACCCTTCTCCTGCTGAATCCCTGGCTTATCTGCATCAACTGATCTACTGTATACCGACCCGGCTTGTCAGTTAACCCTTCTCCTGCTGAATCCCTGGCTTATCTACATCAACTGATCTACTGTGTACCGACCCGGCTTGTCAGTTAACCCTTCTCCTGCTGAATCACTGGCTTATCTGCATCAACTGATCTACTGTGTACCGACCCGGCTTGTCAGTTAACCCTTCTCCTGCTGAATCCCTGGCTTATCTGCATCAACTGATCTACTGTGTACCGACCCGGCTTGTCAGTTAACCCTTCTCCTGCTGAATCCCTGGCTTATCTGCATCAACTGATCTACTGTGTACCGACCCGGCTTATCAATTAACCCTTCTCCTGCTGAGTCCCTGGCTTATCTGTATCTACTGATCTACTGTTTACCGACCCGGCTTGTCAATTAACCCTTCTCCTGCTGAATCCCTGGCTTATCTACATCAACTGATCTACTGTGTACCGACCCAGCTTGTCAGTTAACCCTTCTCCTGCTGAATCACTGGCTTATCTGTATCAACTGATCTACTGTGTACCGACCCGGCTTGTCAGTTAACCCTTCTCCTGCTGAATCCCTGGCTTATCTGCATCAACTGATCTACTGTGTACCGACCCGGCTTTTCAGTTAACCCTTCTCCTGCTGAATCCCAGGCTTATCTACATCAACTGATCTACTGTGTACCGACCCGGCTTATCAATTAACCCTTCTCCTGCTGAGTCCCTGGCTTATCTGTATCAACTGATCTACTGTGTACCGACCCGGCTTGTCAATTAACCCTTCTCCTGCTGAATCCCTGGCTTATCTGCACCAACTGATCTATTGTGTACCGACCCGGCTTGTCAGTTAACCCTTCTCCTGCTGAATCCCTGGCTTATCTACATCAACTGATCTACTGTGTACCGACCCGGCTTGTCAATTAACCCTTCTCCTGCTGAGTCCCTGGCTTATCTGTATTAACTGATCTACTGTGTACCGACCCGGCTTGTCAATTAACCCTTCTCCTGCTGAATCCCTGGCTTATCTGCATCAACTGATCTACTGTGTACCGACCCGGCTTGTCAATTAACCCTTCTCCTGCTGAATCCCTGGCTTATCTGCATCAACTGATCTACTGTGTACCGACCCGGCTTATCAATTAACCCTTCTCCTGCTGAGTCCCTGGCTTATCTGTATCTACTGATCTACTGTTTACCGACCCGGCTTGTCAATTAACCCTTCTCCTGCTGAATCCCTGGCTTATCTGCACCAACTGATCTATTGTGTACCGACCCGGCTTGTCAGTTAACCCTTCTCCTGCTGAGTCCCTGGCTTATCTACATCAACTGATCTTCTGTGTACCGACCCAGCTTGTCAGTTAACCCTTCTCCTGCTGAATCACTGGCTTATCTGCATCAACTGATCTACTGTGTACCGACCCGGCTTGTCAGTTAACCCTTCTCCTGCTGAATCCCTGGCTTATCTGCATCAACTGATCTACTGTGTACCGACCCGGCTTTTCAGTTAACCCTTCTCCTGCTGAATCCCAGGCTTATCTACATCAACTGATCTACTGTGTACCGACCCGGCTTATCAATTAACCCTTCTCCTGCTGAGTCCCTGGCTTATCTGTATCAACTGATCTACTGTGTACCGACCCGGCTTGTCAATTAACCCTTCTCCTGCTGAATCCCTGGCTTATCTGCACCAACTGATCTATTGTGTACCGACCCGGCTTGTCAGTTAACCCTTCTCCTGCTGAATCCCTGGCTTATCTACATCAACTGATCTACTGTGTACCGACCCGGCTTGTCAATTAACCCTTCTCCTGCTGAGTCCCTGGCTTATCTGTATTAACTGATCTACTGTGTACCGACCCGGCTTGTCAATTAACCCTTCTCCTGCTGAATCCCTGGCTTATCTGCATCAACTGATCTACTGTGTACCGACCCGGCTTGTCAATTAACCCTTCTCCTGCTGAATCCCTGGCTTATCTGCATCAACTGATCTACTGTGTACCGACCCGGCTTGTCAGTTAACCCTTCTCCTGCTGAATCCCTGGCTTATCTACATCAACTGATCTACTGTGTACCGACCCGGCTTGTCAGTTAACCCTTCTCCTGCTGAATCACTGGCTTATCTGCATCAACTGATCTACTGTGTACCGACCCGGCTTGTCAGTTAACCCTTCTCCTGCTGAATCCCTGGCTTATCTGCATCAACTGATC
Source organism: Mixophyes fleayi (assembly GCF_038048845.1). NCBI lineage: Eukaryota > Metazoa > Chordata > Amphibia > Anura > Limnodynastidae > Mixophyes > Mixophyes fleayi. Next base: position 201,466,855 of record NC_134403.1, read on the forward strand.
TACTGTGTACCGACCCGGCTTTTCAGTTAACCCTTCTCCTGCTGAATCCCTGGCTTATCTACATCAACTGATCTACTGTGTACCGACCCGGCTTATCAATTAACCCTTCTCCTGCTGAGTCCCTGGCTTATCTGTATCAACTGATCTACTGTGTACCGACCCGGCTTGTCAATTAACCCTTCTCCTGCTGAATCCCTGGCTTATCTGCACCAACTGATCTATTGTGTACCGACCCGGCTTGTCAGTTAACCCTTCTCCTGCTGAATCCCTGGCTTATCTACATCAACTGATCTACTGTGTACCGACCCGGCTTGTCAATTAACCCTTCTCCTGCTGAGTCCCTGGCTTATCTGTATTAACTGATCTACTGTGTACCGACCCGGCTTGTCAATTAACCCTTCTCCTGCTGAATCCCTGGCTTATCTGCATCAACTGATCTACTGTATACCGACCCGGCTTGTCAGTTAACCCTTCTCCTGCTGAATCCCTGGCTTATCTACATCAACTGATCTACTGTGTACCGACCCGGCTTGTCAGTTAACCCTTCTCCTGCTGAATCACTGGCTTATCTGCATCAACTGATCTACTGTGTACCGACCCGGCTTGTCAGTTAACCCTTCTCCTGCTGAATCCCTGGCTTATCTGCATCAACTGATCTACTGTGTACCGACCCGGCTTGTCAATTAACCCTTCTCCTGCTGAGTCCCTGGCTTATCTGTATTAACTGATCTACTGTGTACCGACCCGGCTTGTCAATTAACCCTTCTCCTGCTGAATCCCTGGCTTATCTGCATCAACTGATCTACTGTGTACCGACCCGGCTTGTCAATTAACCCTTCTCCTGCTGAGTCCCTGGCTTATCTGTATTAACTGATCTACTGTGTACCGACCCAGCTTGTCAATTAACCCTTCTCCTGCTGAATCCCTGGCTTATCTGCATCAACTGATCTACTGTATACCGACCCGGCTTGTCAGTTAACCCTTCTCCTGCTGAATCCCTGGCTTATCTACATCAACTGATCTACTGTGTACCGACCCGGCTTGTCAGTTAACCCTTCTCCTGCTGAATCACTGGCTTATCTGCATCAACTGATCTACTGTGTACCGACCCGGCTTGTCAGTTAACCCTTCTCCTGCTGAATCCCTGGCTTATCTGCATCAACTGATCTACTGTGTACCGACCCGGCTTTTCAGTTAACCCTTCTCCTGCTGAATCCCTGGCTTATCTACATCAACTGATCTACTGTGTACCGACCCGGCTTATCAATTAACCCTTCTCCTGCTGAGTCCCTGGCTTATCTGTATCAACTGATCTACTGTGTACCGACCCGGCTTGTCAATTAACCCTTCTCCTGCTGAATCCCTGGCTTATCTGCACCAACTGATCTATTGTGTACCGACCCGGCTTGTCAGTTAACCCTTCTCCTGCTGAGTCCCTGGCTTATCTGCACCAACTGATCTACTGTGTACCGACCCGGCTTGTCAATTAACCCTTCTCCTGCTGAGTCCCTGGCTTATCTGTATCAACTGACCTACTGTGTGCCGACCCGGCTTTTCAGTTAACCCTTCTCCTGCTGAATCCCTGGCTTATCTACATCAACTGATCTACTGTGTACCGACCCGGCTTGTCAATTAACCCTTCTCCTGCTGAGTCCCTGGCTTATCTGTATCAACTGATCTACTGTGTACCGACCCGGCTTGTCAATTAACCCTTCTCCTGCTGAATCCCTGGCTTATCTGCACCAACTGATCTATTGTGTACCGACCCGGCTTGTCAGTTAACCCTTCTCCTGCTGAATCCCTGGCTTATCTACATCAACTGATCTACTGTGTACCGACCCGGCTTGTCAATTAACCCTTCTCCTGCTGAGTCCCTGGCTTATCTGTATCAACTGATCTACTGTGTACCGACCCGGCTTGTCAATTAACCCTTCTCCTGCTGAATCCCTGGCTTATCTGCACCAACTGATCTACTGTGTACCGACCCGGCTTGTCAATTAACCCTTCTCCTGCTGAATCCCTGGCTTATCTGCATCAACTGATCTACTGTGTACCGACCCGGCTTGTCAATTAACCCTTCTCCTGCTGAATCCCTGGCTTATCTGCATCAACTGATCTACTGTGTACCGACCCGGCTTGTCAGTTAACCCTTCTCCTGCTGAATCCCTGGCTTATCTGTATCAACTGATCTACTGTGTACCGACCCGGCTTGTCAATTAACCCTTCTCCTGCTGAGTTCCTGGCTTATCTGTATCAACTGATCTACTGTGTACCGACCCGGCTTTTCAGTTAACCCTTCTCCTGCTGAATCCCTGGCTTATCTACATCAACTGATCTACTGTGTACCGACCCGGCTTGTCAATTAACCCTTCTCCTGCTGAGTCCCTGGCTTATCTGTATCAACTGATCTACTGTGTACCGACCTGGCTTGTCAATTAACCCTTCTCCTGCTGAATCCCTGGCTTATCTGCACCAACTGATCTATTGTGTACCGACCCGGCTTGTCAGTTAACCCTTCTCCTGCTGAATCCCTGGCTTATCTGCATCAACTGATCTACTGTGTACCGACCCGGCTTTTCAGTTAACCCTTCTCCTGCTGAATCCCTGGCTTATCTACATCAACTGATCTACTGTGTACCGACCCGGCTTGTCAATTAACCCTTCTCCTGCTGAGTCCCTGGCTTATCTGTATCAACTGATCTACTGTGTACCGACCCGGCTTGTCAATTAACCCTTCTCCTGCTGAATCCCTGGCTTATCTGCACCAACTGATCTATTGTGTACCGACCCGGCTTGTCAGTTAACCCTTCTCCTGCTGAATCCCTGGCTTATCTACATCAACTGATCTACTGTGTACCGACCCGGCTTGTCAATTAACCCTTCTCCTGCTGAGTCCCTGGCTTATCTGCATCAACTGATCTACTGTGTACCGACCCGGCTTGTCAATTAACCCTTCTCCTGCTGAATCCCTGGCTTATCTGCATCAACTGATCTACTGTGTACCGACCCGGCTTGTCAATTAACCCTTCTCCTGCTGAATCCCTGGCTTATCTGCATCAACTGATCTACTGTGTACCGACCCGGCTTGTCAGTTAACCCTTCTCCTGCTGAATCCCTGGCTTATCTGTATTAACTGATCTACTGTGTACCGACCCGGCTTGTCAATTAACCCTTCTCCTGCTGAATCCCTGGCTTATCTGTATTAACTGATCTACTGTGTACCGACCCGGCTTGTCAATTAACCCTTCTCCTGCTGAGTCCCTGGCTTATCTGTATCAACTGATCTACTGTGTACCGACCCGGCTTTTCAGTTAACCCTTCTCCTGCTGAATCCCTGGCTTATCTACATCAACTGATCTACTGTGTACCGACCCGGCTTGTCAATTAACCCTTCTCCTGCTGAGTCCCTGGCTTATCTGTATCAACTGATCTACTGTGTACCGACCCGGCTTGTCAATTAACCCTTCTCCTGCTGAATCCCTGGCTTATCTGCACCAACTGATCTATTGTGTACCGACCCGGCTTGTCAGTTAACCCTTCTCCTGCTGAATCCCTGGCTTATCTGCATCAACTGATCTACTGTGTACCGACCCGACTTTTCAGTTAACCCTTCTCCTGCTGAATCCCTGGCTTATCTACATCAACTGATCTACTGTGTACCGACCCGGCTTGTCAATTAACCCTTCTCCTGCTGAATCCCTGGCTTATCTGCACCAACTGATCTATTGTGTACCGACCCGGCTTGTCAGTTAACCCTTCTCCTGCTGAATCCCTGGCTTAACTGCATCAACTGCATATAAAACATTATTTTATATGCCATTATTTTGTTTTTCCTGATTGTACATTTACAAGTTTCTACTTTTTACCTGTTATTATTCTACTATTTATATGCCTTTATCTTGTTTTTCCTGATTTTATATTTACCAGCAACTAGTTTTACCTGTTATTATTCTTGCCTATTTCCATTGTCCTTATTACCTCTCCTTCTATTATTCTTTGCCTTCCATGCCCTAATTGGTTATTGTCCTCCATCTTGCTATTGTCTCCCTGCTTATTCTTACCTGTTATCCGCTGTCCTTACTATCTTACTGTTCTGCTATCATTCTTACCTGTCTTCATTGTCCTTATTATCTCACTGTACTGTTGTTCCATGCCCTCCACGCCCTAATTCGTTATTATCTTCCACCTTTTCATTGTCTTCCTGCCTTTGTTCTTACCTGTTTTTCACTGTCCCCACTATCTCACTGTTCTGTTACTCTCTCTCCCTACTATGCCTCCCCGCTCTCACTCCATACCCATACTCTCCCCCCGCCCTACCTCTCCCGTTCCTCCCCGCACGCTGCTCATCTTGCTAACCTCATCCCCATTTCCCCCCTCTCCTCTACCCCTTTCTTCTGTGCCCTCTGGAATGCCAGATCCGTCCGCAACAAGCTGACTGCTATCCACGACCTCTTTCTATCCAAGTCCTTTAACCTTCTTGCCGTTACTGAAACCTGGCACTCCGATTCTGATACTACTTCCCCCGCTGCCCTCTCCTATGGTGGCCTCTCCTTCACCCACTCCGCCAGGCCTGGTGCCCGCCCTGGCGGTGGAGTTGGCCTCCTCCTCTCCTCCACCTGTACTTTTCGTGTCATTCCCCCTGAACCCTCCCTCTCCTTCTCCTCTTTTGAAGCTCACTCCATCCGCCTCTTCTACCCCATCCATCTCCGCGTCACTGTCATCTACCGCCCCCCTGGCCCCACCTCCCTCTTCCTTGACAACTTTGCTAGCTGGCTTCCTCACTACCTCTCCTCCGATCTCCCCTCGATCATTCTCGGTGACTTTAATATCCCCATCGACAACCCCACCTACCCTGCTTCCAGAAAACTGCTCACCCTCTCTTCCTCCCTTGGTCTCACCCAATGGACCTCCTCCTCTACCCACTGCCTTGGTCACTCCCTTGATCTTGTCTTCTCCTACCTATGTAATCTCTCCGACTTCTCCATCTCTCCCTTTTCTCTATCCGACCACCATCTTCTCTCCTTCTCACTCTCCTCTTCTCCTGCTCCCCTCCCCCTGCCCAAACCTGCTCTGTCCATACGCAACCTCGATGCTCTTGACCCTGCCTCTCTGTCCTCCTCTCTCGATACCCTCCTTTCTCCCCTTTCCTCCCAGGCCTGCCCCAACCAGGCGGTCTCCCTCTACAATCACACCCTCACCTCCGCTCTGGACGCGGTCGCCCCTGCCCACTCCGTCCACCCCCGCTGCTCCAAACCCCAACCCCCAGGATGTCATTATTAAACAATAATCATTAAAAGTTATATTTTAAATAACATAAGGAGTGCTAATTTGTCCTTCTAACATGAACCTCTGTTCATTATTCGTTTTAAGCCAGTTGGTGAACAATGGTTATGCTCATCTGAGCTTAGTGAAGTGAAGGTTTTAAATCAATTTGTGTCCAATTAAGATACTAGTGTCTCTTCATCAGTGAAGTTAAAAAGTGTGATGTTTTCCTCATAAAAAGGAAATAAACAGTACACTTATGTATAGCTAAAAGGGAATATTCTCAATAACAGTGGTGCTCACCTCAAAGAATCTCAAATATAAACCCAAATGGATACTTTCATTATTCATGTAATAAGGTTGTATATGTATATCCTGTCTTAGAAACATACTATACTATAATCAGAATTCTCCATACAATTATATCTACATTATATTCTTTTTCCTAATAGCTCATAATAAAAGCTTTTCTCTTTAAAGTGTCTATTGGGGTCTTGTCCAGGGAATTTCACATCTATGAGAGTTGGGATTGTCAACTCTCTCTTGCCCATCAAGGGAGTGTTGTCCGCATATGCAAGGAGTACCACTGGGGAAAATAACTGGTCTCACCAACATGTTTACTGAGCAGGGCCGAACTGGGAATAAAAATCAGCACTGGAATTTAAAGCACACTGGCCCACCAGTTGTGGCCTCCATGCACTATATTTTTGCAGACTGATGCTGGCGCAGTACAACATGATCACCATAAATTTGATTAGATAGAAAACATTTAGATTATTTACCTGGAGACGTCTACCCCCTTAACTCACAGGCAGGGCCGACAAGAGGAATTTTGGGCCCCGATACATCAACTTCTTTGGGTCCCCATCATATTCAACAATGAGAGACTTGCTTTTGGCAGAAGTTCATATTATGTCACACTATAGTGCCCCCAGTTCATATTATGCCACAACGTAATGCCCCCAGGTCATATTATGCCACATAGTATTACCCTCAATTCATATTTGGCCATGCAGTGGTGTCCACATATCATCACATTAAGAGCGCTGCCTCGGACGTGGCCCCTTGCCCGCAGGGCCCCCGGGCACCTGCCCATCGTGCCCAGTCGAAGAGATGGCCCTGCACTTGTCCCCTCTGTGCATTCCCATTCTTCATTACTACTTGTGTTTTATGATGGCTGCATTCATGACATTCCCATTCTTAAGATGTATCTCCCTTTACACTTTTTTTTACCTATGCCCCTGCACCATCTTCTCCTTTGTCCCTCTCACTTAACCCCCTGCACCACCTTCCCCCCTGGCTCTCTCACACGTCTTCCTGCACCCCCTACACCCTCGCTCTCTCACACCTCTTCCTGCACCCTCTACTCCCCTGGCTCTCTCACACCTCTTCCTGCACCCCCTACTCCCCTGGCTCTCTCATACCTCTTCCTGCACCCCCTACTCCCCTGGCTCTCTCACCCCTCTTCCTGCACCCCCTACTCCCCTGGCTCTCTCATACCTCTTCCTGCACCCCCTACTTCCCTGGCTCTCTCACCCCTCTTCCTGCACCCCCTTCCCCCCTGGCTCTCTCACCCCTCTTCCTGCACCCCCTTCCCCCCTGGCTCTCTCACACCTCTTCCTGCACCCTCTAATCCCCTGGCACTCTCACACCTCTTCCTGCTTCCTCTTCCTCCCTGGCTCTCTCACCCCTCTTCCTGCACCCTCTACTCCCCTGGCTCTCTCACACCTCTTCCTGCACCCCCTACTCCCCTGGCTCTCTCACCCCTCTTCCTGCACCCCTTTCCCCCTCCTGGCTCTCTCACCTCTCCTCCTGCACCCCCTTCCCACTGGCTCTCTCACGCCTCTTCCTGCACCCCCTTGGCTCTCTCACCCCTCTTCCTGCACCCCCTCCCCCTTGGCTCTCTCACCCCTCTTCCTGCACCCCCTCCCCCCTTGGCTCTCTCACCCCTCTTTCTGCACCCTCTTCCCCCCTGGCTCTCTCACCCCTCTTTCTGCACCCTCTTCACCCCTGGCTCTCTCACCCCTCTTCCTGCACCCCCTTCCCCCTCCTGGCTCTCTCACCTCTCTTCCTGCACCCACTTCCCCCCTGGCTCTCTCACGCCTCTTCCTGCACCCCCTTGGCTCTCTCACCCCTCTTCCTGCACCCCCTTGGCTCTCTCACCCCTCTTCCTGCACCCCCTCCCCCCTTGGCTCTCTCACCCCTCTTCCTGCACCCCCTTCCCCCCTGGCTCTCTCACCCCTCTTCCTGCACCCCCTTACCCCCTGGTTCTCTCACCCCTCTTCCTGCACCCCCTTCCCCCTGGCTCTCTCACCCCTCTTCCTGTACCCCCTTCCCCCTGGCTCTCTCACCCCTCTTCCTGCACCCCTTACCCCCTGGTTCTCTCACCCCTCTTCCTGCACCCCCTTCCCCCTGGCTCTCTCACCCCTCTTCCTGCACCCCCTTCCCCCTGGCTCTCTCACCCCTCTTCCTGCACCCCCTTCCCCCTGGATCTCTCACCCCTCTTCCTGCACCCCATTACCCCCTGGTTCTCTCACCCCTCTTCCTCCACCCCTTCCCCCCTGGCTCTCACACTCGTGACAACCCCCCCTCACGCGTGCAACTAGCGGCACCCCCCCCCCATGCGGCAAACACACACACGCAAACCCCTCCCCCATTCAGGAAAAACAAAAATCTGGAAACTGTGTCCAGATTGCAGGGCACAGTGCAGAGGATAAGGGGGGAGGGAGCAGAAGAGCCCTAATCCGTCGCGTAACAGAGGTGGCTGGTTCCTGGGGAGGAGCCAGCCACCAGGAAGTGTCAGGCCCTGTTACTGAGGGACCAGAGTGAAATCCTCCACCATATATGATGATCACGAGAAACGATACAAGGATCAATCAACTCTGTGCAAAGGAAGGCAAAACAAATATAAGCCCAATTACAATGCCCTACTATTTCAGATCACTTTGGCTTTCCTTGTGTCAGATGCCGTCCCTCCTCTGTATCTGACATCGCCTTCTACCCGATCTCCTGCGGCTGGTTGCCTAGCAACCAGACGCTGCTCAGGACGCTATTGAAAGCTCCGGCTGTGTTCGTTGATGCTGCGCCACCGGTGCTAATAATTGGATCACCCTTCCTATATAACTATACATCTTCCTTCCGGGAAGTCTTCAGTAAAGTGGATTCCGTGGTCTTGCCTCCTCACCGTCCTTGCAACTGTCCAATTGATCGGATTCCTGACAAACAAATTCCCAAAGGACGACTCTATCCTCTCTCCATGCCCGAGACTTAGGCAATGTCCCAATATATCGCAGAGAATCTGCAACGCAGCTTTATCAGGAAATCCTCCTCGCCGGCCTACTGCCGCCTGCTCAACTGTATGACTAAAACTGTCAAAGTATAGCGGTCAAAAACCGCAGTCCTTTGCCCCTCATCTGATTTGTTCGATATGATTAGTGGTGCTCGGATTTTTACCAGGGAGCATATAATTTGATTCAAATTTGTGAAGGAAACGAGTGGAAGACCGCCTTCAATACACAAGATTGTCATGTCGAGTACCTTGTGATGCCCTTTGGCCTGACAAACAAGATTTTCCAGGACCTCTTATACACCTCTGTGGTCATTTACCTAGATGATATTTTGGTATTCTCCCAGAATATCTCTACCCATCATGCACACATAAAGGAGGTGCTTACTCTTTTATGCAAACATCGGCTATACTGCAAATTAGAGAAATGTATCTTGAAATACTACAGGTGCCAACTCCTTACGACAAGATTTTTCTCACATTTTGTCCCATACCAAAGCTAGACTTCAAGAATCCTCTCAGCATTACAAACATTTTGTGGATCGTCATCGAAAACTTATGTCCTCTCTGCGTGTTAGTAATAAAGTTTGGCTGTCTACTCGGAACCAAATGCTTAAAGTGCCCTCTATGAAGCTGGCTCCATGCTTCCTTAGACCATCCAGCATTACTCATGTCATTAACCCAGTCACCTATAAGCTAGGTTTGCCTCCTTCCCTTAGAATCCACAATACCTTCCATGTATCCTTGTTAAGACCATTGGTACTTTATTGAAAGGGTTTCGGGTCCCGAAGAAAGATCATGGGTAGACAAACAAGACCTACATGCCCCCAGTTACTTAAGAATTTCTACAAACAACGATTAGGTGCCTGTCCAGACAGAAGTAGGGGGGTGTACTGTCAGGCTCTGTACCTCTTCCGTGTAGGGACAGTCGCCTTCTACCCATTCTCCTGCGTTTGTTTGCTTAGCAATCGGACGCTGCTTTCCAGCTGCACATGCGTGACCTGTTGCTAGGCAACGGGACATTATTGGAAGCTTCAGCAGCCTTCGGTGATGCTGCGCCCCCGCGCTAATAATCAGATCATCCTCACTATATAACGCTGCCTCTAGCATTCCCATTTGTTTCTTGTCTCCAGACTTCCAGTGTATGACCTGAGCTAGCTTCTGACTACTGTCCTGGTTTTTTCCTTGTTTGACTCTTTGATCTTGTTGCTTGACCACTCTTCCGGTTCTCCCTTATGTACCTCTGCTGCCCAAACGTGGCCGACCGGACTTGTTGTGACCACTCTTCTTGGATCATCCTGTTTGTACGTTACCAACCTGGCCTGTCTGACTACTCTGTTACCTCGCTAGTGGCTCAGTTGGAGGACCACGACTTGTGCATCTCCCGTAGTGAAACCATACTCCCTTGTAGGGGTCCCCGGTGAAGACCAGATGTGCGTTATACTCCGCACCTCCCTCTAGAGCAGTGCCAATATCAGCAGGTATATTACAGTGCCTTATCCTGTGACACCTTGCTTTATGGGTGATGTTGCTGGCGCAGGAACAAGTAGCTTATGGGAGGAATTCAATTACTACGGTGAAATCTCAGATCATTTTTCTTTGAACCTCTATGGGGTGCAAGGAAAAATCAGCGAACATTTCTGTCAAAATCTTGTAGCCATGATGTTCTGAGGAGCATCACGGCTAGTTGAATTCCCATCTATGTGATATCACCAGCAGAATGTTAGCCTTGTTCAGGATGTATAACACCCCCCCCCCCCCCAGAACATCAGTGAGAGGAAATAATAATAGGATTATTAGAAGGCATTGCTTTCAAAGAGATTACCAAACAGTCGCCCAAGTATAAGGACACTGCTGAACATATATTTGACTAACTGAGGTGAACCTTTGAGAGACAGGTTGTCACAGAAATGAAAATGATATTTTTTTGAGAAAGCCAAAACCATAGGAGTTATCAAGAGATTTTTCTTTGGCACTGCAGGATATTTTAAAAACAACTGGAAAAAGAAGTAGTAGATAGACAACTGTTTGAACAATTCCTTGGTAAAGTTAGTGAGAAAAGTCAGGATTACAAAGCTGTGTTAGAGCTGACAAGAATGGGAAATAAATGTTTATGATGTTGGCCAAAAGCTTAGTTACCGTAAAAATAGACTAGTGCCAGTACAGCTAATGAATTTTGGTACGTGAAGATGAAAAAGAGACAGACTGTAGTCCTGCTACACAGTAAAAGAGAACAAAGAAGTCCACATAGCTATGCACCACTCAGAGTCCGATCAAGAGTGGTCTGGAAGTGCTAGTAAGGAGGTTCAGAATTGTTACTCAATTTAGCTCCTGGAACCACTGATATCGTGCATCCAATCTACAACAACCCACCTTGATAATACTGACACCTCATGGCATTATTTTGGAGCTCTGCAAGGCAGTCTTTCTATGCTACCCATTGGGCTGCCAGCTCTCAGTTTGGGTGCAGAGCCTTCTTCTAGCATAGCAACAATCCTTGTACTTATCTATATTTGTTGCATCATCAGGGCTGGATTAATAATGGCACTGATGGAGCTGCAGCTCTAGGCCTTCACACTAAAATAGGCCAATAAATATCAGCGCTGGGATGAATCGAAAGTCGTGTGATGGGGCGGCGGCAATCTGCCCTCCTCCCCCTCCTCCCCCCCTCCCCCTCCTCCTCCTCCCTAGCAGTGCAGGCAGTGTGACTGCAATCACCCCCTCCCTCTAGCAGTGCAGCTACCTCCTACATAGATTAAATGATTAATGTACCTCTAGGTCGAGAGCTTTGATTTTTCATTTTGTTTGGTCCATTGAGGATCCCATACCAGGAAGTAAAACTGCCCATGAGCACTCACCACAGTGACCACACTCGCTGCAGAGTTCTGGGGACGCTGTGTATGTATGTCAATGTGCATAGCTGAATGTGTGTGGATGCATTTATGCCTGCCTCCAAAATAATGTATGTGATGATAATAGGACATTAGGCTAGAGTCCAAGAGAGAAATCCTGGTATCTAGGGGTCATGGTCACACAATCATAGAGAGAATACGGATACAAAAGTATCTTCAATTGCTTTTATGCAACAATAGCCACTTAAAGATATGAACTTTAAATCAACCCCCAAAATCTCCCAGTGTTATCATCAGAAGAACATGGAAAAAACGAAAGTCTGCTGGTTGTAGACAGATAAAAAAGGAATGATATAGTTCCGTGGTTCAGCAGCAGATTAAAGTTCCCTGCAGGAGAAAATTGCGACACCACAGCAGTAAAGACAAAACTCCCATCCAAGCTGTATGGAAATATCTCTACGGTACGTCTCAATCTCTTGACCAATGCTCTGTCAACATGAAAGAGATTTAAACCCTAGTCTGCCTACTCCAGCAGGCTCACTAGGCGGACAGACCCACAAGCAACTCCAGATGAAGCAGAGATTCTTATTAACATGTATGAAGCTGTGGGTCAGATGCAGGATCAGCCACAGGAATCATGATCTAGTTGGTGAGAAACAAATTGTACACCAAGCTCCACAAATCCTGGAAAAACCTCTAATCCTCCTGCAGGCTTTTTCACAAGGTGGAAATCCCACCCTGCAGGGGTAGTCTCAGGTCAGCTTGGCACAGGATTGGTCGGGATGGAAAGATGGTTTGGTGAAGGAGTCTTCCTTCGTGTATCTCTTCCCTGCTGGGCTGGTGCCTCCAAGTCTGTCCTGGAGAGAACAATGGAGGCCAGAGCTGGTCAACACGATTCCTTATCCCAGTTGATAAGGAGCAAACCCTTACAAGCATTTGTGGCAGTGTAGGGGCTTTAGGAGTTGCTGACTTCCTGTTTGTATGGATGAAGAGGGTTGGAAACCAGGAAATTGTGTATACACTAGTTTGTAAATCCATGTGTGATGATGTAGGTGAATCCACCTGGTTCTTTTAAAGAACCTACATGGTGTTAGTCCAAAAAGAAGTCCCATGAAATAAAAAATATTCCACCGCCACAAGCCAAAATAAGAAAAAAAAACGTTTGCAAGTCCCAAGGTACATAATTAAATCTGCAGGGTCCAGTGCAGTGGCTGAAAGGATAGCAGGATGGAATGCTCACTGTGGTCACAATGTATAACTGTATGTAATGTGTCTGTGTGTGGTTGCCTCAATGTACACATGCATTTTTTTCTGCATCTAGGTTTTTATGCTTGTTTGGATGTGCGTGTATGCCTGTATATTAAGACAGTTATGTAATTGTAATTTTATCTTAAAATTTGAAAAATAAGTATCGAGTTATATAAATTGGCATGTGTTAGGACAAAAACGTACATAGAGTAGGCAACGGGACACGCCGGGCAGGGAGATCAGGCGTCCATCCCTGGCACCGAGAGAAGGTGCGGGGATGGCGCATGACAGTCTCCTTGAGTCAAGGAAAACCATGCTAAATGGTTACTAAAAGTGTATTCAGGTGTCAAAACTCCATTCTAGACCAGGATATAGCTGACCACAGGGGCCTTTGAAGCTGCCACAGGGGACACTGCTATCTTCTAACACTGGTATATGCAGAGCCAACAAATACACACACAACTGACTCCCTGACTTCAAATTTTACATTTTAGTAGCTCAATTTATTAATGGATTCATTTGATATACCATATTTACACTGCAGTTATGATTTAGGCCTTATTCCCCACAATTATATGATGGGTTAACCCTTATAACTAATTTCTCCATCATCACTACAAACAACTTCTTGCTTTTTACTTTGTTTTAATGGCAGGATGGTAATGGAGACCAACTCTCTAGCCAGCAGCCAGATTTTCTAGCATCAGTCACCCTGAACAGTGAAACAAACAGGTTTCTTTACAGCAAATAGCTTTGTCCTTTGTTTTAGCAAAGGCACATCCACAAGGAACCTTAATCTCAAGACAAGCCACCGTACCAACAAGACCACCTGATTCGCACAATCCCTTCAAAAACTGCAGTCTCCTTATGTAATTTCCGCTTATACCAATCGCAGACATAGCACAGATAGTAAAATTTAATAACTGTTGGCAGTTAATTACCAGTTAGTTTGCAGTTGGCTTACAGTTGCATATCTTTTTCAGTTAGTTTGCTGTTCACGGTTGTTTAGAAAAAAAAAAAGTTGGTAGCTGGCAACAATTAGCAATTAGTTGCAATTGTAATAGTTAGAAAACACCTTCCCTGGCAGCCATTGACACTTTTCAAATTAGATGGTTACTAGTGGCAATTTATAATAAATTTTGTATTATAACAGTGATTCACAATAGTAGCGATAACAGTGGTAGTGATAATGGTCATGGTAACACTTCTAGCAATAGTAGTAAAGTATGATTTTATAGTCTTTAGTCAGAAATTGGATATGACTGGTTAGTTGTTATCGTTTGTATTTAGTGGAAATAGCAGCAGTCGGCTACGATTAGACGTTTATAACTGTCCAACAATTGTCATGGTCATATACTGGCTCACTTCCGCTATATTACCTTGTACCGCTCGCGGATGGCAACTCTTCAAGACTTTTGATGGAGATATAATATGCTAATTTGTAGCAATTTATAGTGGTAGAGGCCGTGATAGCTTTAATAGTAGTAACACTAATAGCAATTAGCGATAGTTAGTAGTCTTTAGAGTTTATATTCAGATAAAGATAGATATAGCTGTGGTTAGTTGCAAGTGTTAGATGTAACATGCCAACAATCTTTAAGTGTTTACATTTTGTACACCCCTTGCAACTCACAGCCACAAAGGCTATGCAGATATTCTATGCAACACTGATAGATGTACAGGATAAAAAGGAATTGCTTACAGTGCTACGAACAGAAAAGTATAATTTGTTAAGTTACAAACAGGCGTTTTGCTCACACATATATTTTAAGCCTAGAAACCTGGCAAAATGACTGGCACTGTTTGTCTGCACATAGGTAATTTAGGCAGAGTTTCTGTTACACAAATGCTGATGTCACCTGAAGCGGTAAATGGGAACGAGTCCAATCTGAAATTAAGAGTTGGAAGACCATGAAAATCACGCATGTGAACATTTCATTTCCTACAGTTGTGTTCAAATGCCAGCTAGTATATCAAACTAATCTATTGGCTATTTTATGTACTGAATTGGTTACTCCAGTATGCTATATGCAAACGTCTGGACGCCATCAACGTATTCAGAGTACGGACTCATGGTAGTTTTCTTCATTCAGTATCCCTGCCTCACAAAGGCTTGTAGGGCAAACCCTGATATAGGAACACAACAGCCAGGGAGGGAGCATAGAACAATGCGTGGGCCAAGCCCCCACATCTGCATATAGGACACATGGTTTCTCTACACTTACTCCCGAGTATAAAGGAGCATATAAATATAAGTTTAAAAAAACAAACACACATCCTCTAAGTAATGCCTATACTTGTACTGTAGATGTTGACAAATTATTTAACTCAGAAGCCCTTAGTTTTCACAAGTTGTTTATTTCAAATTATATTCTCTGTACAGCACTTGCATCAATAAACAGCCTTTATACAAGTCATGCTGGATGTAATAGTAGCACCTTATTTGCTCAATCCACGCTGCCTCCATCACACATAAAAGAAAAATAGGCAAGTTTCTCTAATTGACAGAATTATAATATAAAAAAAGACAACCAAGATGCATGACATTTTAGAATTTCAAAGGTGAAACAGTTTAGCAGAGGCATTTGCCTGGAGCAAAAACTAGATTAAAATACTGAATCTAAAATACTGCCTACCATTCAGTGGCCATAAAACTTCATGCGTGTACAATTGGGTCACAGTTTAAATGAATTCTATGAAGACGATAAATTGCATTTAGTGCAGGAGCAGCACTAATGAAAACCTATGAATATGAAGAAATAACAGGGGATTAAGTGTAATCCTGGGTGTAGCAGACTATAGTCCTGTATTTATCCGGTTGTATTTCCTGCATTTAAAATCTAGCCAAGTACTCCTTAAATGCAACTGAATTGTACAATGTATTTCTTTCTAAAAATCAAAAAGGGCACTTTTATAAAGCCACCATCAGTATAAAAGATATTTATCATGGGCTATAGATCTTAAGCATTCTGGCAAAAGGAGATCTCCAGGCATTTTGTTTAAAAAAAACCAAAACACAAGGCCCACACCCCCAACTAGATTACCACAGAGCAGAGGGTCCTGTCCCAGCAACACCCACTGTTTGCCAGGCACCCGCATACAGCGGAAACCTGTCTGCTCTACTCTCCACAATCAGCTTTCCTGACGCACTGCAGCCATGCAAGCAAAGTCTCCACAGTTTTACTAGTTTAACGTTGTTTAAAATAAATATTGTTTTCCTTTAGGACACAAGAGGCGCAAACAAAATAACAGGCAGTCAGGATCAGGCACAGTCAGCACATAACTTTTGTAAAGATTTGATTGTGAAATATTTACAGAAGTGGTTCGACTTTTTGGGCAAGAACAAAAAAAGGGGTTTTCAAACAATTCCATTTACATTTTTTTTTTTTAAATGAAGGTAATACTTCACTTTTTATTTTACATGTTGTTATGATTCTCCAATATTTTATCGTTTAAACATACAGGTGTGCATTAACAGTAGATTACAGATGTTAGTGAAAGGGATGTGCATAGGGACAGCTTTAGAACAGTAAGTTTGACCAGAGTAAGAAGGAAAGCGTTTTGTTTTTTTACGAAGCTTGTGTGCACAGGGTCACTACCCAATAACTGCATGCAACATCATGGATAGAAGAAAGCAGAGCAAGTCCCACTTGGTTCTGACTGTGCTGAATACTTGCTCTGTCGTCTTCCACAGATATGAAGACTGCTATGTACATAGGCTCCAAGTATGGGTACGCAGCCAAGTACAATACTCACAAATATTTTTTATCTTGTGCTTCTCCTCTATAGTATTTAAAAGACGAAATAACAATTTTTTCATATAATGATGGAAAATAATTTTGAATTCCACATTTGTTTTTAGTAATGTAACAGTTGTAAAATGTTTATTTTAAAATAACAAAAAATCCCACAAAGTTAGAAAAACAGGAAACCAAACTAAATAAGAATGAGAAATACATTTACTGGCATATGAAGCAATGTTCAACGTAATCTGTACAAAAAGGGTTATAGCTAGAAATGCTTAATTTTCATTTGTTGCACATCATCCATATATATGTTGTAGAGGTTAGTACATCAGATAATCCTGAGCATTTGATGTGAGACACAGAATTGTAGATGTATATACAAGACACAACAAAGCCTATTAAGTGGTGGTATCACAGCAGTGCGTGAAGTATGCATTTTTCCCAGGTTGAGAATGCAAAAGTTACACTGAACAGGTGATGTGGCAACACATGGAGGCAAATTTATGAAGCTGTCGGTTTGATAAATTAGAGATGTTGCCTGTAACAACCAGATTCTACCTATTTAGTACATTCTACAAAATGACAGCTAGAATCTGATTGGTTGCTATAGGCAACATATCCACTTTTTCAAACCCACAGCTTGATAAATCTACCCCATGAGGAGGAAGAAACAATGCTCCTCCCTTCAAATGCTAGTAATTCAGCTCAAGGATGCTACATTTCCTCCTCATTTCAGGTTGTCAGCTCCTATGAACATTGCAGTGGTGTAGCTAGGAAAGTATTGAGGAATCTGCAGTTTATTGGCAATAAAAATGCTTTTTTAGAAAGATGGATGCAAATTTTCTTACATCCCTCCAGGATACACATATACCAATTGGAGCAATTCTACAAGCAGAAAGCCAGTATTCGGCATTAAACAGCTTACAACAAAACACACCTTGGTGTGGAACATGGCTCCTATACCCACAGCCAGCATTATGGCTGGAAGCCATGCCACTAACTATGCCTACATATTATGTATAGACATGGTCAGTGGATGTGGCAACATTAATATTGGGCGTGCTACAACACCCATATAGCTGGTTCTTATGGCTGCTGACAAATATTATAGGAATAGGCTAGTGACAGCAGTGAATGGAAATATAGAAGGTTTTTTGTTTGTTTTTTTAGCAATTATATATTCTAAGTGACCAAGGGCTTAGAAATAGAAAATAATACAACATGGAAATTGCCAGAAGTAATTACCATCCATTTCACTTTCAGCAGACTGTTTTGTCATTTATCAATCACATTTCAATGATCTGACCTAAATAATTAGCATTATATAGACATCTAACACTGTGCAGCAATCCAAACAATTTGTAAGTTAAGACACTCAACAGCAGAAAGTGGTTATTCTTCCATCCTTCATAAGACGTTCTACATGTAATAACACACAAAAAAAAAGTCTTGACCTTTTGCTTTCTTTATATAACAAAATAAATGACCTTTCCAGAATTTTACTACATGAAGAAAATTATTTATTAAACTCGGTTAAATGTTCTTTTTGTCATCTTGATCACATAGTGCAAACTTTTGCCTCAGAACCTCTGAAATAAGATTGATAGGATCATCTTCTTTGTGTAAACACTGGTTTCTGTTAGACCTGTGGGGGATAAAAGCAAAAAAAAGCTGAGCAGTTAGAAAATGTAAAACACTATTTATAACAGATGGTATTATGTACCTTTGTAACCCATCAGTTTTGCTAAACTTAGGTTAACACTGAAAATAAAGTGGTAAACTGGGAACTTGTAAGTTTCTGAAGCCCCATGGGATGCTCAGTGCAGCTGTTTTTTACACGGGGCTCCTCCATTTCTTACAAACTGCTACGAGGCCCCTCCCCTCAGGGTTGGGAGCAATTGAGTGGGAGGATCAATCACAAACCACAATGTGCAGTGTATTATTGGTCCTCTCATTGACACCCTTCTATGCTATTTAAAGATGGTTCGCTAGATTGATTTCACTGATCATGTACAGTGAAAGGGAGGAGACACCTTAGGAAAATATTTCCCTAGGTCAGTGTTGGCTAACCTGTGACACTCCAGGTGTTGTGAAGCTACAAGTCCCAGCATGCTTTGCCAATATATAGCAGCTTATTGCTAGAAAGGTATACTGGGACTTGTAGTTTCACAACACCTGGAGTGTCACAGGTTAGCAAACACTGCCCTAGGTGGTAGTGCTTGCTTTGAGTTGGGTTGTAAATGTTCCATTTGGCTCTGAGTGGTTTTGCCCCTACCCTTCGAAATGGCATTCATAGATATGCCAGAAGTGTGTAAGATATTAAAGGAAAACATAAAATAAACAAAGTCCCACACTAGTGAATTTTGGTGCAAGATATGGTCTATCCATTCTGTAATTTAGAGAATTTACTCATAGAATTTTACCAATCTCTGTTAACTTTCATCTTGTGAATATCCTTCAATATTCCCATCATATCTGCAAAACTGTTGGACTTCGAGAGGCAGAGGGAATCCTCATCATCAGACATGTTGGCCTCTATTTGCCGCTGGTGACTAAAGGAAGACTCCATTAGCGAAGCAGATGAGTATTCAGACACATCCAGCTCATCCTCTTCAGTAATGTCACTAATTACAAACGAGGTGGTCGATTGGAAAGAAGGAGCAAACTCAGGAAACAATGCATTTTGGTTCACATTTCCAGGTAAAGAATCTGTTGAACATGGAGATGCTGGAAGAAACAAACCGGTGAAAGTAAATTCCTAGTATCAGAATACTTTTAGATTAATTGCCAGTTTTACTCATGCGTAAGGTGAGCCCAGTAATGGAGAAAATATACATACACCTTGAACAAAATATATGACTGAGAATTTTAGTTATACACATACAATTAACAACAGAAAAATAAAACTTTATTAACATGTCTAAAATGAACACAGACAGGATCTCTGGTCTTACTAAGCAACTACCTTAGCTAAAAAGCATCTTCCACATACAGATGGAAAACTTTACTCCAGCGTATGGATCACCAATAACAAAGAAATGTACAGTGCACGCGTTGTGGTGCACCAAAAAATGTACACTAAAGTTTGTGTCATAGGAATGCTTTTAAGATGGAGTCAGAAAAGCAATTCTCACTTAGCAGAAAAACATTGACGGAATGTTCAGAATTTCACAGCATTTTTCGATTGGACTAGAAAATTCAGCATGAAATGCTTTACATATTATTTGAGCAGTTTCCTCAGCATATTTTGACATCAAAAGTTATTATATTTATACAGCATCTACATTATGCAACATTTTACAGAAAATATCATTTACATCAGTCCCTGCCCCCATAGTTTACTATCTATATTTTTTCCCATACACGTGCCAGAGTTAAAAATAAAGTCAAAGTGATGACATACAATGGAGTTTATGGAGGTTCCCATTGAAGGTGGGGCCAGAAAATAAATGTTGAGGGCCACCAGCTGGATTGCTCTGGTGTATGATATAAATTAGAAGGTAGCTCATGGTAAAGGTTTGTCAGTACCTTGATGAAGTCCTTATCGATCAGTTAAAGACAACTGTATAACAGGCGTTACACTTTAGTTGCTGGTTCTGAACAATGTATTTTAGCACTTACAAACGCCATGTTTTGAAGCTTGTGTTTTTCCAATAGCTACATAAAGTGGAAACAACAAACCATGCCAATATCTGTACAGTACCTGTATCTACAGCAACTATTCTAGCGATCTGGCTTCTTAGAAGACTCAGCTCATCTTGCAGATCTGTAGATCTGTTTAAGGACATGCCCGATTTCTTTAAACAAAACATTTTTTCTTCCTTCAGTTTTAGATTGGGGACGGAGGAATTTCTCTGCATAACTAAAAGAGGACTTGGTCTCCATTTATGTTTCAGTGGTCTTGCGTCACTCCTAATACACAAAGAGGAAGCAAAATAAATGGTATTAATACTGTACAATCCTCATACATGAAGTGCTCCTTCCTGAACTTATTCCACAGCAAATTCAACCCTGGAACACAAAAAGATAGTGATATTTTCCTTAACATTGTATAGCAATCTCTGCAATGTTTTACAATAGGGTACAGGCTAAAGGACGAATTGTCTTGTTTAGCGATTATGTAAACAAAGACAGATGAGGCAAAAGCAAAAAGTGGTTCATACACTTGGCAAAAATGAAAAAACAAACACAACCGATTAAACATGACATTAACACTACACATGGTAGATATCCAACTAGCTGTATGCAATACATCATGCAGGAAGCATGAAATGTGTAAATAAGTGGGAGAAGGAACTTGTCAGTTCACATGAAATACACCAATATTACCAAAAAAATAATAACACAGGTGGTAACATCAAATTGTTGCACTGCCTTCACATGTGAAATTATGTAAGAGCAACTAAAGCATTTTATATTGCAATATGAAAACAGAGATCTAGATCAGTCAAGCAGAACAAAAAAAAAAAAAAAGTATACTTTTCAACAAGGTAGAAACATAAAACAGTGTAAGTCTTTGTGTGTGCTCACGTAGCTGCAGCTATATTTGGTCCAGTAACAGAGTGTGTAATTTGTTTAGTGTATGTATTACAGAAATGTGAGTGCCAATAAGGTGAATATGTAGGTCTTTGATCTAAAAACCTAGTAAGGGGTGCAAACTGGGGAAACACTTAAACCTCACAAACGCTCCATACAAAGGTGGTGGTAATCCATGGTAATGCAAAGTTACCTACAGTATAGATTACATGCAAATGTCCACAACAGATAAACATTAAAAGAAACTTAGTCCAGACGTTACCTTGTTGTGCGCAGCAAATTTAAAGTTGACAAAGGGGTGCATCCTAGCCAAACTCTATATGTTTTAAAATAACTTCAGTATTTTTGGGTGTGCATCTCTCACTCTCTGTAATATTAATATATATTTATATTATGTGCTACTCTTACATCGCAGAATGGTTTGTCCTTGGTGATACTACAGATTTAAGTTGAAGAAACAGCTGGGATATATCTCTGATCCTATAGAAGATATTAGAAAGCCAGGAGAACACTGAAATACTTGGAAGGATAGTCTCAAATGTGCTTGTATTGCACCATAATATGCTGATTATGGTCAAACAAACAATTCTGTTGATATTTGATAGAAACAAGAAATAAATACCTGACTCGTGCATATGTTTCATCATCATCTGCAGCAATCCACTTAATATCAGCTAATGAGGGAACCATTGGTGCATCAGTGAAATATAGATCAGAAGTACTCGGTAGCGCCTAAAAGAGAAAAAAATACCATGTACTCAAAGAACATTTAACTGCATAGATGTTGCAGAAGATAAGGTGTTGAAGCTTAAATAAGAGCCTCCATTTCACACAGCCCCGGCCGAAAATCAGGTGGAGGGGGAGAGCTGAAGGACCAATTAGAACCAGCAATAGATTGCAGCTTGCGATTGGTCCTCACACATCCCTCGGTTATTTAAAATTGGTTATCATTCATTTACCAGTTCTAGAATACAGAACCAGCAGAGCCCCGGGATAAAACAAATAGGAGTATGTAAAAATCTGTTACAGGGGAAATAAAATGCTTGTAAAAATGAATTTAAATCATTAAACAGGTTAAAATCAGTGGTAAAATTTTAACTCTACATGAAACATTGCTTTCATAATTGCAGACTTTTAAAGCAGCAGAACTCTGTACTTTACCTATTGCTCCTAGGTGTCTCCTTAATTTGGGAATAGCAAACTTTTGAGTGATATAGCTTCAGTGTTTACAACCAACAGTGTACAAGTGGTTTTTAAAGTATTAATCAGATAACAAGATCTGGAATAAACTGCTTTCAGTAAAGTCTGGTACATGTGCAATCTATTGGGATGGGTTTCAAACGTCAGTGCAGGAAGTTATTGGAAGAGTGTTTGAAATCCCAGTGACTGCAGGAAATGGGGCAGCAGGGACAGTGGTCAATATAGTTATTCCCCAACAGTTCAAAGGGTTTTCAAGGGAAACCACAGTAAGTAGAGAAGGAGGAGATCCATTAAATACAAAGTGTTTCTAACCAATACAAGTATCCCTGTCCTAAATCTTATCTTGTATATTGTAAAAATGACAGTAAGAACAGCTGTTTAAGGGCTGGTGTATTCCAAAATGCAATTTGTCACACAGATGCAATTATAAGTTTTCTTATTAAAAAGCCTAGATTTATAAAATAAGGTATTTTAATTGGTTTCATTAAAGGCCAATATAACTAAATATTTGTTGATTCTTTATTAAGAAGTGCAAAAGAATGTTCTAAATATTCTAATACAAAATACATAAATCTAAGATTAAGATCGTACAACAGAACTTTACCTCAAAGCAGGCTCTAGCACAGGGCTTCAGGGGCAGATGGGATCCAATTTTCCTAACAAGACTACGCGAGGAACCACATGGCTTGTTCTCCCACACTGGAACAGTCTGAAATACAGATAAGCACAAACACAAGACCGCCTCATTTAATATTCACAAATTATTTAGTAAATACACAAATAACCAGTGGTCGAAGTGGAAATTTTGAAGTGGCAGTATGAAAACTTTAATGGGAATGTAAATGAATGAGATTTGATAGTTTTACAATGAAGGCAGTAGTAATGGCACACCCCCACTTCGACCATTGCACATAACTAAACCTTTATTAAACCATAGAACAGTATAAAGTATTTTTACTTTCCTAAAGAAGAATTTTCTGAAGAAGAGATGTTCACAGAGTGTCTGTTCAGTTTCTCTCAATGCTGCCCCCCCCCCCCCCAAAAAAAAAAGCATGTTAAATGACACACGCTGGTCACATAAAACAGGTGAAATGTATGTGTACAGAATAACCAGTTACACTAGGTCCCCATGTGGAGGTTGAAAGCTTTCAGTAATTTAAACCTACTGGAGCACAGAGACAACTGCAAAACACACAATACCATGAGCATACTCAGGAGAAGGAAACAGAACATACAAACTCCACAGAGATTGTGCTGTGGATGGAATCAAACCCATGGCCCCAGCTATGTCAGGCAGTAATGCTAACCTCTGTGCCATCTGCTGCCCACCTATGAATATATGTTCCGCCAAAAAGTAACAGTACAAAAAAAAAAAAAAAAACCATCAACATTAGGTATGAGAGACATTATTTTATGTGTCGGTTTAATGATGGATCCAAAACTTTCTGAAAGTTTGGGTAATGGCCCATGGTCCTCTAGTAAGGAGTTGGAAGTGTAAGATGCGACTGAATCTGCATAAGAAAGTATTTGTGCACATTTGCAGTGTGCGCACAGTGGGGAAATGTATATTTTTGCTAGCAAATAGCCTTTCAAAAATACGGCATTTCCTAGCACCATGTTCGATATATACACCTCTCCCTGACATCACAATGAGGATGGTGCACACAAAGCAATGTCAGATATAGATATACTACAAATGTTATGATAGTGTTGGGTGCCTTTATACCAGGTATACAGATTAACAGGTTTTATACATTGTACCCAAGGGAGGGAGGATGCATTATCCTGGCGTACTATACAAAATGACCTCCTTTAAGGAATGATTGGGTGAAACCACAAGCATTGAAGTTGAGGGGTATAAAAGGAACTTGTATGGTTTACTAAAATGTGCCCAGCAGCATTTTAGAAGACGAGTACGATAATCTTGTGAGCGGCAGTGACCTGTTCAGCCGTATGTTATGTTAGTGAGGACAATGCTGCAAGTGACAGATGTACTTTATGACATGAGGAGGGAAATGGAGAAACGCTGGGAACCCAAGAGCTAGATTGTGGAAACAGCAAGGATTCCAACAGCACAGAGCAGAGGAGTGAGGTCCTGTTAAATGCATGCAATAATATTTTGGTATAAAAGGTTATTTTTTTATGAAACAGTTATTAATACATCAATTTTTTTTTACTATTACTTTGATTTTGCCTTCACCCACATCCAGAATAAAAAGCAAAACTTTATTTATTGTATTGGCATCATACTCCCTATTTACAACACTGTTTATTAATTTAGATAGATAGACATTGAGAAAGTAGGCTTTGCTGATTGGTGGAGAGTCTCTAAATAATAGAAATGTCCTCTGTATATGGCACTATAGGATAAAAGACTTAAGTCTCTTGACAGACTTTCAAATATCTTAAATCTGCAAAATGCTCTAAGTTCCTAACATACTCTGTTCAAATGTGGTGGAATGGCTAACAAAAATGTTTAGGTTATTTTTAACAACGTTAATATGTTTGCAGTGAAATAAAAGTGTAAACAAGGTGCCTGCACTGGGATTTTACAGCAGTTAATATGGGCACAAATATCACCTGCTGCACAGGTAGCATTGAAGCTATGCAATGCCCCAGAGGATAGTATCTGTGTTTGCTTAACATTTGTATCACAAATTGTTTTTAAAAATATTACTTTGATTTACTAGAGTTTTCCATGATATTGCAGAGGTCATGCATTCCATTTGCTGCATTGGGTTTTGGAGTGTTGCTGGCTGACATGGTTAGATTTTGGTAGGTCAATTTCATCACATTGACTGACTATTGTACTATGCACAAGCTCATCATGCCAGGTTAAAAAAAAAAAAAAAAAAATTGATAAAAAAAATATCCAATTCAGTATGATGGAAACCCATCTCAAGCAATTCTTGGCATCACACGTTAAGTCAAGCTACAACTGTTCTGGTTGTCTAACATTTGTGCTGAGCCCATGATGGAGCCCCTTGTCATTTACAGTTGAGATGCTGCCCAAACTAAACAGATTCCTTCCCTCTCTGTCCAACCCCTCCTCCCCCTCCCACCACTTCCCAAGTCTAGTCAGATTTGTCTATAATTTTACCACTAAGTTGCTGTAGGTCCTGGGTGCCTCTCTGCAGATACACAGTTAATTCTGGCAGTAGTCTAGTTTAGAACCAGGGCGAAGATTGGGTGACTGAATGGAGTAGGAGTTGCTGGTGGTGCCCAAACCCTTCTCTAAAATATATAGGAGGAGTATATGCCCAGTTGCATGCATCTCAACATGTATCCAGCTCTACAACACCAACATATGCAAAAGGTTTACATCAAGAGTAACAAGTGTGTATAATTACACAATTAGCCAATCAGAAGCGATTAGATAATGCTGCTGATCCTCATCAGTGCACCAGCCCCCCACAGGCGTATAAACATCTGCATCCAGGTCTACCCAAGTTGCATTTATGAGAACACGCCAAACTGTACACACCCTGCGCATGCCCACCCCTTCAGTGTGTAAGATGCAACCAAATATACATATGGACACAGATGTACACATTTTTTTGAGTGCATGTATAATATGGAAATGTGTATTTTATGCATACAAATTGGCAGACCAATACAATCACGTTGACTAAATTGGCGTATACATTGCAAAGTGTGTCATCCAAAAAAAGACCAAAACCAGACATTATCCAAACAGCAAGTATAAGATCCTATAATGATACATATATGGTGAAGGAAGTGTGTATGGCCAGTTGTTATACCAGCACCTGCATAGTTTGTACCTGTTCAGTTTGGTAGTCCAGAAAAACAACTGTTCTGATATTTCAGCAAATGGTCAAAATGATCAGATTAGAATGTGTGTGAACTGTATTACTCTTGTATAGGCATTTCAATATTTATCCATACTCAGTTTGTTGATTTTGGAATATTTCAATTCTTCATCTTCTGTACAGCAGCACCAAATTAACTGCCCCTTAGTCCCTGTAAACTAGAAGATCCGGAGATATCTCTGCGGAGTTGTAGTTTAGCAATTATCATCATTGTTTATGTATATAGCACTAATATTACGCAGTGCTGCACAGATAATATATAGTCATTCACACTAGTCACTGTCTCATTGGAGCTTACAATCAAAATTCCACAACACACACACGTCCATTTTGTCAGAAGCCAATCTATCAGTACATTTTTGAACTCTGAGAGGAAACCTACACAAACTCTATGAGAACACAAACTCCAAACAGATGAGTTCGACTACAACCCAAGACCCCAGCAATACTAACCACCTTGTCAAAATACAAACCCTATTTAAGCAGCCACCTCCATTTGAGATGCATACTACATGTACTCATTATGCAGTTAAAGGATAGCCCCAGCTCCACACAATACATAAGCTGACATTACCCTCTCTCAGCTAATAGAATTGTGGGATTACATGCAATGGATCCTTGCAATTCATACAAACTGCTGATCACATTTGTAATAGGTATATTTCATTACATCCTGTATAAAATAAGTGTGAATTATGTTCTAAAAACAGCATAAACTATAGCAACCAATATGAAAGAAATAAAAAGATCTAACATATTATAGATAAAACACAACCACATCCCCAAACAATCAATACAGCAAAGAGATGCAAATGCACAAGTTACCATAACCTACATGCCGATTGTACTTAGGTTTACTCAAAAAAAAATATATAAAAATCAAGGAAGAGTTGAAGAAGACATCCTCACTCCTACTACTATGACCAATGTAATCTAAAATTGTATTGGGTCAATTAATATCTAAGACAGCAGAGTGAAACAAAAAACAGTATGGGGTTGGCACAGAAGGTAACAAACAGACTACTTCCAACAAGGCTTCTTATTTGGCCAGCTTCTTTTTCAGAAAAGTTTATTTTTAAAGGATTAAATCAAGTTGGGTCACTAATTTCACATCAGATTAACACTAAAGGGTCCATTATACAAACTGCAATAGTATTTAGCCTGACCAAACAAGGTTTTGGGCATAAAATCAGAGGGAAAGTGGGCAAAGTCACCATATTTTATCATTTTGAATAAGTAGCTGTAGTTTTGCTATGGTTGATTTTTTTAAATTACAACAAAAAAATCCCATATCACTTTGTCCAAAATAAAATAGACTATATACAACATAAAGAGGTAAAATGGACCAATAGGAACGAAACTTCACATCATAAAACCCAATTCTCCTCCAAACTCTCCACAAAAACTACTGCATAACTTCACAAATGAGAATAATTATATACATTAAAGAAACATGACATCCTCTAACACAATACTCTGCATTACACCCCGTCACCAATCTATAATACTACCCACACACCCTTTACAGTCAGGAAATGAAAACAAACTTTAAATGTATGTAAACCTTACTTTAAAAAAAAAAAAAAAAAAAAAAGGGGGGTTTTCCTCGAAATCTAATAGTGAAAGAACAGGATAGATAGCAAAGAAGCGAGAGACTGCTAGATGTTAGCTACCACCTAGGGATGTCTCAACCCCTGCCAGAGTCTATCCCAGCTCGCAGCATCCATCCGCCCCGCTCCATTTCCCAAACATTGTGCAGAATACTATCCATCACCTCACTACAAGGAAGTTTTTTTTCCCTAATGGACACTAAACGGTACATTCCATGTGTAAAATCTAACAACTGCGCCAACTAAAAAACGAGTGCTTAACTCAAAATCTCCACACCAAGTCAGGTTAACTAAGTCTCGAATGACATGGAAGGCCCAAAGTGTGGGACACTCCCTAGAATACTGAAGCAGGAAGTCATCCATTGTCTACACCTCCCCATAACATTTCTCCCGTGGACAACCACGATCATCAACACCTCAGTTTAAGGTTCCCCTTAACGTAGAGCCTCCAGTGAAATGCAAGCAAAGTGAGATCTCAACTCTGGAGGAATCCGCTTGGAATAACCAAAGACAGACCCTTCGACCAAATATCACATGGGCAATCCTTTAGTAACAGGGATACATCAAAGTGAGTATGCAAAATCCTCCTCTCCAACACACTCCTAGAGGAGTTTTTTGTATGCAGAGGATGTGGTCCTGACCGGCCAAGCAGAGGCGAAATTCATTCCCTCTGAGACGCCAGACATATTTCAGGGATAGATTGCTCACTTCGAAAGCCCTGTGACATTCTGGAAATCAATCTGTCCTGATTGACAGCTAACCTCCAAAGTTGGGGGTGAGAGCTATATGAAAAAGGTTTAAAATCTTCTGCCTTAGACAATATTGTGTTCATTTTCTCTTGGGAGACCTATCAAAGGTGAAATTGTGCCATCCTTTTACTCATCACACAACATATCTTAACTAGGAAGTTACTGATTCTGGTTTTATTTTCTACTTTATTTCTGAAACTTATTTGTGCAACTTATTCTGAATGTCTTGTTATTAACTGTTTTGCAATTAAGCCTTGGAAACATTTTTCGGATTAAATAAATTTAATCTAGCATATTCTCTGTGATTCTTTGTGAACTCACGAAGCCAAGTAAGGCTCATGCTACATATGTATGTGATTTAAGTGTGAAACATTAATAAGTGGTTTTGGAGAGCGCAAGGACGCCATAATAAATCCTTTGTTGTGGCAGAAAAGGTGTATTAATTGGTAAGTGACTAAGGTGACGCCAGTCACAGCCAGCTGTTCAGATTGCTGTATCTGAGCCAGGCTGGGCGTTGGTGACAGTCCAGATGGTACCTGCGAGCTGGTAGACACTGGCGGATGTTGAGACATCCCTAGGTAGTAGCTAACATCTGGCAGTTGGTCGATTTCTTTTTTTATCTATCCTGTTCTTTCACTATTAGATTTTGTGGAAATCCTTTTTTTTTTTTTTTAAAGCAAGGTTTACATACATTTAAAGTTTGTTTTCATTATCTGACTGTAAAGGGTGTGCGGATGGTATTATAGATAGGTGACAGGGTTGTTGTAATGCAGAGTTTTGTGTTAGAGGATGTCATGTTTCATTGATCAAAATGCTATCTGTGCCCATTTTGCACCTGATTTCATGCCCAAAACAGTGCTGGGCCAGGCAAAAGACCAGTGTTTTCTATGTAACTGACCACCCTGTGTTGATTCCCACTATCAAATTGGTGGCCCAACGTCATTTAACCCTTGCAAAACTACAGCTACTTATTCAAATGATAAAATTTGGTGACTTTGCCCCCTGAGTTCATGCCCGAAACCTTGTTGGTTCAGGCTAAATACTATTGCAGTTTGTATAAGGGACACTCTTTAGTGTTAATCTGATGTGAAATCAGTGATCCAACTTGATTTAATCCTTTAAAAATAAGCTTTTCTGAAAAAGAAACTGGTCAAATAAGAAGCTAACTTCAGCCTCATCTACTTCCACCATAATGACCTCTGTGTGACAAATATTTGTAGGACATCAGGAGCCAAGCTAGTCTAAACAAAACACCTGACAATAAATTATACCTTAGGGCATTATAATAAAACGTAACGTCAAACTAAACGGCACTCAGTCACTAAAAGTCTGATTTTGATGGAAAATTTCCATAACACAAACCATGATGAATAGTCATAGCCACTCAAACATGAAGGTTATAGGCAAAGACAAAAATCAAATAAACAGAAAAACACACATTAAACACTGCAGTTTTGTCAAATAGTATATTAGAAATTACTCAAATACTTTTCATATATATGCATTCTATTGCACACGCCAAAAACGAAGTACTCATCATGCCTAGAAGCATATTAGTACTGAATTAGAGCCAGGACTGCAGAGAAGACTATAATACATTATATACCTGTTCGATATTCATATAAGGCCATAAAAAGCAAAGATAATTTATCAACTACGGTGAAATGGTTTATAATGGCTTTAATAACTAAAGCCATGGACCTTGCAACAGTGTCATACACGTCGGTGAATGTGTCATGTCATGACTATGTTAGTTATCGGATCTAGGCTGTGCTGCTTAATGCTCTGTGCAATGTTATTTGCTTGCAGGATGTACTTAATGAAGAGGTAGATACAGATTCATAGACTCCCCCGGCCTCTTATTACCCCTCCCTTACCTTGGGTCTCTTCCTCCTGCCACTTCTCCGCCCCTCCGCGTTCTCGGGGGTCCCGCAGGCCTCAGTGCCATCACATCCAAGATCCAATGAGGCCATGGTGGGGAGAGCTGTTCCAACCGTGCCAGGGACACAGCGACCTCACCGCGCTGAGGTGCTGCGCAGCGTTCACAGCCCTATCCAAGCTCCGTTATACCGGCAGCGTACACACAAACAATAGAGGCCTCTGGGATGGGAGTATCGGCTCAACCAGTCAGAGGCCGGTGATCCACAACACAGCCAATGGCAGGAGGGAAGGTATAGACGCAAACATCAGTGGGCCGGGTAGTGGCTTTACATCATAGCCATTTATGGACTGAGGGGGGAGTGCAGATTTCCAGCCAATGGGGAAGGAGGTCTGTGCATACGAGTGTAAGTAGAGGGACGTTACATTGTTGTGAAGGGATGACATTGTGGAAAAATACATCTAAACTACTGACGGCATAAGTAAAGATATGCCGGGGGAAAAGCAGAACTTCTGGAAGGCGGTTTCCAAATCTTGGTTTCAGAAAAAAAACATACTGCAATAATAATAATAATATAGATAGGAAAGTACGATGGTTTTAAGTGTAATAACATGTCAAATAAAACACGAAGCATAAACTACAATAAAAACCCCACATTAATGTTAATCGCCTTTAAATAAATTGTTCCTGACCATCTTATTAAAATAATATAATATGACATATCTGAACCTTCTTAATAAATCCACACCCTTTAATCATTACTATTTGATTTTTTGATGTTTCTACACCACAGGTAGCCTGTCAAGTTTTCTTCTGACACATCCCAAACTAATCACTGCTGATACTCAGGGCTGCTATCAGAAACTGTGGGGCCCAGTACTAATTAATCTGGCGGGGCCTCCCCCTCCCCATACATGTGCCCCCCTCCCCATACATGTGCACCCCTCCATCTTCGCCATACATGCGCCCCCTATCCCTCATCACAGTACATTCCCCCCACTCCCTCATCACAGTAAATGTTCTCCTCCCCCCAAAGTAAATGTCCCCCTCTCCCCTCCCCGCAATCACAGTAAATGTCCCCCTCCCCCCCAGTTAATGTCCGCCACAGTTAATGTCCCCCTACAACCCCTCCACAGTTAATGTCCCACTTGCCCCCCCCCCCCAATCACAGTTACCCCCTCTCTCTCCACAGATCAGGTCCCCCAGGCTCTCCCTGACCCCCCCCCCCTCCACAATTATGGTCCCCCAGGCTCTCCCTCTCCCCCCTCCCTCCACAGTTATGGTCCCCCAGGCTCTCCCTCCTCTTAAAAAAATAATGGCTTATTTACTTACCTTCTCCTCCATGATGCTGCAGCTCTGCCTCCCGGTCACTGATACACTGGGAGAGCGGCGCGCGGTGATGACGTCACCGCGCCGGCCACACTCCCAGCCTATCAGAGTTTGGGAGGCAGAGCTGCAGCGTCGATTCGCGGAGAAGGTAAGTAAAAAAAAAAAAAAAGGGGGAGGCACGGTCGGTGACTGCGGGGCCCGGACATTCCATGGAGTCTGGACAGACGGAGAGGTCTGTCCGGGCCCCCTAGTTTGTCCGGGCCCCTCACAGCAGTACTGGCCGTACCCCCCTGATGGCGGTCCTGCCGATACTAACCACCCAATCTCAGTGCCGTAATTAGACATTTTAGTGCCCAGGGCGAGTGAGGGCACTGGTGCCCCCCATCTAAGTGGGAGTGACAATTGTCAAGTGGGCGTGGTCAACCTACTGTGGGTGTGGCTAGCGCTTCACAAGTTCTAGACCACACTGAAACCCCCTCCCTCCCCATTCTTCACGTTCTGGCTTTGTAAGGATTTTTATGTAATGAGCCTCCATAGAATTACAGTGCTTTCAATGCAGCTATCACATGCTAGCTGTATAAAAAATGAATTGGCTATTGAAATAAAACTCACTGAAACAAATTGAAACATAATTGTAATGGTACCATCTTTATCACACTGCCCCTTCATCACAGTTTCCCCTTTATCATACTGTGCCGTGGAGCCATCTTTATCACACCGTGCCTTCTTATCACCATCACACTAAACATTATATATATATATATATATATATATATATATATATATATATATATATACATACACATACATACAGCGCCGGTGCTAGGGTCCTTGGCGCCCTAGGCACAGTGTGAAAATCACCCCCCCTTTAAAAATCGCCGCTGCGCTTCCCTCCCCTCAGCTGCCCTCCTCATCCCTCCCCATGTCTTTATTTAACTTACCTGCATGAAGCTGCTCCTCTCTGCTCTGTCTTCTCCCCTCCACTCACAGACACTGTCGGGCCGTGATGATGACATCATCACGGCCTGTCACTGTCAGTGAGCGGAGGGGAGAAGACAGAGCAGAGAGGAGCAGCTTCATGCAGGTAAGATTCAATAGCCCCTTCCCTCCTCTCCTCCCCGTGGATTTCCGTTTTTTTTTAATTTCGAGGCGCCCTGCAGAGCCCGGCGCCCTATGCAATTGCCTAACCTTGCCTAATGGGAGCGCCGGCCTGCATACATACATACATACATACATACATTATAAAGAGCATCTTAGTGTCCGCCGTACTATACAGACATACAGAGAGCATTCCTGTGACCGCCATACAATGCAGAGAGCATTCCTATGACCACCATACAATGCAGAGAGCATTCCTATGACCACCATACAATACAGAGAGCTTTCCTATGACCGCCATATTATACAGAGAGCATTCCTATGACCGCCATACAATACAGAGAGCATTCTTGTGACCACAATACAGGTATCATTCTAGTGACCCCATATAATAGAAAGAGCATTTTTGTGACTGCCTCACAATACCACCCCCCTCATCATGAATTAACCCCTCTTCCAAATTTTTAACTCCAGGATCATCATAAAACCCCTATTAACATTTACCGCCTCATCCAGTTTAATCATTAATCCCCACATCATAAATTAATTTCGTTCATATTAATTAAATCCCCTCATTAACTTCTTCAGAAGGTTGGGGGCCCCCCGATAATCTCCTCCCCACCTCCCTGCACCGGGACCCATAGCTCGTTCTGACTCTGCTAAGTTCCAAATGCTTCCCCACCACCTTACATGCACATGACCTCAGTTGAAGGGAGTAGCCATATTAATAGTAAAACACCTTTATTTTTCACTCTCTGAACATAATCCAATAGTACGAGGACAGATACATCACCATAATTGGGGAACTTAATAAAACAATTTACACAAGACTCAAAAACAATCAATTTAGATTCTTTCAGACACTAAATCACAAAATCCTTGCCCAACACCTAAGAGGTAAGGTAATCTTGGCTGCCAATTTTTACATAAACTAGCCACTTAGATGTAGATCTAGACTTCACCTATAGACCCTCCAACAGTCAGCTTCTAAAAAATTATAAAGCCATATCCCACCTTATGCACATTCTGTTTGACACATGGAGGATCGGAGTGATCACATGATAATCATTCTTTTTATTCTTCACTGAATGACATCCACACACAGTTGGACATGATCTTCCTTAGCTCAGAGCCCAACCAAATTTTAATAGGTGCCAAAATTGTCCTGCATTCTTTGTTAGACCTTGGGCCATTCACAGTAGACATTGTTGCCCTCACTATGAGAGGTCATGTCAAGCCTTGGCGTCTTATTGATAGAATCCTGCTCAACTCCCCAATGAAAATAGAAACAGAATTGCTGAATTATTTTGCAACTAATTCTTCTCCAGAAAAAACCCTTATGCCACTGTGGGATGCCAGTAAAGCAACAATTAAGGGTCATCACATTATTCCACAAAACCAAAGAAGGATGCCAACCTTTAATAGATTTCTAAACTCACTCCTTGCTCAAGATTACAATCCATCAATTCCTATCACACTTCCTACATCAGCTTTCTCAACAAATGGCAGAAGAGTTATGTGTAGAAATCACTGAGGTTGGTAAAGCAGCAGGCCTCAGTGGCATCAATGTAGCTTTAAATCTTTTAGCAATATGCTTACCCCTCACTTGGCCTCCTTGTTCAACAAAATACTACAAGGAAATAATTATTCAAAGGGACCCCTTGAGGACCAAATTATTGTTATCCCAAAAGTGGGATTATTTGCTATAGATGATACCTTGTCCCCACTAGACTTCATAGAATTAACAGATTAACCTCTCCAATTTGTTGTAGAAACTGGGCATATTGGCTTCTTTCCTTATGTCTTTTGGACTTGCCCCACTATATTTTGGATTTATTGGTTGAGACTTTCTCTTTAATAAGCAAGATCATTAAATGCCCCATCTCTAAGAATGTTGATCCTTCTTACTGGGCATGCCAGTAGAAGAAATTGACAAAGATGTAGACAAACTAGATTCACAGATCCTAAATGGGCCAAATGTTTACTGGCAAGCCAATGGAAATTTGCTGAAGCATCACTTTTGTCCTTACTTCACTGCAAAATGTGGCAATGGAATGGAAAATATTTCAGCCTATCTGAAAAATAAAGCTCATACATTTATATAAAATAACATCTATTGCTTGAATAGGGTCTAAAACAAAGTATATTGGCAATTGGACATTAATAATGATGATGCAGAGGAGTGAAGGCCCCCTATCTTTAATGGATGATTATAAACTTCCAATAGGAGATATGTGTCTTATATTGTGGACGTTTCCAAACTTTCATATAAATTATAGTGACAGTGTGCCATCGCATTATTTGTTGCACGTGCACATTTTCGGTGGTTGTCAGCATATTGATGCCGACGACCCCAAAACTACTTACCCCAACGTGGAGAGACTGAAGGGCTCCTTCCCCGACCAGCGTGCAGGACGACTTCTGTGTATTGCGACTGGAAGTGATGGCGATCCCTGAAGAAGGCGGCATCATCAGCGATGAAGAGGGTAATGTAATGTATTACCCCCTTCACAGCACTGATGACCGGGTCGCGGTTATCGGTGACATCATCAGCTGGCACCTTCTTCTTCACGGATCACCATCACTTCCAGTCGCAATACACAGAAGTCGTCCTGCACGCTGGTCGGGGAAGGAGCCCTTCAGTCTCTCCACGTCGGGGTAAGTAGTGTCGGAATAATGAGCATCATTATTCCGTACCCAACCCCACATTTTACACTACACTCAAGAAATCTCCTAGTTTCTTTTGCTATCATTATGCAGATGCCTCCATACACAGGACTACTATGCAATAATTATTAACATATGTGTTATTCTCTAAGCTTTGCATATAAAATACAACATAACTGCATAATAACCATGTTCAGTAAATACATAATGGTGAGGATTGTAGTGTAGCAAAATTTACCTAGTACTAAACAATACTGCAAGTGATTTACATAAAGTGGGCCATTATTAAAAATCCCCATCTCTACCATACATCTTCCACAATCCAGCAATCTCTCCACCCCTTTTGCTTCCCAGTAATGTACAGTAATGAATATCACTTCTCTGCTTCTGGCTTTCAGCATGGCCTAAATGGAGGTTCATTACAGGTAACATAAGAGGTTCCCGTATTGAATAGGTACATGGTGGGGAGGCTACCTAACAGTGACGAGGGAAGGGAAGTACAAAAATGAACAATGTTTACAGTCAGTTACAGTAGTCAAAGTGGGCTGGTATACGGTGCTGTGTCATACCACCACTTCTACTGCATTTAATTTACATATATACTATGAATCTGTATTAACTCTATATGCAGCAGGTGTTAATATATAGTTTCTCCCTATTAGTATATAGCCTTGCATTTTTAAAGGTGTGAAGGGGAAAGATTCCAATGTAGAACCAATTATCATGATCATCGATCCAGTTATCAATCAAGTATATGACTGGGGATGGATGTTCCCTGTAGGAGGAAAAGGTAGAGATTCCCAGGAGAGATCTTATGGATAAGTGGAGTGGGAAAATGTATTCTAGCATGAGCATAGTTAGGGTAAGCGCTCTCTGAATAGCCTTGGGGTGCAGATCTGTTCAAATACGTGTTCCCTGTCATGGAGATAGTATGTTATTTTTTCCATGTATGTAACATGCAAGTGTGGCTAGATCACTTATAAATAACTTGTTTCTGGCTGGGCCATGTAGAAGTAATTTATTGTAGAAATGTATTTCAATTAATTTGTGCAGGCACCAATGTATATAATTGCAAATTCACTTTTCGTGTTACATCGGGATGTGTTTTGTATGGAAGTGTCATTATTTGGGTTCGTAACTTTGCTAGAGGAAGTGTGTTTGCTAATAGCAGGAAATGCTAAGTAAGTCTTTTTATGTGAAGTGACAAACACCTGTTTAGCCTGTATACCCAGCAGGGGGCTGCTGCCTGTCTGTCTGGCATGGGTGTATTTGAGATAATGCAAGCATCAAGTTTTAGCACATAACAGAGTAGTGTAAATATTGTTAGCTTTGCATTGCATGTAAATCCATTTTTGGGAAAACATATCGTATCCTGATACTAAAAATAACTCAGAGGTTGCGGAATCATCTTGAATCAAGGGGCTGGCTTATCCCCTGCCAGGAGTTTTGTCAGAACTGTATAAAAAGTAAGCTCTTTGAGCATGTATCATTCTTGTACCATCTATACTTCTGGAAAGATCGCTAGTACCACAGACTAGCATGTGAACTGTCTTTGTTAGGACTACTAGAGTTAATAAACCATCTTTTGCTTCAAGAACCTCCTTTGAAGACTAGTTTCCCTGCTGTAAATTCCTGTGACCTATAGATTATACCCAAATCTAATCTATTCTCTGGTTGATCTGAGGTGGACCCAGCATTACAGTGCCAACGATTTGCCCGCTACCTGCAGCTCTGGCCAGTATGATAGGCCAGGGAGAGCCATCCACAGCAAACCTGATCTGAAAGGGATCATGTAAATAAAATGATGAAGATGATGATGATGAAGGCAAGAGGTCAGGTATACCAGCCTAGTTGTACCAGCAAGGGGGTACCCTAGCAGCGAGAGTTACCCAGAAGGAACCCAGTTCTGGATGCCGGTAAGGAGTCCAGTGGTGGCAGCAGCTTAAGCCCCTACTACTGCGGCTAGAGGGCGCATTTGGGATTAAGAAAATGGAACGGTGACACAGTAAGCCCAGCCGGTTCCCAGAGACAACAGACAGGGTGGCATAGGTGGTCCATCCTGTCACAGAGAGATATATTTTTCTAGTTTTTGGAAGGAAGTTAGAGGGATTTTTTCCAGTTTCTGGCTAGTACACAGTAAGTGGACTCTAAAATATGAGAGACCAGCTTTTATTAATGTTTACTAAGATTTTGGATGGGAGGTGTAGCAAAGGAGGGAAATTTGTGGTTCCTTCTGGATAGTGCTTCTAGTATAGAGTACAGGAGGCAATGAACCATGTCCTAGTAGGGAGCGATTATTGGGCAGGCAAAACAAACATGAAATATAGTTCTCCTGTGACCACAATTCCATCAACATCATGGCTTGGCATTAGGAAACATATTTAGTTTTTCTGGTGTATGATAACATCTGTAATACTTGTAAAGAAAGTATCCACCGCACCAGGCAATCATTCACCCTGTATGTTATATATAATAATATATAATTGAATTGTAAATGTTCAACAATTACTTGGGTGGTGTTCTCCTACCACGTATAGCTCATAGAAATTGGCAAAAGAAAAAGAAAGAAAGCATTGAATATAAAAAGGGGCCCTCTTAAAGTGATAGAGTAATATTTAAAAATAAATACTTTATTGCCTATATATTAAAATGATCCCTATATGGCCAATGAGCCATCAGTAGCGAAATATTTAAGAACAAAAATGAACAGTGAAAAAAGTGCAAAATGTGTGATTAAAATTGGCAGCTGCTGCTGCCCGGCCTCGCTATGTTGGGTATACATAAGTGGTGAATCAATAATCACAATAGTAAATTGTTAAACTTTCAATATAGATTATATAATCTCTTTTGGTGTCCTAATAGATATAATATAACAGAAGCTGTTTAAAATTTGACAGATAAATAAATATTATATCTGAGAATTAGTTAGGTGCAAGAGAAAAAAGCCATTGAGAAATATCCTGCACCAGGTTCAGACGGCTCTATACAGGTAACATCCTCTGTATGGAGATTGAACTTAATAAAAGGCTTATCCCCTTCCTAGTGGAATGCTGTGATACTGTCACTCCTGAATAAGTGCTATCTTAAGAGTAGCCTACTTATAATAAAGTTAAAGAAAAGAACGCTGATCTAAGCGGTTTACGCCCTGGATATACCAGGGGTAGTGTCGCTGAATGTTATCTAGGACTAAAAGAAGAGAAAGGATCTATGGCAATAAAGCATAGCGAGGCGAAAGCTGACGTGCGTTTCGCATACTTTCTTTAACAAGGCTAGCCCTGTCAGCATGGATCCAGCTGGAAGGTTTACTAGGAGAGAGTACCAGAAGGAAGGTTTGCTTGTCCCAGATGGGGGAGTGGGAGCTAGTAAAATTATACATAAATGCATTCCGATCCCAGATTTTAATGTTAAATTTAACTGTTGGAGGTAACGATAAGGATGGAGGTCTGTGCTATTTTTGCAGTCCCCAGTTAGGATAAATTCCAAGAGGTTAGATTCAATAGCAACCCAAGAAATTGTGTTGGGGGGAGAAATAAGAAGCCAAAATTTGTGAAAAATGAGATGCAACGTAGTATGATTTAATACCTGGAACACGTTTCGCTAATATTTTTGCAAATATTTTGATGTTGTGGCTATGAGGAGAGATTGGCCTATACCTAGTACAGCTGTGTAGATAGTTGCCCTCCATATAGATAATCACTTTCCTAGCCTCCAGCATCTTGAAAGTGAAAGGTTCACTAATTTGCAGTGAAGATACCATCTAGAGCGGTGCTTTGGCTGCTTCTGTTCTTTTATAGTGAGGTCAATTTCCTACAGAGTAATTATTTTGTCCAATTTTTTTTATGATTGTCTAGATAATTTAGGTAAATGAGCTGCCTGTAGAAACTTGTCTATTAGATTGTCTGTAGGATGGCAGTAAGAGCTAGATTGGCTAGAAAGGTTATACAAATTGGTGTAGTAATTTTGAAATTTTGTGAGAACGGCTTCAGGGTAATGTATCAATTAATTTGTTTTTGCTGACCATAATGTATGTGTGTGCTCCCTGAGATATCAACCTCGAGGCTAGGGCCTTATCTACTTTGCACCCTTTTTCGTAGAAAGATTGTTTCAGTCATTTAAAGTTTTGGGCAGACTGCTTAAGCTGGGTACACACTACAGGGTTTTTGTCCAATAATCGGCTCAACCAGCCGACATACGACCGCTCGTTCAAAAGTCGGGTCAGTGTGTAGTGACACGATGGTCGAAAGTCTGCCCAAATGGACGATTGTCGCCTCATTTGGTTGGTCGTACCGTTAAATATTTTCGTTCCAATCTCGTTTCCGTTGTGTAGTGTGTATAAACTTCCGACCAATCCACGACGAAATTGCAATCATTGCTCACAACATGGCTGTAAAAAGTCGCTAAAGGGACGTCCACTCTTCCCTTTATCGTCTAAAACAAGGCTAATGTGTATGCTGTAATTCTGTAGTGTGTACCCAGCTTAAGATACGAGTAAACACTCCCTTTATTTTTTAATAACCTGTTTTGCATAATATTACTGTATATCATTTTTGTTCTATTCCTTAAGCATTGTTGCCATTTTGCAATATTAAATTTCATTTAATAACATTCTGGTTCTGTTATTAATGAATTCATATGATAGTTAATTTTGTCATTTATAATGCTACATAACTGAAAAACAGGATATTATTTGATTAATGATAATGATTTAAGGCTTCCTGTAAGTGATTTTTGGAATTAATACTGTGTGTGTTGTATAAAAAGGGGATTGTAATCATTGCTATACAGACCAGGCGAGTTTGCTGTGATTAACCCCACACACACACATGCATGCTCAGGTGAGTGATGTTGTGTTAGATGGGACTTAAGATCAGGAAGGAAAAGATTTATTTTACAAAATTTTTATATTCTACAGAGCAGAGTCTGATTTATTAAAATGTAATAAGTGTTACAACTCTGTCTGTTGGTTGTTCCTAGCAGCAGTGCCTCATACCACCAGAGGTGCTGCTGTTCTGTTCCTGAACTCTTCTACGTGCCTGAAGGAGTTAATCTCCTTGCATTATGCCTGATTAGAACTGCACCTGTTGCACTGCTTTAAGTACCTGCCTCTAGCTGTGCTCTGTGCAGTTCATCATGTTATGAATCCCAGTGTCTTCACGAAGAGCAATAGAAGTGTAAAGCAAAGTGTCTTTATTCAGGTAAATACACAAACAAAGAATACTCAGATCCACTGATAAGAACAGGTTCCTAAGGAGACTGTATAGTAAAATGGCAGGAACAGGTATTAAAGTTTTACCCCAGTCCAGAAGGCACAAGGCTGTCCAGGAAAGCAGTGATCAGACAAACTAATCCAAATAGCCAGGCAGAGATCAAGCAAATTAGCGAGGTCCAGAAGTCTGTCCAAAAGGTCAGGGCAACAGGCAAAACAGCGTGGTCCAAGGTCCAGCCAAACGATTCGGGGTCTCAGGCAAGGTCCAAGGTACAGGCAGGGGTCATACACAGAAGTTCAGTCCAGCAGGTATATACCAAATAGTACAGGAGCAGGTTAGCAGCAGCGAGAAACAAACGGATGAACTGCAAAGAGCACAGCTAGAAGCATGTACTTAAAGCAGTGCAACAGGTGCAGTTCTAATCAGGCATAATGCAAGGAGATTAACTCCTTCAGGCACATTGAAGAGTTCAGGAACAGAACAGCAGCACCTCTGGTGGTATGAGGCACTGCTGCTAGGTACAACCAACAGACAGAGTTGTAACAATAAGTTACAGGCATATGAAGAGGAACAATTAGATAGCTTCTCTGACTTCAGCATCAACTCCATACAATAGGGGTTAAGCTAAAAGGAGACTGGACAGTTATAAAAAGAATAAATAAAAAAAAGTATTGAAAAAAAAATTCTCCTTGAGATTCAAAGAAAGTGTTTCAGAATATTTGTATATTAGAATGAGGTTGCTTATAACTGATCCTGCGGAGACCGCTCAATACTTCTATTGATTGGAAAAAAAAATAATTGTTGGACACCTTTAAGATCCGCAGGCATGATAGTTTATGGGCAGAAGCAGATAGGTGGCAGAGGATTTGATGCTTGAGGCATGATTAAAAACAAACAAACCTGAGCGTTTGAGTCATGAGGATTAGGAGCCATTGATGGAACTGAAAAAAAAGTTCTACTAATCTGCTACAAGCTATATAGAAGATAGACTATGAGATTCTTGCAGTCCTATGCCATCACTTCTCAGTTAGTTTTTTCAGTCCGTGGTCTTATGGATCAAGGGGTAAATTCAGGCATACAAAGGGGATTATAGAACATGAATCCTGTGTCTGAATATTCATCTGCTCCAGCTGTTGAACTTCGTGTGCCTTCACAGGAAATTACCACTCCACAGTGCTCTGTGGATAGTTTATATGCAGCAGCAAGTTTAGAAAGAACATGTAAACTTCAGGGAACGTCTACAAGGTGGATGCAGTTGTGATTATGCAACAGCAATTCATGGGGACATATTCAATTAGCCACGTTACTCGCAAAAGTAACGTGGAGTTAAAAGTATTACTGATATTACGGTAATTCTAACCCGGATTTCAGCTCGCAACTCCCAGAGCTGCGAGCAGAAAGCCGGCATTAAAGGTACCGTAATAACGTTAATTACGGTCACTATTACCGTAATAACAGTAATAGTACGCAAGTCACGTTACTTTTGACAGTATTGCGGCCAATTGAATATGCCCCATGGAATTACCAGGAACAGATACTTAAATAAGATATGATGCCCCCCTTTTCCTGGGTAGGGACAGGCTACCATTTATCATTGGAAATCTACAGGGATTAAAAATGGAAATAGATGTTAATAGACACAGGAGAAATTGTTACATGGAATTCTATGTCATTATTGCCTGGGTGGTAAACTTGCACCACTTTGGTAGAATTTGGTAGCTCTTCTGTTAAAGTAACATGAAGTCACCATGTTAATATCAGATTTCAGAGTAATTGACGTAAAGGGGTATCCGGTGTGTACTTTGGATTCACACAGAAGTTGACCCAACAACATTGGGAATTGATGTACTTAGTCCATTGGGAGTTGTTTTATGTAACAAGGTACTGTTTCTGTATCTTTAAATGCTGTTTCTAATTTGTATTCTCCACAACTGATGATTCTGTTGATAATTATGTAACTATTTAAATATTATCTTTAACATGTGTTAATAATAAAACTAATCGAGGCTTGATGAAAACATTGGTACACATTTCAGGTGACCAGTTGCCACATTACCAGATACAATTCAAATATCTAGAGGAAGCTGCCCCCACTATGAAGGAAACTCAGTTTGTGATAGTCCTATTCAGATTGTGTTCAAGTCTAAAGCACCTGATGTTTGAGTTAACGAATTTACACCTCAAGTTACCAGATCTGAAGTTTGACTGTAAAGTGATTTTTTTTTTTGTCTTTACATTGCAAATGTATTTTTCTCTATTCCTCACCCAAATCTGCCTTGAGTTTTACATTTAAAAAACAAAATAGACTATAAACTATTGTGCTCCATCACAAAAATATTATGAAATGGAAACAAGGGTACAAGAGGGGTTTGACCATAAACAAAAACTCATTGATCCACTGCACTCACCAAATACACTATTTGTTGAAAATAAGACAAATTAACAATAGTAACCACTTATAAATAATAACATAAAAAATTGAGTTAATGTATTGCAACTTGGGAGTTAGAGGATTCTGGGATTACTGCCTGGATGAAATCTTGAAACTATGTAGAACAGATCAACAGGCCTAAAGTCAGCTAAAAGGAAATTCCTGTGGCTTTGCAGTAGACAAGAGTAGGACTAATTTGAACCCTACAGGAATATGGAATACAACACCCACATGGATAAAGTCAGACATGGAGAGGCCTGGACTGGAGAATAGACGTGACTCTAGAGTGAGGACCGTAGTGTGTGTACTCCCTGGTCCACTCCACTGGCTTAGAACTATAGTGATACAGAGCCAAGGCAGTGGAACAGATGATGTATGTTCTTGGGTTAGAAGAGACAGAATGGATATGTGTATTGCCATAAGTTCATGACAAACTGTCTAGTACCCCAAATTCTAAGAAAAGTAAGCTCTTTTCTGAAATTGCATTACAAGGGGAGCTTTACAGGCCTCCCATCTCGGGATTTGTAAATTTCCACTCTTTTCGCGTAAATCACGTAAGACATTGCTAAACTAAAAGGTGAAAAGTCTGTCTTGGACTTAATGGTATATTTACTAAGCAGCGATTCTGATGAATCGCTGCATTTTCTCGTCATTTTTAAAATAGCAGTTTTATTAAAGACAAACTCTGATGGGCTTTGTCTTTATTAAAACTATCATTTTAAAAAACTTATGGGAAAGCACCACGAATCAGCGGTTCTTGGGAACCATAGCATAGTAAATACGAGGTATGTCTATTAAATAACAAGACTTCTTAAATAACTCACCTTTATTTATTGGTATTACAAATTTAAGGTTTGTCCCCTTCAATATACTCTCCATTTGCACTAATACATAGCTGTAGTCTTGTTTTCCACTGGTCAAAGGCATGGAGCAAATCAATTTCTGTCACTTGTTTCAACATATCTTCCATTTTCTTCTTTATAGCATCAACTGACTCAAAATGTGTCCCTTTAAGCACGGATTTAACTTTTGGGAAAAGATAAAAATCACAAGGTGCTAAATTGGGCGAAGATGGAGGATGTTCAAGAGTAGTAATGTGTTTGTCGGTCAAAAACTGCTTCACAGAAAGTGCTGTGTGAACAGGCGCATTATCCTGGTAAAGAAAGAAACAATTTTTCCACAGTTGCGGCCGTTTCTGACTCTCTCAGCTTTTTTAAGACTTCATTATAATAATGCTGATTAACTGTTGTGCCTTCTGGAACCAATTCTTTCAAAATTACACCCTTGATATCGAAAAAAAACTATGAGTATTGCTTTGAATTTTGACAAGCTTTTTTCATTCTTGGTGATGACGGTGTTTTCCAGTGCATCGACTGTCTTTTGGTTTCAGGATCGTACTGGAAGAACCAGGTCTTATCACAAGTGATTACTTTATGAAACAGGTTTGGATCTGTGTCAAGTTGCTGCAGAATGTCAACAGAACATTACTTACAACGTTCTTTTTGCTCTGGTGTGAAAACCCTTGGGACCATCTTTGCACAAACTTTAGTCATGTTAAGATCCTCATGCAAAATTTTCCATACGGTGTCAAAGTTCACGGATTCAGCTATCATTCAAACACTGATTTTTTTCTACCTTTTCTTTGGCTCTTCAAGTGCAAGGTCGACCATGGCGTTCATCATCTTTGACATTCTCACGACCCTCGCTAAATCTTTTGTGCCACTCAAACACAAGCGCATGAGACAGGCAGTCATTCGCATAGGCCGTAGTAAGCATTTGAAAACAGTCTGTTGATGTTTTGTGCAATTTTACTAAAAATTTCAAATTGACACAATGTTCAACTTTTAAACTTAGCATTTTTTCGGCACTCTACAGAAAACACAACCAAACTAAATGGCGACTCACAATCAACTGAATGTCATAAAGCGTTGCAGCTTGTCATGCAGGTTCGGACCAGTTCAAGGTTACTACGTATG
This sequence comes from Mixophyes fleayi, assembly GCF_038048845.1. Classification (NCBI taxonomy): domain Eukaryota; kingdom Metazoa; phylum Chordata; class Amphibia; order Anura; family Limnodynastidae; genus Mixophyes; species Mixophyes fleayi. The sequence continues at coordinate 201,511,761 of NC_134403.1, forward strand.
TAGTTATAACCGGTTCTGACTGCTTTGTTTACTAGGTGGAATCACAGTCTCGTTATTTAATAGACATACTTCATCTACCCCCTTAGTGCGAACCATATTTTATCCAATAATAATCTATGCATCATATATGGTAAATGAATCCTGTGATGTATGCAAGTGTTTCTTTAAAAGAACTATCTGTAATGCCTAATGTTATATAAATACACTTACTGACTTATCTATTGCATGTAATAAAAATATTAGACCCTCTACCACACCTCATTGTCTGCATGGTGGTTAGAATCCCTAACATGTATGTGCAATTAATTTCCCAGCTGCATCATTGGGTCCTTATGTTGGTCCAAGGCATGGAGGCAACTGACATGGAGCAGGCACTAGACTTAGTCGCCGAGAAACCGCTTCTATTCCAATGCTTCCTGGGAGCCAGAATGAGCCATGGAAAAAAAAGCCCATCAACCTAAAGCAAGGTATATGATTTTATAAGCGATGAGGGCTAGGTTAAACTATACAAATACCAGCAGCAAAGATGTTGAAACCTTTTATTCCGGCTGCCTAACTGACATCTCCAGCGTCAGTCTGGGACCCATTCGAAAGGCTCCCACCAGGGTCCCCGATTTCGAGGAGCGCAATGGATGTCTTCAGTGTGGACAGCTGATAAACTGACACTAACACCACTTCCTCATATGGCACACCCACCTTACCCATGCCAACGGTCAGTCTTGAAAAGCATTTAAAAACATTCCCTGAAAACCTCTCTTTAAGCAATTATATAAACTCATCCATCACTAGTCTAACGCATCAGAACTCTTCTTCACAACTTACACTACAAGTTAATTTAGCGACTGTGTGCTTCCTTTTCTCACAACTTATGTTTCAGTTATCTTTCCCTTTCATTGTAAACTCTTTTGAGCAGGGAGTTCAAGCAATATTACTTCATGAATCTTAACGAACTGTAAATATTGTTTACGAAGGGCACTGACTACACAAAGCTATAAATATGGAATAACTGGGACTTTATATTGTTTTACATGAAGGAATGCAATGTTATATTTAGCTTGTAAAATTATTAATGTAGAAAGCTATCTTAGGAGCAGGTAAAGCCAATATTTTTTTTTGTCCATTGGTATTAGCCCACGTCTCTCAATCTTGAATTGCTGTACATCCTCACTGCTTATATTCCCCAATTTGTGTTGCCAATTTTGAAATTAATCTTCTAAAATCCATGCATAGCAATTCCACCAGTTGCTGCTGGTCCTTGTTGCTATGCAATTTTACATTGTGGGCTGCAAGTCTCTCAGAAATACTTTTTGATTTACAGGAGATGGCTATGGCGTCGGCTTTAGATACCTGTCCCACAGGGGCACCCTTTTGGTTTAAAAGTGGTTTCAGGGTAGGAGTTAAATCTTGTTTTGTACTGTTCAGTTGGGCTTGTTCCGTTACTTGCAACCATTTAAACCTAAAAAATTATTATATTGTACATGGCAAACACTTGTGATGATCAAATCAGCAGCATAATGCTAGATGCACTCTTAATTAGTTGTTATTGCATATTACGGTATATACAGAGCCTTTGTTCAGATTTTTTTTTTTTTTTAATGGTTTCTTAGGAAGCATCACACACTGAACTTCCATAAATAATTTAGAATATTGTTAAAACATTGGCCCACCAAATGTATCAGAAACCTGAACAAAATTCCCATTATCTAAATTCTCCCAGGGCATTGGTATATGCAGGTAATCAGGACATTGCTCAATCTAATTTCTCCACACAGGAACTCTCCTCACAACAGGAATTACTGTACACAAATCCACGAATCCCAAAATTCTACTATTAATGTTTAAGGTCTCGACACAAAGGTTAAAAGCATGTGGCCACATAAAGTAAATGTTGGTGAGAAGTAATTTACGCTTGGGTGTTTGTGCCTGCAGTAAGCCCACAAGGGCAGTAGCGAGAGGCAACTGTCAGGATAGGCTGACACTTCTTTACATAAGATATACAAAATGATTTATTTGTGTAGTGGATGTCTTGTTCCCTTTTCCCTCTGAATGGCAGTGCTGGAATTTAGTGAGTGTAGTGTAGCTCAGGATTTTAAGAGACTTATACCAATACAGCAGTAAAGTTAACTAGTGTAAAATCTAAACTACTTCTTCAATGTGGTTTACAGATACATTAGGGGATTACAACTCAGCTCTCTTGTAGATTCTGCATCTTAGATTTATTTGTAGATTACAAACTCCATAGCCATAGATTATAATGCTATGGAAAATCACCACATTATGAGTTGATCTCTAATAACCTGCATTCAAGCTTAGTAATACATGTGTTTTGTTCAGGTGCAACATGCACGATGCATGGGTGATCGATTATAAATCGTCCAGGGAAGAGAGAAAAACCATAACACCAGAAATGCTATTTCCATAACACATCACTAAGGGGATTTATGTACTACTTCATCATCATTTATATAGCGCCAACATATTCCGTAGCGCTTTACAATTGAGGACAAACATAATAAACTAATAAACAAACTGGGTAAAACAGACAAAGAGGTGAGAAGGCCCTGCTCGCAAACTTACAATCTATGGGACAATGGTAGATTGACACGAGGTTAAGTCTACATTTTGCATTTTGGCCCAGCCAGACTGCAAAGGTAAAAGTGACTCATAAGCTAAATGATCCTGTCACACAACAATGTTGGTCAGGGGGTAGTTGTCTTGTGTGAAATTGTATAACAGGCTAAAGGTAGCGAGGTTAAGAGGGTGGCTTAGGAATATTATAAGCTTGTCTGAAGAGGTAGGTTTTCAGAGAACGCTTGAAAGTTTGTAGACCAGAGGAGAGTCTTACTGTGCGAGGGAGAGAATTCCATAGAGTGGGTGCAGCCCAAAAAAAGTCCTGTAACCAGGAATGGGATGATGTAATGAGGGTGGATGAGAGACGCAGATCTTGTGTAGAACGGAGTTGCCGAGTTGGGAGATATTTTGAGACAAGAGAGGAGATGTATGTTGGTGCAGCTTTGTTGATGGCCTTGTAGGTTAGTAAAAGTTTTTTATATTGGATTCGGTACAAAACAAGCAGCCAGTGTAGAGACATACAGAGTGATTCAACAGAGGAATAACGATTTGCAAGGAAAATCAGTCTTGCCACAGTGTGCAAAACAGATTGTAGGGGTTTGAGTGTTTTTGGGAAGACCAGTAAGGAGGGAATTGCAATAGTCAATGCAGGAGATAAGTGCATGAATTAAGGTTTTTGCAGTGTCTTGCATGAGATATGTGCGAATTCTGGAGATGTTCTTTAGATGTATGTAGCAGGATTTAGATATAGAGTCAATGTGGGGAACATAGCATAGGTGGGAGTCAAGGATTACACCTAGGCAGCGAGCTTGTGGGGTGGGATTTATGGTCATGTTATCAACAGAGATAGAAATGTCAGGTATGCTCTTGTTGGTGGGTGGGAATATTATTAACTCAGTTTTAGAAAGATTAAGTTTGAGTTGGCGAGAGGACATCCAAGATGAAATGGCAGAAAGACAGTCAGTTACACGGGACAACACAGATGTCGAGAGATCAGGAGAGGATAGATAGATTTGGGTATCATCCGCATAGAGATAATACTGAAAGCCAAAGGAACTTATTAGATTTCCAAGAGAAGCGATATAGATAGAGAACAGCAGAGGACCTAGCACTGGGCCTTGTGGTACTCCAACTGATAGGGAAGTGAAGCAGAGGTGGCTCCAGAGAAATTAACAGTGAAAGAGCGATGAGAGGTAGGATGAGAACCGGGATAGAACAGTGTCTTGAAGACCTAGGGATTGCAGCGTTTGTATGAGAAGAGAGTAGTCAACGGTGTCAAATGCAGCCGAGAGATCCAGGAGAATTAGGAGAGAGTAATGGCGTTCAGTTTTAGCAGTGATCAGATCATTGACAACCTTGGTCAACACAGTATCTGTGGAGTGTTGAGAACGAAAGCCAGACTGAAGAGGATCCAACAGGTTGTTAGCGGAAAGAAAGCGTGTGAGGCGAGTGTAGGCAAGTCTCTCTAGAAGCTTGGAGGGGCAAGGGAGCTGAGAGATGGGACGGTAATTTGAGAGAGCTTGGGTCAGAGTTTTCTTTTTTTAGGAGTAATCACCGCGTGCTAGTATAGTGATGGAAAGATGGCAGTAGAGAGTGAGAGATTACAGATTTAAGTTAGAGGTGAAATGAGCACAGAAGACAGGGATCTACCAATTTGCGAGGGAATAGGATCAAGAGGACAGAAGGTAGAGTAGGAAGATAAGAGCGTAGAAATTTCCTCTTCATTTGTGGGGTCAAATGAAGAGAGGGTGTCAGAGGGTAGTGGGAAGGAATTGAGTCGATTGCTTGACGAGGAAGAGGATACCATTTCTAGTCTGATCTTGTCCTTGAAGTAGGAAGCAAGATCCTGAGCACTGATGATAGATGGAGGGTTCGGGTGGGAGGATTGAGAAGATATTTAAATGTATTGAAAAGGCGTTTGGGGTTAGAAGCCTGAGCATAGATAAGAGATTGGAAGTATGTTTGTTTTGCAGTGTCCAGAGCATTTCGATAGGAGTGGTAGACCGAAGTATATGTGAAGAAGTCATTAGAGGTGCGAGATTTACGCCAGTGACGTTCTGCTTTACGGGAGTTTTTGAAGATTTCGTGTTGCTTTAGTGTGCCACGGTTTACATCGAAGTCGATGTGTAGTATGTAGTGTCGCTGGAGCCACTTGATCAAGGGCCGTTGCTAAGGTTAGGTGAAAATGAGGTACTGCCATCTCAGGGAATGAGACTGTAGAGATAGGGGAGAGAAGGTGTTGGAGAGAGGTGGAAAATTGTTGAAGATTAATAGAATTCAGATTTCTGCGGGTATGAGGAGGCTTTGTAGAGTTAGACAGTAGAGAGGTTAGAGCAGTGGGGGTGAGTGAGTAGCTGTTAAAGTGATGATCTGAGAGGGGGAAGGGTGTGTTAAGAAAATTAGAAACTGAGCATAGTCTAGAGAAAACAAGATCAAGGCAGTGGCCATCCTTACGAGTAGATGATTCAATCCACTGGGAGAGGTCAAGTGAGGAGGTTAGAGAGAGTAGTTTGGAAGCAGCTTTGGAAGGTGGGTTATCAATGGGGATGTTGAAATCACCCTTGATGATGGTGGGGATGTCTGAAGATAAGAAGTGAGGGAGCCTGCAGAGAAATCCTCATTAAATTGTTGGTGTGCTCCAGGGGGACGATAGATCACCGCAACACGTAGAGAGAATGGATTAAAAATGTGAATAGCATGTACTTCTAAAGATGTGAACGTGAGTGATGGAACATTTGGTAGAACTGTAAACGTGCACTGTGGGGAGAGAAGTAGTCCAACCCCACCTCCTTGTCTGCCTTCAGGTCTGGAGGTGTGGGTGAGATGGAGGCCACCATGTGAAAGTGCTGCAGGTGAGGCAGTGTCTGATTGCATGAGCCATGTTTCTGTTATTGCCAGAAGGTTGAAGTTTTTTGAGAGGAAGAAATCATGAATGGAGGTAAGTTTGTTACAAACAGAGCGTGCATTCCAAAGGGCACATTTAAAGGACTTGGGAAGAGAGGGGAGACAGGTGATGTGTTTGAGGTTTGCTATAGAACGGTAGTGCTCTGATGTATGTGTGTGTGTGTGTGTGTGTGTGTGTGTGAGGAGTGTGGGGGACCTGGACTAAGTGATATATCACCAGCTAATAGAAGCATAGTGAGAAAAAGATAGGCAAGGGGATTGTAAGATGTGTGACTTTATTTTCTGGCGACAGGTGGAGGTTGTACTTGTTAGAGATAATAAATAGGACAGCAGTTCATGGGTGTTGACAAGAGGTGAGTGGAGTAATGCAGGTGCAATATGAACAAATGTTTGTGTTGGTGGAGGGGTGAAAGATGACAGTTCTAAAGATCATGCCATGAAAAGAGACCAAGAAAAGCAATTGGTTAAACATTGTGATAAAAGGAGTTAAAGCTAAAAAGTTAGGGGATTTTAAAGAATTACCTCTTTGCAGTGTTCCATAGAGATGGACAAGTAAAGCAGAAATAGGCTGTGGCAGATGTAGCTTATGGTAAATCTCTTTCTCTGAATCCATCTGGGGGACACTGATACAATGGGAGGCTGGCCAACCCCTCTTCTGGGAATCATATAAAACAGAGAAAATCCGTTTTCCTAGAAGACGATATTCTATACACATAAATTCGCAATGCCCTGACATCCAAGGATGCAGGGAAGGAAGACTCAGATGTAGATGAACCACCCTTAAAAGCTGGAACCACAATTTCTTGATTAATGTGGAACCCTGACACAACCTTAGGCAACCGTCCTTGGTACCGCTCTGTCATCATGAAAAAAAAAATATGGGGCCTTGCATGACGCACCTAACTCATGTTAATCTCAAATCAAACGTAAAGGCTCAAAAGGAACCTTCTGAAGAACTTCCAGTACCAAATTCAAATCCCAGGGAGCCATGGGCGGAATATAAGGCCGTTGAACCCGTAACACTCCCTGGAAAAAAGTGCAAACGACCTGAATAATAGGCAATCTTCTCTGAAAAAATACGGAGAAAGCAGATACTTGAACTTTCAGAGAAGCCAGTTGAAGTTCTGTTTCCAAACCTGTTTGGAGGAAAGCCAACAGACGGGATAATTTGAAAAGGTCTGCTTTGGAAGAATGCCGTTCACACCATCTAATGTAAGCTCCCCACACAGTGATATATACGAGCTGAGAAAGGTTTACGCGCCCGCATCAAGGTTTGTACAACCCTTTGCAAGAAACCCTTGGATCTCGAGATGTCGCCCTCTGCATCCATGCCATTAAAACCATACTATGAGAATCTTGATGATAAAATCAGACGTACCAAACACGTCTGGGCCAATTCGGAGCCACCAGGATTACCACAATACCTCTCAGATGAACCTGTCAGAGAACCCGTTGAATCATAGGAATAGGAAGAAAGATATCCCAGTTGGAATTCCCAGTCCATCATCAAAACATCCACTGCTACTGCCTCTCTGGTTCTGGCACAAAACCTGGGAACCTGACAATTGTGCCTGGATGCCATTAATTCCAGATCCGGCCAACCCCATTTCTGAACAAACATCTGAAAAACCTGAGGATGAAGGGACCACTCCCCTGGAAGAAACAAATGTCTGCTCAGGAAATTTGCCTCCCAATTCTCGACCCCCGGAATGAACACCGCTGAGATGGCTGGAACAAAGGCTTCAGCCCAAGTGAAGATCTGGTTCGTCACCTTCATGACCTCCGCACTCTTTGTTCCTCCTGTCTGTTTATATACGAGACTGCAGTCACGTTGTTCGACTGGAGACGAACCGGTCTGCCCTGTAATAGCGTCTGCGCTCGCCGAAGAACCAGAAGCATTGCCTTCAGTTCTAGAATATTGATCTGTCGGAGACGGTCCCTGCCTGACCACCTACCATGGAGACGGAGACTCCATGAAGGCTTGTATCCGTAGATACCAGAGTCCAGGACCAAGGAACAAAGGATCGCCCTCCTGTCACGTGGCTCAGATCCAACCACCAAAGAAGTGAGAGATGAGCTTCCACTGAAAAGGATCATATGTTGAGAATCGAGCTGAAGAGGAGATCCTGACCACTGCTTCAGAAGATCCCATTGGAATCTCCGAGAGTGAAACCGACCGTATGGAATAGTCTCGAATGTGGACACCATGTGTCCCAGAAGTTTCATGCCTAAAAGAATGGAAGGCTGAGACAAACGCAGGAGCCTTTTTACTGCATGCATTAATGTACAAGCCTTTGGTTCCGAAAGGAAGACCCATTAGAAGACCCAGAAATATTCTTTGAGAAGAAACTAACTGGGACTTGGGATAATTTATAACCCAACAGTGTTGTTTTAAGATCTGAATGGTGAGTCTCAATTGTTTGTTCTAGGACTAGTCGAAATGATGCCTTGAAAAGCAAGTCGTCTAACTACGGCACAATATTTACCCCCAAATTTCTTAAATAAGTCGCCATATTCTTTGTGAATACTCTTGGCGCTGTAGAAAGTCGGAAAGGCATGGCCTGGAATTCATAGTGGGAACATCCCATCGTAAACCGCAGAAGAGACTGATGTCCCTCCCAAATCGGAACATGGGGATAAGAGTCTTTGATATCGTTAGATGCCAAAAAATCTCGAAGTTCCAACCCCTGGATGACTGACCGAACCGATTCCATCCGGAACTTGCTGACCCTCAGGAATTGATTCAGCCCCTTCAGGTTGAGAATCGGCCGGAACGAACAGTCTGGTTTTGGAACCAAAAAGAGTTTGGAATAGAAACTTTTTTCTCTGGAGACTTCGGCACCTGACATATCGCTCCCGCGAAAAGGAGAGAGGCGACCGAACTGATCATAGCCTGTCTTCTTTCCGGGTCTCTTGGAAGAGAAGTGTGAAAAAAACACTGAGGAGAGGTTCCTGAAAGATCCAAAATATATCCCCTGGATATAATTCCTAAGACCCAATTGTCTCGAGAGGTCGCAACCACTGAACTAGGAACAAATGTATGCAAACCCCCTACCCCCGCTGACATGAGGAAAGGAGGGACCCCGTCAAGCAGAGGGTTTGTCTGAAATTTTGTGGACTGGGTGCCTCTTAGGGTAAGACCCCCCCCCCCCCTTCCCGCTCCGACAACCTGTCCCCGGAAACCCTGGGTCCTTTATTCCGAAAGGACTGCCGGAAAGAATTAAAATTAGGTGCTCGCCCTCTAGGTGCATTGACCAGCAGAGAAGTACTCCTTCCCCCAGTAGCCTGACTAATCAATTCAGGTCCAAAAAGGACCGAACCCAAATAAGGCAGGGCCTTCAGAGACCTCTCAGATTCCACATCCACGTCCCAGGTCTTAAGCCAGAGAATTCTTCAAGCAGAAACAGCCACAGCTGAAACCGCCAAAGAAATGGACGCTGCATTCTGTGCTGTTTCATACAAATAACCTGAAGCCTCCGTCTACATGGAACAGAAATTTTTTTATCCGGCTGTTTCCAAGCTGCCTCAGCTAGCTCTGTGAGATCCACGAGGAAGGAAAACATACCGCCTTAGGTCTCTTACAAGTGAACAGACCCTGGTTCAAAGGACCTGGCTCCTCTGGTTCTACCAGATCCAATGTGACGTACTACCATAACCAGATCCTGAACAACCTGGTTCCTTACAGACTCGTCACAATCAACCAATTGGGTAGAATCTGAATCCCTTATCACTTCCCCCTCTTCTTCAGAAGATCGCTCTGAATCTGACAGAGAAATAAATGTATGAGAGGATTTATGTCTCTTGTTCCTAGGTGTTACCATACTAGGCGAGTCTAACAACCTATTTAAGCGATCCAATCCCTTTCCTAGAGAAGATGACCAAGCTGGCTCTACCTGGGTTGGTAGAGGGGCAATAGAAGCAGTCCGAGACATATCTCCTTCAGCAACCTTTGAAACAGCCAAAACATTCTCTGCAGAGGTAGATGGGACAGACCCCATAAGGGCCCCTACCGCTATTGTCGTGGTCTCCGATATCATGTATAGCTTGCTCTGATAGAACCACTTCCAACATATCCTTTTGACCGTGGAGATCCAAGCCCCCCTTCGCCTCAGCGGCTGACTTGGTATCTCCCTTAATGGCCTCTCACCTGACAGGGCTCGGTGCTCTATGCCCATGGCAGCGCGGACCTGACGGGAGTAAACAGACAGCCTGCAAACCTGCAGCTGTCACAGCATAAAGGGATGATCACCCGATGAATCTTCAGACACTTGGAAGTCCACAATACTGAACGCTATAACGTTCCACTACAGATATGAGCGCTGCCCGCAGCACTTATATCTCCTAACCTTCTAACAAAAAAAAAAACAAAGAGTTTAAATAAAACCTCCACTAACCTAGCAGCAAGTACTGGACACAGTACCAGACAGCTCAACTCCTTGGGCACTTAACTGAGGCTGGTAGGGGTTGCAGAGGGGAGAAGTCAGTAGCAAGTTTAGTTAACTGTTTAAGTGCAAACTCCTGCACCCTCATACAACCCCATTGTAGCAGTCTCCCCCAGAGTGGATGAAAGAGAACCTGTATCAAAAGGAGTTTCCCATTCCCTCCAGATTTTCATGTACTTTTTAATCCCCAGATAAGAGGATTTATGTACTTACGTTAAATCCGTTTCTCTGATTCCGTCTGGGGGACACTGCTTACCATGGGTTGTGGAGGGGAGCTTGGTAGTTGGCACCTAACTAGTTAACTTTTAGTACTGCTGGCAGACCCCTCCCCTCTACAATCCCCCTGCCCCTTCCTGTCCAGTTAGTTTTAAAAAGCCCCAGGATAAAAAAGGGCAGTCAAACAAGAGCACACAGAAGAAAACAGAAGGGAGGTATCTCAGTGTCCCCCAGACGGAATCAGAGAAACGGATTTAACGTAAGTACATAAATCCTCTTTTCTCTTTCATCCGGTCTGGGGGACACTGCTTACCATGGGGACGTTCTAAAGCAGCCCCCTAAGGGTGGGACTACTCTGAAAATCCCGCTCGTAAAGCACTACGAGCGAAATCTGCATCAGCTGATGCAAAAACATTAAACTGATAAAATTTTGTAAAGGTGTGGACAGAGGACCAGGTGGCTGCCCTGCAAAGCTGGTCTGCAGAAGCTCCATTCCTTGCTGCCCACGAAGCCCCTACCGATCTGGTGGAATGGGCTGTAAGTCTCTCCGGCACAGGACGGTTAGCCTTTATATATGCTTGTCTGATGGTAGACGTAATCCATCTTGCGATGGATTGTTTTGAGGCTGGCCAGCCTCTCTTATTAGCGTCATAAAGGACAGAGTCAGTTCGTCTAATCTGGGAAGTTCTTTTAACATATATGCGGAGAGCCCTAACAACATCTAACTTATCCATAGATTGTTTATCTGAATGGGAAGAAGCTGAAAAGACCGGAACTACAATTTCCTGGTTAAGATGGAAAGCTGACACTACTTTGGGGACAAAGGAAGGAAGGGTCCTTAACACCGCTCTGTCCTCGTGGAAAACCAAATAAGGTTCTCTACAGGACAAGGCTCCCAATTCAGAAACCCTACGAGCAGATGCGATTGCCAAAAGAAAGAGGACCTTCCAGGTCAACCATTTTAAATCTGTCTCCCTCAAGGGCTCAAATGGAGGCCCCTTGAGCATATCCAGTACCATGTTGAGATCCCACGGAGCTGTAGGAGGTACATAAGGAGGCTGTATGTGCAAGACTCCCTGAAAAAAGGTTCTAATATCTGGCAAATCAGCTAATTTCATATGAAAAAATACTGAAAGTGCCGATACCTGCACCTTTAGGTAACCTAATCTGAGACCTGCTTCCAGGCCCTTTTGAAGAAAAGATAAAAAGCGAGGAATATGAAAAATGGATGAATTGCATGTCCTGTTTTCGCACCACCTAATGTAGGCCTTCCAAATCCTGTGATAGATGCGAGATGTAGCAGGTTTCCTAGCTAACATCAAAGTGTTAACTACGCTGGAAGAAAAACCTCTAGACCTCCAGAGGCTGGCTTCAACAGCCATGCCGTTAAACTGAGCTGAGGTAAACTCTGGTGGTGGAATGGACCCTGTAGAAGGTCGTCTCGATGCGGAAGATGGACCGCTGGCCCTTCCGCCATTGACAATATGTCTGCGTACCACACTCGGCGCGGCCAAGAGGGAGCAACTAGAATTACCGGCAGACCGGCCTGCCTTACTCGTTTGAGGACGCGAGGAAGCATGGGAATTGGAGGAAATAGGTATCCCATCCTGAACTCCCATGACATCGTCATGACATCCACTGCTACCGCTAGGGGATCCCTTGCCCTTGCACAAAACTTTGGAACTTTCCTGTTGTGCCTGGAGGCCATGAGATCTATGTCCGGAAGACCACACTTCCGAACCAGGGACTGGAGGACTTCCGGGTGGAGTGACCACTCTCCCGGCATCATCTGGTTTCGGCTTAGATAGTCCGCCTCCCAGTTTTCTATTCCTGGAATGAAAACTGCAGATTTTGCTGGAACGTTTAACTCCGCCCAAACCAGTATTTGAGCTGCGATATCCATGCAGCTGCACTCCTGGTTCCTCCCTGCCTGTTGACATATGCCACAGCCGTGGCATTGTCGGACTGAATTCTGACCGGTTGGCCCCGAAGAAGGGGCTGAGCTCCCTTGAGGGCCAAGAGAATGGCCTTCAATTCTAATACATTTATAGATAGAGCCGATTCCTGAACCGACCGGTGTCCCTGAAGTCGGAGGTGCAAGACTACCACCCCCCCAACCTTTCAGGCTGGCGTCCGTCGTGGCTATGATCCACGACCATGGAGCGAAGGATCTGCCCACTTTCAGATGATCCTGAACCAGCCACCACTGAAGAGATTCTCTCGCCCTCGGGGATAGGGAGATCCTCTGAAGTTCCAGGTGTAGGTGTGATCCTGACCACTTCGACAGTAGATCCCACTGGAAACATCGAGAATGGGCCCGACCAAAGGGAATGGTCTCGAAGGAGGCCACCATCTTTCCGAGTAGCCTCATGCATAAATGCATTGAGGGACTTGGGGAAGACAAAACCTGAGAAATTACAGTCTGAATAGAGCTGATCTTCTCTACTGGGAGAAACACCCTTTGTTTGCTGGTGTCCATGATGAGTCCCAGAAAAACCATGTGGGATTTTGCTGAATTTATCAGCCAACCGTGGCCCTCGAGAACCGCTCGGGTGAGGGATAAATGATGAAGTAGACAATCCTCTGAGGAAGCCTTGATGAGTAGGTCGTCCAAATAAGGAACGACCTGAACTCCCTGCAGGTGAAGGCATGCTGCCATTATTGACATAATTTTCGTGAAGACCCTTGGCGCAGTTGAGAGGCCGAAGGGGAGGGCCCGAAATTGGTAGTGAAATGGTCCCACCGAGAATCTGAGAAGAGACTGATGGTGGATCCAAATGGGAACGTGGAGGTATGCGTCCTTTATATCTATGGACGCCATATACTGGTCCTTTTCTAGGCCGTTTATTACTGACCTCAGAGATTCCATCCGAAATCGGTTCACCCTTAAGTGAACATTGAGGCCTTTTAAGTTTAGGATGGGACAAAAGGAGCCGTCCGGCTTCCTGACTAGGAACAGGTTGGAATAGAACCCCCGCCCTTTCTGGCAATCTGGAACTCTGCAGATGACCTTCTGAAGCAGAAGAGAAGCGACACAATCCTGTATAGCCTGTCTTTTTAATGGATCCCAGGGGAGTGGGGTCTGGAAGTAACGCTGCGGGGCCGGGCCCAACAGGTCTATCCTGTATCCTTCTGAAATGATTTCCCGAATCCAAGGATCTTGGGAGGACTCTGCCCACTGTTCCCAAAATAGAGACAGACGTCCCCCCACTGGTGCCTCCTGTGGTACAGGGTGGTCGTCAGGACGCAGGTTTCTCCTGGGTCTTCGAGGCCTGGCGCTTAAATGCAAACGAGGATCTCCCCCTAGTGGAGTAGCCTCGAGAATTAGATTGTCTGCCCCTAAAGGACTGTCCCCTATGAGAGGAGGTCCCCCGAAAGGGCTGACGAAAGGAGCTGCCCGAGAGTTGCGGCTCCTATACGAATATACTGGCAAGGAAGTGCTTTTGCCCCCCCGTAGCCTGTGAAATAAGGGTATCTAATTCCGGGCCAAACAAACCTGCTGCAGAGAATGGAATAGATTCAACGGACCTTTTTGATTCCGCATCACCCTCCCAGGATTTCAACCATAGTGTTCTTCTTGCAGAAATAGAGGCCGCCTGAATGGAAGAGGAAACCGCCGCTGAGTTCTGGGCTGCCTTGTATAGGTACCCGGAAGCCTCCTTCAAATGCAGGGCCAGGGGGAGAAGTTCTGAGTCCTGTAAGACCTCTGCCAGCTGGTCTGCCCATGCTTCCATGGCTCTAGCCACCCAAGCTGAGGCAAATGTAGGTCTGAAAGAGGAACCCGCAGCCGCAAAAATGGATTTTAGCTGGGATTCAACCTTGCGGTCATTGGCGTCCGGAAGGGACGCTGAACCCAGAGCTGGGAGTAAGGTATGCTTTGCCAAATGGGCAATAGGGATATCTACCTTGGGAATCGTCTCCCAGCGAACCACCTCTTCCTCCTGTAAGGGATACAGGGAAGAGAATATCCTAGTAATAGAAAACCTTCTTTCAGGCTGTTTCTTCGGCAATAACCCTAAGCTCAGCAGACGGGGGAAAATGGCTGGCCTTTCTCTTATCCTTCTTAAAGAGGCTTCTGTCTCTGGGGGTAAGATCCTCCGGCTCAGGGAGGTCCAACGCCTGTCTAACCGCTAAAACCAAATCATTAACAAATTGGTTTTTGGGATTGTCTTCCTGTTGCAATTGGTGTAATTGGTCAGGATCTGAATAAATTTCCCCCTCTTCCTCAGAGCCTTCTTCAGAGTCTGATAGGACCATAAGGGGATTTACGGATCTAGGTCTCCTTTTAGCAGGCGGGGTATTAGCGGTATCAAGTAACTGGTTTAGCTTGTTCAAGCCCTTTAAAAAGGCCGTAGACCATGCCGGGTCTGTAAGAACAGGGGCTGGGTCAGGCTGCAATGAGGAAGGTCCTGGCAAACCCGCTGCACTAGAACCTGAGGAAGCTGGGGGGTCTGACTGTGGGTTAGCATTATTAGCTACCGAAGTTGCTACAGTAGATAACTGATTAGACTGAAAAACCATCTGAGCTAAGGAGGAAACCGACTGTCAGGGAGGCCACCCAGGCCGGTTCCTCCGTTGGTGGGGCTAAAAGCTGCTGGGTATATGCAGTGGGAACCCCTGCTTCGCATGCAGAGCAGAGCGCCAAAGGGTCCTTCTGGCCACACGGTAATTTTACATGACACTTTGAGCATGTGAAGTATTTAGCCATGGGGCCCTTTCCCTTATCTGTCATTCTTATAAGGAAGGCACACCAAACACACAGAGTAAAATATGACTCTAGCTGAGCACAGAGAGGGAATGGAGAGAGAGATAGAGAGAGCAAATATATATATATATATATATATATATATATATATATATATATATATATATATATATATATATATGTGTGGAGGAACAGATATAAAAAACAAGTAATCAACAGATCTTTTATAAAAGTTGTACTTGTAAAAATAATACCACCAATATATATAAACCAGTAGGAGACTATAGTGTAAATCCTACTAGCCCAGTTATTAAAACATTAGAAAGTGCGTAATAAAGGTGATACTTAGCTAATAGGCCACAAAAGGGGAGAAGTCCAACAGCAGTTTGTCCTGTGCCTGCTCCCTTCGTTCTGTTCCTCTTCCCTGGCTTCTCTTGGCGCCAGAAGGCTGGGAAAGACCATTTCTCTCTGGAAGGAAGGGGGAACTCTATGTTGTAGCTCCCCCCCCCCCCTTCAGTAACTGCTGCTTTTCAGCTGTAGCAAAAAAAATGAATGTAGCCTGCTTTTAAAAGCTGCAGGCGTGGCAGAGTAGTGGAGACCTCTAGGACAGAGGTCTCCGCAGCTATAGCTACCCGGCGCCCCCCTATGTATGAGGGGGGAAACGTGGTATAGCCCCCTCTTCTCCTTCTCCGTCTAGCTCTGGCTGTCAAAAACAAAACAAAATGGCCACCGGCGTCTGTCCGTTGCCGATAACCGGCACTCTCTGCCTGTAATGGCAGCGCCGGTTATCGGGGAGGCTGGAGGAGTGACAGCGGTCCGTTGAGACCGCTTGTTCACTCCTCAATCAGGCACCTCTAGTCTCTCCAATCTATACCAGTGAGCGCCGCTGGCGCTCATCTGGCAAAGGGATGCCTGCGCTGCTGAAGCTGTGAGTGTGTTCTCTATAGAACACACTCCAGCGCTGCCACTGCTGAAAGAAAAAAAACCTAGAAATAAAATAAAGTAAATCTATTAAATTTATCCTAAGTACTAAAACACTGCCCCAACTCCAGGGCACCTAAAAAAAACTGGACAGGAAGGGGCAGGGGAATTGTAGAGGGGAGGGGTCTGCCAGCAGTACTAAAAGTTAACTAGTTAGGTGCCAACTCCCAAGCTCCCCTCCACAACCCATGGTAAGCAGTGTCCCCCAGACCGGATGAAAGAGAAATTGCATTTTTTTTTTTATCTTACCTTGGTTTCTACCCTCTTGTAATCAATATCATATCAATAGTGCATGGAAAACTGGCCATAAGGCTAAGGGTGAACTATGCCTATGAAAAAACACTAAATCTAAATAAAAAAACTAAATCAAATCAAAAAATAAGACAAAACTATTTAATCAAACCAAAGCTTAATTCACAGCATGGCACTAGAGCTGCATGTTACAAATCTTCTTCTATAAATCTTGTTAATATGAAATATAGATCATACATTGACAGAACATATAAGGAAAAGAAGCTCTTCATCTGTCTTTGGCATGTGCATTTATCTATGTATCTTCTACTAACTTGGCAGTTTCCTACATACACTTTTCAGTCATAAAATAGTCAAAAATAAATATATATATATATATATATATATATATATATATATATATATATATATATTATACACACATATATACATACATACATACACATACAGTGACCTCTGTTAGGTACACCTGCTGGTAATGCAAACATCTAAGCAGCCAATCATGTGTCAGCAACTTGATGCTTAAAAGCAAGCAGACATGGTCAATATGTTTAATTGATGTTTAGACTAAACATCAGAATTGGGAAGAGATATAATAAGGGTCCTTCACATAGAATTGATTGGTTTTGCCAGAATGGTTGGTTTAAGTAACTCAGAAGCTGCTGCTCTCTTAGGATTTTCACATTCAACAATGTGCCTAATAAATGGGCCACTGAGTTTGTAATATATATATATATATATTATATATATATATATATATATATATATATATATATATATATATATATATATATATATATATATATATATATATATATAATTACACACATCAAGAATTAATCACACCTACACATTTGTGTAGCATACCATTCAAGCACCAAATGTATTAATTACAAAAGGAAGTCATGGCAAAGCACCTTTCTGTTAATGCAGCATGTAAATGCATTTACCATGTCTATATGTGAGGCAGTGGTTGGCAAATGTAGTTTTGTATATATAGACCACTGCACAGTACTACTTTTTCTATATGTTGGATACAATTCTCATGATCTGATCATGTCCTGGGTGTATGGACATGAACTATTATTGCGAATGCTAGGAATAAAACCTCAGTTGTTTTCTGGTGTTATTCATACAAATGGCTTTAAATCCGCAAAAAAACAGTTACCTGTGGTATTGAGTGCATTCTATATCTAGGCAGTCTAACAGCAACAAAAGCTATTTGACAGATGGCTGCCACAATACCCTATCTCTAAGGAGGCTGTTGGTTTAGCACAGATGCCTAGAGTATGGATTCCCACATAGTGTGTTAAGACAGGTGTATGGAAATAGTATATATTAAAAGTATATTTTAAATAATATTGTACAACAACCAAAAGTTTGTAACGGGCTTAAAAAAAAAAAAAAAAAAAAAAGTGGTGAGAAGCCACAGCAAAAAATGTTAACTACCCCCAAGTATGTGCTTTAGTAAAGCAACCTACTTAAAGAACAGGAACATGTCTGTGGCAGAGACTGAAGACTTGGGAAAAGAAGTATGTCACAATTATTAGCCACTTCTTGCAAATAGTGCCATACCAAATCGTAATTGGATCCCCCCAGGGACTGGCCCATCAGGGTTTTGTTGTATATACTTGTGCACAAAGCAGTGTAGAAAACTGATCTCATACCATGGTGCATCTTTCTTGTCAACCAAGCCTTCATCTCCCAAGAGAACCTACATTCAAGAATAGTCTAATAAAAAGTTAAGAAAAAAAAAGAAAAATCTACACAGAGAATAAAAAATCTACAGAACAGCCTCATCTTTTGGCAGTGGGTAAACATGTCAGAAAATAAGCTTGTTTGAGATGGCTGAAGGTTAGAATCTTACACTGAGTAGAGTGCGAGGAGCTTTGCCGATATTCTTCTAAGCTACAATGTACACAACATATGCTGCACCTCACATGTCACTATGGAAGAACAAACCACAATACGTGTGAGGATTGGTAAACTGATGGTTATTCATCTGTAGTCAAACTTTGTGAGGATACAGCCTGGCAACTCTGGAGATATTTAGTGCTTCGTGAATAAAGACAGATTCTACAGTCAAAAGTGCAATATTTTAAACCTGATCCCAGTGAAATAGATAAATGTATGTCCCATGCATCATGATTCCAGCCCAAGAGACTGAAAACTACATTAGAAACCTTGTTGACAAATGGCAGCATGGGCCCCCATTGGACCAACTTCAAATGAAACAGATGCTTGCTCTGCCAGAGCGTGCACAAACAAAATTAAAATCTAAACGATTTTACTAGCATTGCTGCTAACAAGAACCACATTATTGTAAATTATGCATGAAATGTTTGGAATTTGTTTTCCCATCGAGAAATAACTCCACAGGTTAATACACTACGTTTTCTGCAAACTATTGAATACAAACACTGTGGGCTTTAATAAAGCTCCACAATAAAAGGTCAGGTGTATTGACTGATGAAAGTTTTTTCAGGAGACTCAGTAGCCAGAGTGGCATCACTTACATATGTACCACAATCAACAAACACTTTGAATCTGACAAATAACTTTTTTTTTGTAAGACAAAAACACACAGCAAATGTGGGTGGAAGCTATGCTTTAAGAACATACATGCTAACAAGAACAGTTCGAACAATAAAGACAAAACCAACTGAAGATTATTAGCATTATTTTAACCTAGCAAGCAAGATCTTAATTTAATGAAAAACACAGGCTTCTGTGTGGAAGTCTTTGCTTTCAATATGCTTTGTACCCTACATTTACATGAAAACTTATGAAACCTAACAAACAAAATTTAAACCTTATCTAAAAAGGTTAATAGAACTGACCATTAGAGGCGTGGGTGGGCCGATTATCTCAGAAAGAGTAGGGGTCACAGACACTGGTGTGAGGGTGGAGCCCTTTAAATTCACCAAGTGTGAAGAGTTTAATTTTCTTTTGTTTTTAACATGGAGACATTTACCACAAAAATTACAGTACTCAATATGAATAAAATGAAAGTTCCTATTTCTGAACGTTTTACTAGTAACAATCATAAGTACATGCCAAACGAATCAAGTATATTTTAGATAAAACTTATTGTAGAATAATTGTTATGCCAAATTCAAGTCCATTAGTCGTTTAAAAGACAGTTAATTTAATTGCCACCTGCAAAAAAAGGTGCTCTCAGCTTCGTTAATAAAATTAAGGTTGCTTCAGTATTAAAAATCCATTTGTTAACATCTGCATTTTCTGAATACGAACTGCCCTTTACGTTCCTAAAATCCGCTATTTAGTTTAAGTAAAGAAAGGCTGTGGACGTTATGCTTTACATTTTGTGTAATATTACAATTGAATACTGCAGCTTAACTTGAATTAAGTTTAGTTTCTTTTGGATGTTCTTTAAATTAAATACAATTTCATTTCAACATAAGGGACAGTTATTGTTCAAGAACAAGCGACAGCAACATAAATGTCATGTGTATAACTACACAATACAGCACTCGACCTCCCACAATCATCTTCTCACAAAGTTTTAAAAAATAAAAATAAAAAAAATATGTGTTAAGATAGTGAGAAATAACAAGTATGTCATCAGACCAAGGACAGGGTTATTGTGATGGTCTACTGGAATACTATTTAATTTCATCTGTTGGACCCAGTGAGTTCAACTGCCACAGCCGCAATATCTGTTCCTCCGTTGGTAATTTCCACTGCCTGTTTGGTTGCAGCTGCTGCCATCACAACTTTTGTGAACATGGGGAAGGAGGTCTGCTTAATGTAAGTGGTGAAGGACTGTTGTGGTTGCTAGTAGCTAATGGTCTTAAGAGGTTTACAATGAAGAGTACATCTTTTATGCCGCTATCACCTTCCACGGACTCTCCTCATTCAAACCCTAACCCACATCACTGGTAGCTGCACAAAAGTGCTAGCTACCAATGACTGCTTTAATATTGTTGACTTATGATGCTTCCGGCCTTACAAAAGCCACACACTTTGAAATATCTCAACATTCCATTATCACTATAAGATATCCTTACAGTATAGCATAATAAAAAGATCTTAAAACGATAAATAAGAAATCTGACTGTTTTTGTTTTAACTTTATTAGTACCTTGAAGAATCCTGCAACTTTTGTAAGAAAACAAAATGGCCTAGATATATCAACAGCAAATATTACATTTTCTATTTTATAGTTTTAAGAATCTCACATTTTCAACTGGAAAAAAATTACAATCCTGCAAAGATTTAATAAAAAGAAAAATGGTTTTCACATTTTAAAACTCAAATTACCAGGGGAAAAAAATTAATATCCGCAGTGCATCAAAGAAATGTCAATTAAATCAAAGTATATTCTACTTAGAATATATAAAAATGACATACTAAGCCTACACTCAGTGCAGAAAACGCAGACCTTTCTAAAGCACTTTAAATGTAAGAAAGGAAGAACAAAAGAAAAAAAAAAAATCAATATTGTGGATTTTTTGCAAAAAATATTTAAAGCCTTATGTTATAGTAAAAAAATATATTTTAAAAAGTTGGAATGCTCCATCAAAACAGGTGAAATTTTGTAATTTATTGAAACAGAACTCAAAAAATATAAGAGGTTGTAGTGTACAATATATTACACAGTGCACTTTTAAGTGCATAATCATTCAAGTATGAAAACCTTGTAACGCCCCAAAACTCCCAGACAATCATGCACATTTATTGTCAAAGGAAGCTCCATTATATTGATGTCCTAGCACCAAGTACATTAATCTGTTGGGAAGATAAACCAAAGAGATTGTGAACACAGATAAAATACATTCATGAAATGTTACATCTAATTGCACAAAATGTCTATATGGTACACCTCTTATTAACAAATAATCCTGTGTCATTCAGATAGGTTTCCTCAAAATTAATTTTAATACTGGCATATTTTTAGGGGAGGACAAGTTTCATGAAATACCAACACAGAGTTCATCATTTTTTTTGCTGGAAAACAAGTCTATTAAAGGGGATGTGAAGTTGGAGCGCTCCAGAACAACAACAGGCCTTTGATAAAGTTGGTGGAGTTGTTTTAAAGCCAGGTCACCACAGTCTGACAATGCTTTATCCAACATTGTCCTTAAATTTTGTAATGTGGGTGTTGATGCTGCATTTTTGCCAAGGGACAAACATGTCTCATGGTCATTTCGATCTTTACAGGATCGCTTTTGTAAAGAGTTCTGTAACTTGCATTTTTGCGGATAATTCCAATCAAGCTCTTCAAACTCGTCATCCGTTTCCCTACTTTCCTGTAAAAATTTTAAAAAAGATGACTCAAACCCCATTGGCTTAAAATTCTTTAGTCCAATAGCTGCCTGTTCTTGCTCTTCTTGATTGTCTTTTGTAGAAATGAGAGCGTTCAAATCTACTGGATGAGTGAAATAACTTTCCGTGTTTTCTATTTTGTATTCCGTTTGGAAACTGGTAAGAGAGACATTTTCTTTTTCACTAGATTTAGCAGTTCTGTCCTCATTTTTACGAAAAGGAGATCTGATATCAGACTGTTTAAAGTTACTATTTGAGATCTTATTGTGTTTTGAGGATGTACTGCACTTTAAAAAGTCTCTCTCCACAGGACCATTTCTTCTCAGATCACTGTTTGAGTTCTTCAGAGAGTCATCTCTTCCAAATGAGGTGCAGCGAATATCGTTCCGCATTT
The DNA here is from genome assembly GCF_038048845.1 of Mixophyes fleayi. Taxonomy (NCBI): domain Eukaryota; kingdom Metazoa; phylum Chordata; class Amphibia; order Anura; family Limnodynastidae; genus Mixophyes; species Mixophyes fleayi. The sequence goes on from NC_134403.1 coordinate 201,533,515, forward strand.
TATGGTCTTGAAGGCGATCACGTTTTTGGGGTCTGTATTCTTCTGCTGAAATTGACTGCGCTTTACCCTTTGTAAAGTTTTTAACACAGTAAACCAACTCTGTTGTATGACTGGTTACATATGAAGGCATCAGGTGATGCGTTAGCTTGTAATGTCGAATAATACTACTTTCTAACTTTACAACTGAAGCGCACCCATGAATCATACATGGGAACTGTGTTATGTTGATATTTGGGGCACACATTTGTAACGCTTCCTCTACGCTTTTAAATTCAACCACCTCTTTAATTGCAGCCTTATTTTTAACCCTTAACCTTTTCCTTTTATAAAGCAAACGACTGCGACGTTTGGGTTCAATATAATTTTCATCCAATTCTTCAGCTTTTTTTTTCCGCTTCCTCCTGCCCTCATAGAGGTTATATTTTCGATGGCGAGACAGAATATGTCTGGCATACTTTTTATGATCCGTAAACACTGCAGTGCAGCCTTCTACATCACAGTAGATTTCAGACTCTTCGCTTTCAGTTTCTTCACTAAATTTTTCATCATCCGTTTGGGTTTTTAAGTGGTTTTCAGCATCAAAATTATCAAGTTCCTGATCTTCATTTTCACTATGATCGTGAAACTCTCTATAATGCTTAGAGAGAGCTCTGCCACAAATATAGCTCTTTCCACATGCTTTGTATTTACAAGTAAATATCCTTCTACATTTGCCATACTCTCTCTTCTGTTGTTCCTTTTCTTTTTCCAAGCATAAGGATTCCCTGTTATACTGATGTACAAGTTGGTAATGGCGAACTAAGCCTCGCTGGCTTGTAAAGGAAGAGTTGCATGTTTTATGGATGCAGTGAAATGGTTTGTGATACTTATTTAAGATGTAACACAACTTTCCTTGTTTTCGTCTTCCCCTTCCTTTTCCAACTGGATAGTCTTCATCTCTTGATGCACCAAGTACATTACCAGAGTCTGTCTCAGACAATGAATCAGCGTAAGTCTCAGAATTAAAGTCCTCCTGTAATGGAGATGTTCTCTCATGACCATCACTGTTTGATTCACTTGGCTGGAATTTTTTCCAGCACCTTGTTCGCCTCTGATTTATAACACGTGTCTTAAGTTTCTTGTTATCAAGCTTCCGGGTACTTGACCTTGCCTTCTCTTTGCTTATGTGATGCTTCTTTTTATAATGAATGCGAAGTAACGTTCGCCTTGTAAAGCGTCTTTGGCAAATATGGCACTCGAAAGGAGAATATTTTTTTTGTAACATGTTCAGTTTGAGAGCATTTTCCTTTGTATAGTCGTGTTTTTTACAATAATGTAATAAAAGAGCATCTTTTGTAACAAAAGCAGATTTGCAACCTTTAAGCTCACAAAAAAATGGTTTGGCTGCTAATCGAGATAAATACTGACTAAATATCTTTTCTTGCTTCTGGTTGTTGCCATTTTGTGTTACAGCAGAATTATTAGAACAACTGGCTACGGATTCATGACTTTGAGGCGAAGGTTTTTGTACCGATGAATTAGAATTTTTTAAGTTCAGTTGTTTCAGACTAGTAAGTAGTTCAAACAAGGTGTCCTCGGAAGTAGCAGACTTTTGAAAATCATCAGAAGTAGGAATTTCCTCATGCTCATTTTTGATGTTTGCTTCTGCACTTATAATACCACATAACGTTTCCGACGTCTCTTGTGTATTTTCATGTTCCTCTTTAACGTATGCAGTGTATGGGCTTTTGCCATTGTTGAGGACATCGTCGGAGTCACTTATGTTCTTAAATTCAGATTTATGAAGTCTTTCAAGATCAATTTGCCCTTTGTTCTCATTTTTGCAAGTGCATTCTGAACCTGTGTCATGATATAAACATGATTCTGTATTGGCTGAATGTTCTGAGTGTTTGTCATTAAACTCTCTAGACAGAGAATCTGTTCTCTTACCTGACAGAACATTTCTACTTGGTAGTGAAGTTATGAAAGTACAGCTAGAATCAAATAGGCCTTCCTCAGTTTTTGTGTCTTTAAAAGATAAATCAGCCCTTTTAACAAGGCTGTCTTCACAATGTGCTACATGAGTGGCAATGTGATCCTGGAGCTCAGAATTACAATAATAAAACTTTTTGCAGCGTGGAAAAGTACATATGTATGCAGCATCTCGAAAATGTTGAGCTTCATGGTGGTATAGACATCCTAAGTCACTGAAAACTAAGTGGCATCCTTCTAATTCACACTTGTACTGAAGATCCAAGTGTGTTTGTTTGTGGTGTAGTAGTTCATTAATAGTTTTAAACCTTTCATTGCAGTCTATAGATACACACATGAAAGGTAAAGATCCAAGATGAATTCTCATGTGCTGTTTTAAGTGAAAATTTGTTACAAAATGTCGCCGACAAAAAGCACACTTTTCTCTCAAATTTTTAAAGTCTAAGTAATGTTTTGCATTTTCATCATTGTTTTGGTGTTCGGCTTTCAAGTGTATACTTAAATATTTAAACTGTTTGAAAACTCTGGAACAGCCAGTACCAGGACATGGATAGACATCTCGATCCTGCAGATTTTTATCTCTCATTGTCCTAAAAGAAATATAACCATTGGGGTCATTTTCATCTTCGGCAAAGTCTACATCTGCTTTGAGTTCAATAGCTTCATTCTTCTTTTTCGGTCGATGTCTCATGGGCATTTTCATGTGCTCCATGACATGAGGAACAAAGACTTCTTTCTTTTTGAACTTTTTCACACACACAGGACATGTATAAACTCCATCATCAAGGTGCATTTTAGCATGATGGAGAATCCTTGCCTCAATTACTTCTCTTTTACAGATAACACAGAAAAATTTATACTGTAGCCAGCGTTTATACCTTTCAGAAGACCCAACTGGCTTTTTCACTTTAATGCTCTCAGTTTCATTGGAAGCATATTCTTGGGGTTCTTCTTTCTGCTCAGTGTGTATATCATAACTGGCCAAAGAGGCATTTAAAATATCTGGTTCATTAACTGAAGGTTCGCCATAGTTTTCTTCTGTATCTGAAACTTCTTCTCCAAGGAGTTTAAGGCAATGCCGTTTTAATGTTTTCCAATCCCAGAACTCAGGATCAAACAACCAGTGACTTTTCAAGGATAGCAAGAGTTCACAGCGAAGAGAATTTGAAATAACACTTGATTCTTCAACATTCTTTTGATCAGGCTGAAGAAAAAGTTCTTCCAATATATTTAGACCTTCAGAAGTTGGTTCAAATAAGAACTCTGTGAGTTGGCAGGCTCGTCTCACCTCCAAATCTTGTGGCAAGAGGCATGCTATTGTTTTGCAAACAGAAGTCTTTGTTGCATCGGTTTCATTAGACGTAATTTGAAGTGCCCGTATGCATAGCATGATGGAAACTGGAACGCCATCATCTCCAGCCTGAAAGAAAAAACTAATTGAAATTTTGATAGACATTTCAAAAATTACACTTGAAAGAATATAGTGTTAATACCACATGTCCCTTCCTTTTTTTCATTTTGAACTTATTGCAAAGTATAGCAGTTATATTTTTCATTGAATGAAATTGACAACACACTATTTTTGCACCTGGCACAATTTGCATTTTAACTTAGCTAATTTAATTTAAGAAAGCCACTAGCTTTGATTAATGTTTTTGACTTGTAGTTTACATGAGGTACATTACTAAAGATTCTGCAAATTGCACATAACGCAGTTTCAATGCAGTAGTTATTTTTATTATACCAGTTTTAACTAGCTGCAAATACTGCAATTGCAACTATTCTGTCTTAAGTGTAGGACAAATTATCTAAAAACATACGTTTGAATATTGTTACACTAAGATACACACTGCGAGTTTACTAGAGAAGTACCGATTCTGCAATGTGGAGAAAGTTTTAGTGATATCACCGCAACTATCTTATATAAGGCATTACCAATAGATTCATAAGTACATGGATCTAATTTTGACCTTAATTTCTTTCTGGCAGAGTGTGAAAAATATCAGCATAAGTGCAGGAAAAAAAAGGAAGAATGTTTTATACCACGATAACATACTTTACACCTGGAGTAAAGGACACTTAATCTTTCAGAATAATAGAGGGTAAAAAAGTGCAAAAACTGGTCTGGTCATTGAGTCGCAAACAATATCAGATCTTGCGTTTGCAGTAGTAAACTAAATCCATCTATTTCTGATATGCATAATGTCACAAATAAAATGCTCATTGGAGAAGATATTAATTTGTCTGCAGGTCTTTGATGACTAACCACAAACTATAAAGTAATTTAAAAAGTTGGGAAATATTATGGGCACACAACTAAACTAAAAGGTGACGTATAATAGCCATAAATTGTGTACACACTAAATATATAGCTGCAGGCTTTAACTAAAAATAATCATAATCAACATTTATTTATATAGCGCCAGCAAATTCCATAGTGCTTATAATAGGCCAATAAGTCATTAAACCACCTTATATTTTCTTACATTTTTCTTTCTGAATATAGCATGAACAGTTTGGGGCATATTCAATTCTCGGCAGAAACGCTGAAAATCTCGCGGTCCCCGCACGATTACCGTTATTACGGTAATCGTGCGCGGAAAAACAGTTAATACAGTAATTTACTCCCTGGATTTCAGCTCGCAGCTCCCTGAGCCGCGAGCTGAAATCCAGCTACATATTACCGTATTAACTGTACTAGTCTTTCCACGGCGTGTAAAACTAACAATTGAATATGCCCCTTAAAGTAACAAATAATGCATTATGCACACCCAAATACAAACACTGATAGCACAAAAAAAAATTTATAACACGAATTGTGTGAATCCCAGTATAAAGTGCTATTAAAAGATTATTAAGTTTGCAACTCACTGACATCACTTATGATCCTATATAGTGGTATCTTTCATTACCATATTCACTTTAGGACATAACTCATCCATGCATGCCAAGGCAGAGATAATATACATTACAGTAGATCATACAGAATATGTGACCAATACTTACACATGTACCTCAACCAGATATTACACTGCTCACAATACACCTAGCACCACCACCCTTGCACCTAGATATTGAGTATTTGTTGTGTATTCTAGCTTGTTTGTTTATTTTATTAGGGGGGGAAGCAGCACGGTGGCTTAGTGGTTAGCACTTCTGCCTCTGCGTGTATTTCCTTCAGGTGCTCTGGTTTCCTCCGAAACTCTTAACACACACTAGTAGTTTAACTGACTGCTATCAAATTGACCAAAGTCTGTTTCTCTCTCTGTGTGTTGATATATTAGGGAATTTAGACTGTAAGGGACTGATGTGAGTTCTCTGTACAGCGCTGCAGAATTAGTGGTGCTATATAAATAGCTGACGATGATAAAGCTTTTGTGCTGTTAATCTCCTTCTCATGTTACAGTTTTGAGTTACACAATGAAAATATATTTTTTTTTTTTTCCAAACAAGCAGCTTACACACTAGCCACTGTTATAGCTATTGAAACTACAGGTTCCAGCAAACAGGATAGACCTGAGACATATCTCTCCTGAATTTACCTATACTCGTACAGAGAACAAAGTAATACGGTAACCGAGATGCTGACATGATTACCTTCTTCCAATGTGGAAGTTGTTTATATATAGTGTTCATATTAATGATATTTAGTAATAAAGGTGGCTAGGAAGTGACTGTAATGTATCCTAGTGATAACAGTGAAACCTCAGGCTGTCATTGCTACAGACACCTGCCGCAACCAGCAGATGGAGTGGAGCCAGGCTGCCAAGCAGTGGGGAAGGGGTTATGATAGACTGGCTTAAAAACAAAAATGGAACAAATAATTTGCCACTCACCTCTGTATGTACAACTTTAATAAGGAAGAATAGGTGCTGACGTGTCTTGGCAATCACGCCAAATTGCCTGCATCTTTCAAGAAAAGTATTTAAAGATGGTTCAATTCTTCGCTGAAGCTTACTCCAAAACAAGGTCAGCTCCCTGCAAGACATCAAAGACAGAACCCAAAATATCATACCACTATCACGCAGTCAAAACCTCCAAAAGCAACCAATCAACAAGACAGAATAATTTGACTTTACAGAAAATCCACACCACTTAATGTGAGCTCTACATTCGTGTGTTAACTGGTTGCATGGAACATGGATAAGTACCAATTAGCATTTCCGTTGATCTCAGTTATATGATTCAGACAGAGGTTAATCATTATATGCATTTGCTGGAGTATCAAAAATTGTCAAGGATTCTTAAGATTAACAGCACTCAAACTTTTTATATTTTATTTATAAAGCATCAACATGTTATGTGGCGGTGTACATTGAAGGGATCATCACAAACAATCACATACAATGACTTGAAACAGATGGCCCTGCCCAAAGAGGAGGAAACAATTGATACATAAAGATAACAAATGTAGATGCTTGTGGCTATTCTAAAGCTGGTTACACACTACACAGTCTTCATCCAATAATCGGCTAAATCAGCCGACATATGACAGCTCGTTCAAAAGTTGGGTCAGTGTGTGCAGTGACACGATGGTTGAAAGTCTGCCCAAATGGACGATTGTCGCCTCATTTGGTTGGTCGTACCGTTTAATATTTTCGTTCCAATCTCGTTTCCGCTGTGTAGTGTGTATAAACTTCCGACCGATCCACAACAGTGAGTACGAAATTACAGTCATTGCTCACGACAACATGGCTGTAAAAAAATCGATAAAGGGACGTCCGCTCTTCCCTTTATCATCCTAAACAAGGCTAGTGTGTATGCAGTCCATGGACCGAGCGATCGGACTATCGATCGCATGTAAAATCGCTCGGCATAAAAAGTTGGTTGAAATTTCTGTAGTGTGTACCCAGCTTAAGGCAGCAGCATTACCAGTCTCTGACAAGCAGACATTAGCAAATGGTACTTCTATGTAGCATCAGAGAGGTATGGCTGGAATAAAGAGAGACAACGAAAGGCAGAGATGCAAAACATGAACCAGTCACAATAACATCTTAAAACAGGAAGCTCCTGGCAACCATGACGATCCTAACTCAGTATCCTTCCTCTGCTGGATCTAGGGGAGACTTTTGCATCCGTGCTGCACAGTCAAATTATGACTGAATTAGCTTTCTGCCCCACTTTTTATTTTTTTCAATAATATAAATGCTTTGTATACAAAATAATTAGAAGGAAAAACATAGTGAACAGGGAGTTAAGAACACACACAAAAATATTTTGAAACTGTAGTATTTTAGTTGGTAGCACACAATATAAAGTTCCAAATTTACACACAATGACAAATACCCCCTTTAGTCCCCAACTCAGGTTGATACGGTGGCACAGTGGTTGTAGCACAGCTGCCTCACAACCCTGGGTTCAATTCCAACCAGGGCCCTATCTGCCCAAGTTTGTGTGGGTTTCCTCACAGTGGGAGGGATTGTTCCTTTGTTAAATTTATGGTGAGTGAACTTCTCCTTTAAGAAACCCTGCCTTACAGCCAGCGTGTGTCTAAATGGGGCCCAGTGAGCCTCAATTAAAATGTAGCCTGGCATCACAGTATGAAAACCTGCTTTAGATTATTACTACTAGATAGGACAGTTATTCCTGTGGTTTTAAAGTCACCTTTTACAAATAGCAATATGACATAATTTTGTTGTTGAAAGCATTTACAAGCAACACTTACCAGGAGCAAGATGTTACTTCATTTTGTAGCTGCTGAGTAAGATATGTAGTACAGAGGATAAACGCAGTGTTAACTTGGCCTTCGGATTCCAGATTACATATTGTATCTAAAACCTCTTTACCATCCATCTTTGAAATCTGTATTTAGTGGAAAAAGCAAAGTGGTAAGTGACCCAAGCCAGCAAAAAAAACAAAAAAAAAAACAAACTCATTATCTGAGCAGTACTTACTTTGTAGTTCAACTAATTACGCTATTGTAATAAATAGTGTGTGCTTGCTGCATGATTTGGGGATTATGTGTTGTGTTACATGATAGAAACCAATATATGGGCAGTACATTTTAGCAAATGGTTAGGGTGCTTACTATTATATAATAAGTCGAAGGCTGCTTACAGGATGCAGACTTTAGAGTAAATGAGGGGGAAGTATAACATAAGTAGATTAGATATGCAATCACTGAGTCCCCACCTTTATCCCAAGTATGGAGTTCCTTGTGAATGCTTATACATACCTCTTTAAAAGCATCTTCATTTGGTAACATGGTACACAAACATGCGATAAATGACTGACGAAAAAATAAATCACTTGAAATCTCTGCAGATTCAGAACACATTTTTGATAGAAGCATTGCTTGCTGCATGCAGTTTGTCTTCATTAAATGTTTAATGCGCATCTGTAGAAAACAGGGGCCTTCTTGTGAAATCCATTTACAAACTGGTGTGAGAAAAAAAACAAAACAAAATATAGATTTTTAAAAAACCCACTGCTGCTAAGGCATTTAGTTACAGTTCAAGTATAATTAACAAAAAAAACAAAATCAAACTATGAAAAACATGTATTTTAAAGCACAAACTGCATTTCAAATCTTGGTGCCTTTTTATAGTAAAATAAAACTACTACTTATGTTATTATAGTCAAATGACAATGTATTTATTTTATAATGGCCACTATAGGGAAGATTCAATTGCTGCAGATTTGGTGCACCGATATCACGGCGATGTCCAGCTGCGCACATTGCCAGCCATTATGATAGGAATCTGCCCTCATATTCTGCCTACCTATATGGGGTTTCGAAAAATAATGAGCAAAGATTCGTGCCATAACATCATGCTCGTTCCAAAGACACCTTGCGCTGAATTTAATCTCCCTTTATATGCACCAATTAACCCCTTAGTGACAAAATGATTTTTACACATTCATTACCAGACCAAACATTCATTTTTGGGATGCAACACTAAAGCTGGGTGCACACCTATGCAATTATCATGCAGATTACACGGTCAGATATGGCAAGATTGTGTACGTTCCCACGATCATGTTTTATCATATCAAAACACATCACATCTGTTGATTTGGTTTTATAAACCTCCAAATAATCATGATCAATGGGGAAGATGTCTAAAGGGTGTACACACAAGACCAGCAGAGTAGGTAGATGTCTGTAGAGTGTACAGAGTCACGATCTTGCAAGCAGAGTGTTATTAGAGATGAAGATCACAGATCTGATGGCTCCAATTTCTTGCTCGTTACCTTTATCTCCTATTAATTTTAGCGATTTACATTGGGGGCAGCACGGTGGCTTAGTGGTAAGCACTTCTGCCTCACAGCGCTGGGGTCATGAGTTTAATTCCTGACCAGGGCTTTATCTGGGTGGAGTTTGTATGTTCTACAGTGTTTGCGTGGGTTTCCTCCGGGTGCTCCGGTTTCCTCCCACACTCCAAAAACATATAGTAGGTTAATTGGCTGCTATCAAAATTGACCCGTGTGTGTGTGTGTGTGTGTGTGTGTGTGTGTGTGTGTGTGTGTGTGTGTGTGTGTGTGTGTGTTAGGAAATTTAGACTAAGCTCCAATGGGGCAGGGACTGATGTGAATGAGTTCTCTGTAGATGTGAATGAGTTCTCTGTACAGCGCTGCGGAATTAGTAGTGCTATATAAATAAATGATGGTGATTTGCAATTTGCCTAATCTACTTACAAAATAATATGTAAATTCTCACTTAAATCCTCTCAAAAAAATAAAAATATCATAAATTTCACAACAGAAATTGTTTTCTGCATTGTGAAGAGGTGATTAAAGGTTGATTTTCAAAAGTACCATGGAAATCTCCAAAAATAATCTCACTGGTTTCAGACAGTCAAGATTGCTGGAAAACCTGTGGGAGAAGTTAGATTGCCTATTTAATTTAAAAGGACAATATGCATTTGAATGGGTGCAGAAAGCCCTTAGAAATGCACTGCCAATTGAAATGAATGGTAAACTGCTCTGTAAAATAAATCATATTTTTCTTTAAACTGAAAATAAATTATTAAATACTATTGTGGAATTAGAAGTCCCAGCAAGCCCTGGCAGCCAGGACACACATTGGATAGTTCCACCGTAGTATTTTCTGCTTTGACAGACCCACTGCTTTCAATGGGGGTGGAGGTCCATATCCACTCAACCAATCACAAAAAGCTAGCATGTAAGCATTGCATTTAAATGGCTGAGCTTCTCCCTTTCATTTATATTGGCCATGCATTTCAAGGGGCCTTCTGTTCCCATTAAAATACATTGCCTATTCTAATGAATGGAAACAGAGACTTTGCTCGGCTGAGTAAGATTGCCTAAAATCGCCCATCAACAGATTAAGTCTCTGAAGGCTGCCAAGTCCCAGCACCTTATTTACAGTTTTCTTTTAATAGAAAATAATTCCAGCAAACTAAAGTTATTTGTCTATTCTGTACTGGTTCCCTTCCTTTTTAAATATGCTTATTTGGGAAATGTAAGTGATGGCTCAGTATCTGCTGGTAAGTAACAAAAGGCACAAAGGATGTCACATTTTATTCCCCCACACCCTTCCCCCCAACTTATAGAAGGATTTGCAAATCATTGTTCTGTTATTTGATGCCTTATGGTCGAAATATTTAAATTCATTAGCATTACTGCAGCATAATGTGTTAACAGTTTACAGAATGCAACATTGGTCACAGAGCTCAGAGCTGTAAGTTCTGCTGCAGTGAACAGGTAGAACATGGCACTAGTAATGTCTTCTTTCCACAAGACGACAGAAAACTTAAAGGAGCAGTCCCCTTTTAGAACCAAAAACACGACTCAACTTATGATCTGACCCTTACTGTGTATGGTGTTTAATTTGAGACACCTCCAAAAAGCTAGAGATAAACTAGCATCCAAATAAATGCTATACAAATAGTACAGAATTCTAAGCATGTAGCTATTTATTAGCCCCAAAAGGTTCAATATGGACATTGCAAAAAATATTTTTTTTTTTTTAAAGTGTCAAGTACATACAGAAGTCATCTTCTTTTAAGATTAACTGAGCAGATGAATCTGCTCTTGTAGTGTATATATCTGAGCATGAGACAAGGTAGACTGTCATGTATAACATTACAAAATGAATATTAGTTTCGCTAAAAATCTTTACACTTTCTTTTGGCTTTGCTCACATATACAAATTATACAGTATGCATTAAATGTTGACAATTTATAAAGAACTGCTGTACATACGCATAACATGTGTCAGTGTATGTATGACAACTTCTGCATTGCCAGCTATTGGTCGCTTCCTCCCAGCGACTACCCTGGTTTTACTCACATAATTTCCCATTTCAAGAACAATGTTTTTCTCTTTTATTGTTTGACTCAATTTACTGTAACAAATCAAAAGAATATATAAAAAAAAGATGTTTACTCACCCTAAAATCGATTTCTCTTACTCCACTGGGGGACACTGCAAGACATTGGGGTATAGTAGGTGGGACTAGGAGTTTAGGCACTTAACTTGTTTGTTCCTCACACTCCTCCCCTACATGCCCCTCCTATCCAGCTCAGACCTGTTTTTTTTTTTTATAAGTGCCTAGGAGATAGGTCACTTCGGTATAGGCTCCTGCCTATACTGTTGTTATAGGTTTTCACTTTTTTCCCCCTCTTTTGGTGCAGCGCAGGGATCGAACCAAGACCCAGAGGAGTAAATCCCAAGGCTCCCCTCAATCTAGCCCCTGCGGAAGAGGCAGCACCCCTCACACAGCTTGCCAGCAAATCTCTCCCTAGATATACGAGCAGCTGCAGAGTCATTAGCTTATGCATATGCTGATAAGGAGGCAGACAAAGCAGCTGTATTGCAGGTCGGCCAGGGAGTGAAGTTATTACAGCCTCTCCTCCCGTCCCGACATATTTACTGGCATTGTCCCCCCAGACAACCAAGCACAGAATGAAAATCATCACTTCATCTATGGCGGACAGTAAGAATTTAGTAGGTCAGGTCAGTGTATAACTCTGCCCAGCAGGTGGCGCTGCAACTTGGGTTTTTTTTCCACACACAGACGCCACTTAGCATTTATATATTCGATATATATATTTATTAAATTCTTTCTTGTCCCGCGACACTTTTCTTACATTGCAATGTGTCTGAACAGGGAGAAGATGTATAGATATATCTCTTTCTACACACACACATATACATACAAACATATGTTATATATACACATTACATAATTATAGACGATACAAGAGATTTGTTCTGTAACTCCTTTTTTCCTAGCATTGCTTTGTGTCAAAGGAGGAAACTTTCAAGGGTAAAAGACCCACTGGTATGTTGCTACTGCATTATCCATCTGCCAAGAGCATGAGGTACAGATTTATTCTGTTACACTTTTCGTAGCATTGCATTATGCCTAAAAAGGGGACTTCCAGGGGTAAGAGACCTCCTAGTACGTCTGTGCGGTATTAGACATGTGATAAATGTAATTTTTATATTATCTTTTGGACAGCATAACCCAGATGTGCAGTTTATGACGCTAAGGTCTGCGAATGATGTGCTCCGGTCAGGCTTCAGCAGCTGGATAAGCCGGTCTGGCCTAAATCACTGGCAGCATCATTGGCCGTAACTCACTAAGGTGATGTCAGAGTCCGCAAAGGTACGTGAACTTCCGTTTTCTAACACCTTCACACACACTCAGGCTGCACAGTTCATTTTAGTGCCAAGCACATCTTTCCGTACGGAAGCCAATATGCCATGATCCCAGTCTGAGTCCACACAGACAGAGACTGGGTTGCTAACCATCTCACAGAGGTAAGCATGGGAAATCGCTAGTGGGATCTTGTTTCTACAGAAGATTCCACATCCATTCACAGGGTGGATAATTTCATCCTAAGCATCAAACACACTTTAGGTTCTGCGGAACTTCAGCTGGTGATCACATCCGCACTTGCCCTATTTAAAAAATCCTCCCCTCATAGAAAAAAAACCTGAGGTCTGAGCTGGATAGGAGGGGCATAGTAGGGGAGGAGTGTGAGGAACAAACAAGTTGATAAGTGCCTAAACTCCTAGTCCCACCTACTATACCCAAATGTCTCGCAGTGTCTCCCAATGGTACGAATGAGAAATACTACATTCTTCATCATGCTCTGGGGATAGATATAGACCTGGTACGACCATGCTTTGCATACTCACTTTCTTCAGGTTTTACTGTCTGCCGGGATAAGATCTTAGCAAGCACTGGGCTTTTCCATGCTCCACTGCACGTGATGTTATCAACCAACAATTGCACATTGCTATTTCCAAATTCCAGCAGTATTTCATGGGAATCCTGAAAATAAAAATAAAAAAGGGATTGCATCAATTGAAATGTTTTACAACCCACAAAGGATGTTTGCATTAGGATTGACAGGTCATTGCTGAAGGTTACGCTTGCTTAGAAAGTTCCCAAGTATATATGCAGAGCACTATAACTACAAAAAACCTAATCTGTCACATACAGACAGTTAAAGCCTATATAGAACAGTGCAACTTCTGATATTGTAATGACATTTCCTGACATACAAGAGCCAAAGGAAACAAGTTCTGTCCAAGTAAGCCTACAGGAGATTGATGAGGGTCAGGCACATAAACATATAAGAGTTAGCAAGTGGACTCTGGTGCTCAAGTGACCAACAGGGAAAACAGAATGCAGACCTTGTATGTTTGGTTACTTATATGTATGGTTTTAACAAAAGAGTAAATATGAAAATCTACCTACTGTCTTGAGTTTTTAGTATATTTTTAAGTTGTTTTTCTTTTCTAATTCCTATAAACAAATGGTTTCTAAACTTCAGCCTTCAGGGATACACAGTGCACGTTGTACAGATCGGCTATGAAAAAAATTAGACTAAGTTAAAAAGTAACAAGTACTACTTACGTCAATTGCGATTCTGTGAAAACTTATGGAAATGTACAGTAAGCGGGACCTGAAGACCAAAGATTGGAAACTCTTCAACAGTATTGGCAACAATACAGTGTCCTACTTGCAACTACAAGGCACCTCACGAAGTGTACAGAAGGTATTAAAGGGGATATATACTCCCTAAGCAGCACCCATGTCGTGATCGGGTGAGATCTAACATCATTACTATTCTTGTGGGAGCATCTGGATTTTATCATACTATAGTCATTTCCCAAACATCTAAGCTTGTTAATATTTTCAAAGAAACAAAGTGATTTTAAAAGAATGAGAGGTAATCCTTAAGGACATATAGGTGAGCTGGCCACTCACCTCGACCAGGCAATGCTTTATTATCATTTACACTGAGTATGTCGCATTCATGAGACTTTCGTAAATATCACCTTGAGATATCTTTCTTTGATCCACACTAGATATATGTCAAGAGACTGTTTTTTTGGGTTTTTTTTTGCTGAATCGACATGATTGCAATACTGTATATGTTCTGACGCATTTACTACTTTCCTGTATTGTGTTTAATTTGGGATATTTTCTTTGACATTGATTTTTTGTGTGACCAATGTTATGAGGATAATAAATATCAGTTTGTTTTATATGAATTTATTAGAATTCCACCGTATTTATTTGTTGGATTAACTATAAACCTCCCAATTCCTTTTTTCTGCCCTACGGTGCCCCCACCATATGTTTTTGGGTTGTTTTGTGGTCACGACTCCTCTGTTTGTAGCCAAACCCATAAAAAGACATGCAGATAATGACACTGGTCTGCAGCCAAGTGATCAATCACAGAACACTGTAGTTCGTGTAACCCAGCTATAACAAATAACCAGCTTGATACATGCAACTATAGGTCAAGAGGGGGTGATCTCTTCTGCAAATTAACTCTCAGCTATGACATTTTGCCCATATTATGATGTACTTTGACAAGGCAGCATTCGGCCACAAAACTATTATTTTTCTCCATCAGGAAAGCAGATTATGTGACCTTCGGCATTCATATCCACTCATTTACCTTGACGTCCTCTCATTCTATTACTCTAATCCATTTATCAGCATGACTGGGGCTCTAGTACAAAGATGTATTACAAGAACTTATACTTTCATACGCAGAAGAGCACTTATTGCACACTAAATGCAATATTCCATTCAGTTTTTCAATTTTAAAAACAGAACCAATTAAAACTGACTGTAGTTTAAGACACTGCAAAAAATAAAAATGCATGCGAGTGCCTTGGAATTTTTGCCTATACTGAATTGCAACTTGCTTAGCCATACCCTATTGTGGCAGGTTTGCCACAAAACAGTCGCTCAACACTTAAGATGAAAAGGTTTCCAAAGCATTCAGTTTTATTTGATAATAGGATCAGTGCCAGCAAGTGTTAAGGAGAATAATAATTAACTCACCATGATTGATTTTTTAAATCGCAACCCAAAATCACATGAAAGATCATCTTCAGTCATTGAAAGTACAACTTCAAAGCAACTCCTAAATAAAAACAAAAAAAAAGTACATTAAAAGGACAATTAAATGCAAAATACATAAACACACCGATAGTTTTACAATCATCACCCATATATCCTTGCTTCACGCCATCTTAAATACTGCAGAAAGACTCATCTTCCTCTCTTGCCGCTCCACATCTGCAGCATCACTTTGCAATTCCCTACACTGCCTCTCTGTATCCTCAAGCACCAAATTACTCACCCTTACCTATAAAGCTCTCAACAAAATGGCCTGAACATCTGAAAGCTTATCACAAAATACTCTGCCCTCATCTATGGTAACTACCTCTCAATTCAGCCTAAATGTATTCATTCATGTGCCTCCACCCGCCTATGGAATTCCTTACCATGCCCAATCGAACTCTCCAACAGTCTTTAAATGCTCTCTGAAAACCCATTTCTCTATTAGAGTTTACTTAACACACACATATACTATCCACATTAATACACCCTCACAACCGCCCCAATCTCTACTCTAAGCCACATTCTTTCCTCTTATATCACTTTCTTCCAATTAAGATGGCACGCACTCGTGAGCAGGACCCTCCATACACTTTGTTTTCCTACATGCATTTATTTTGTCTACCTGGTTTGCCCCTCTTGAGAATTATAATATGTATTTCCCCACTGTCCAATGTTGCTATGCACTGTGGCTCAAACACACATATGTATACATATTTTTTTTTAAAGGAGCTTGCCAGACCACCAGAGGATATTTTAGTCAAAGCTTTGAAATCATGAGGAAACCCATTCTTCCCCCTCTTCAGTTGTACACACACACACACACACACACACATCACTTCCGGTCATTGAGAAACACAATGGCCAGTTAGTTTGCATCTGAAATTGCTGAAAACAGCATTGCTTTGACTGCACAAAACAGCAAATGTTAACAACTCAAGTTCTGTTAAGGAGTTGGAAATGTCAAATATATTTTTAAATGCTATAGAACATCTTTCTTTATTGGATCAACTTGTATTATGTTTAACCGTCTGAAACTCTCAATGTCTAAGACACATGCAAAACATGCAAAAATATTGGCACACTTACAGAACAAGTTTTTTAAGAAGTAGCAAAACCTCCTCGCACTCAGTGGTAAGATAAGGCCGAGCAGTTGCAAAGCTTCGCAAAGAAGTTCCATATACATCTGTGTACAGTGTAAGGTTTTCAGATACTGTATGATCTTCAGTGTGCTGCAGTAACACCTAAAGGAAGAAATAATACCCTTATAAATGAAAAACTAGGAAACATAAAAAAAAATGTCAATTGAAAGAGCAATAATAGTAATAGGACCTTTGTAATACAATGTATACTGCCTACCAACAATACAATTATCACTTCCATTTCACCGGGGTACTTCTCTGATCTTTAACCAAAAAGTGTAGTATAGAGATGTTACTGTTATCACTGACATTTGAGGATCAAATTATCTCTGGTGGAATCCAAAGATACTCAGCAGTTTTTTTGGAAACACCCAAACTTTCATTTAGACCTAAAACATCTGGGCAGTTTTTAACTGCATTTGCAAGGTGCTCAATTAAAAAAACAAACACACAGATGTGAACACTGTTACATACCACAACATATATTGAGAACATTACAGGGACAATCCAAGAACTTCTAGAATGGCTTCTGTTATGTAAAAACACAAAATGAAAATGTGCAAAATAAAAGTTCTAAAATCTATTAAGGTGTGGCCACATCAAACATTAAGCAGAACATAAAAAAAAAATAGGTACTATATAGAAGAAATGTATGCTCACTCAGAAGCTGATGCCACAACAAATTAAATGTATATTGGCATCATTAAGAGGTACACGATTCCCATCAACATCAATTACATGGCCCTTTTGCCAAGACAGTGCCATTAAAATATATATTGGAGAGTAAGAGAAAATTTGGTGTATAATTTTCAGGGTGTAGTGAGTGCCGTGCCATCTTCGGGATAACCAATGAGCTAAATTTAGTCTCAGGAGTGTGTGCAATTTTTTATCTGCCATAGTATGGTTCAACATATACTAGTTTGGGGGCTAAAAGATTAAAAAAATTAGGATCGACAGCCCTTCCGGTGTTTGACTTGGTAGCCTCTCCATTTTCTGTACTGCAATTGTGTCAAGGACCTATTTTCAATGATATGCTTGGCAAGCATTGTCAAGGAGTCAGAGATAACCTTTTACTGACATTTTTATTAAAAATAAAACAACAAAATAAAACAACAACATGTAGTTCCCTAGGGGTGTGAAGGGATTAGTAGACGTCCCAAACAAACCTTGTGGCTCGTCTCAGTTAGAAGTATTCTGATCATTTAATAGTTTAATTTTATAAAACTCTGGGCAGCACGGTGGCTTAGTGATTAGCACGACTGCCTCACAGCACTGGGGTCATGAGTTTGATTGCTGACCATGGCCTTATTTGTGTGGAGTTTGTATGTTCCCCCCGTGTGGTAGGTTAATTGGCTGCAATTAAATTGCACTTAGTCTCTCTCGGTCTGTGTGTGTGTATATGTGAAGGGATTTAGATTGTAAGCTCAAATGGGGCAGGGAATGATGTGAATGAGTTCTCAATTAGTGGCGCTAAATAAATAGACGATGACGATAAACACTATTTATGCATTTTGTTTTATATTGAAAGACTAACCATTGTGTTTATAAGCAAATTCATAAAATTTTCATACTCCACCTTAGGTGTGTGGATGGCATATAACACTATTTACTTCCCTGATCTGGTGAAGTAGATACCATGCAGGATAATTTGACAACCTATCCTATAGTTTAGTTTTTTTGGTCGACATGTTTCTTCATAACATATAAGACCATCAACAAAATTGCACCGACATACATTTCCTCACTTGTCTCAAAATATCTCCCTACTCGACACCTCCGTTCTGCACAAGATCTACGTCTCTCTTCCACTCTCATCACATCCTGCTATTCTCGGTTACAGGATTTTTGTGGAATTCCCTCCCTCGCACAGTAAGACTTTCCTCTAGTCTTCAAGCGTTCACTAAAAACCCACCTCTTCAGACAAGGTTATGATATTCCTCAACCACCATCTTAATTCCCTAGATTACCCTATTACCAATCCTCTACACAGCTAACGCAAGACAACAAACCTCTGACCAACATTGCCACACACACAGCCCACTCAATACTTTTACCTTTGCATTCTAGCTGGTCCATTGTGCAATATGATGTTGCACATGCCCTTGTGTTTCAAACTCCCATTGTCCTTTAGATTGTAAGCTTGCGAGCAGGGTTCTCTTACCTCTCTGTCTGCATTACCCAGTATTGTCTTATTAATGTTTGTTCCCAATTGTAAAGCGCTACGGAATCTGCTGGCGCTATATAAATGAATGTTGATAATGGTGATCTTAGAAGCTAGATTGATAAACATATAAAAGCAGTCCAAACAGAGGCATAAATGTCTGGCATTAAAAAAACAAACAGGAAAACATTATTCTAACCCAAACTTGACTGCCACCCTGTTTGATTTATTAGCCAATAGGCTACAGACTATTTCAAGGGGCCTATGGGACACCACAAGGGAATCAAACGTTTTCTAAAATGATAATAGTCCAGCCAAGTGCAGGGAGGAATACCGTAGGAATTTTAGCAAGTAATAGTTATTAGCCATAATATAAATCAATGAGTAATTTTTATATGGATGGGAATACAATGTGTAGACCCAGAAGAGGACTAAGAAAGGAGAATTAAACATTAAAAATCACCACTTCAACAGTAAATAGATATAGAATAAATTGGTCAACAGTAAGAACATACAGTGGAAACAATGCCAATGGATTATCATTTGGAGCATATTGGCATATCTCTGTCATACAAAGTCACCACTAATTTAATATAATGACCCAATGGATAAAGTAAACAATAGGATTTTAATTAAGAAATAAAGCTATGTCCTTTTAGTTAATTAGTCCAGAAACCATTTACACCCTTGCAGTTTTTCCTAATAATTCTCCATTTATTTCAAAACAAAATATTGAGATAAGAAAATATTTTGGTATCTACATATTTCATTTCCTTATTAAAACTCAAAAAGTTGAAATATTCACTAAGTAGTAGCTTATTCCACTCCTTAAATAGGTTTGGACACATTTAGTGACACCTTTTAGAAGTAGAGATAATTAGATTTCAAGCAGGTGTTTCTTCTTCACTTTGGAACTGAACTCACCTGTGAGTTGTCTGCAATATAATAATCACTCATAAAACAAGCTTGAATAGAGAAAGGGAATCATTTCCTGTTTTGTCACTGTGTGTACTGCAATGAGCATGGAGGAAAGAAAGCCAAACAATTGTCTGAGGTGGTCAGACAGTAGATTGAATCAAGCACAGACGATCTCAAGCCTACAAATCTCCAGAGACCTTGATGATCCAGTTTCCATGATACATAAAGTTATCATAAAATTTAAAGGTCCATGGCACTGTAGCCAACCTTCCTTTATTTGGCAGCAAGAGCAAACTTTATTGAAGATTGCAGTGCATTATTGTTTGAATAGTGGATGAAGCACATCTATCAACTGCCAAGCATATTCAAGTAGACCTTCTGACACAAGAAACAAAGTTTCAACACACACCTTCCATTACCAACCCAATGAAATATAGAAGGCGGCCCCAGTAGTACCCCACTGCAGATAGACATTAGGATTTCCAAGTGGGGTTTGCCAAAACACTAGAAAAGACAAACAAGTGGCAGCGCTGGTTAAATCTGTAAAATTGCAGATTATAAATGGTATAAAATGATAATCAATAAACACGCTTAACAAGCTATTAGATAGCACCGAAGTTCAAATAAAGCACTAATTGCATCAACTGTAAAGACCCGAAAGTCCAATAGCAGCATATGATTTAAGGGAGTATCCAGTAATGAGTCCCAAAGTACAAGAGTACAATGTCACAATCGAGATTTTGATAGAAATAAATACAACAGTATTGAATTATATATGGAGCCCTAGCACTCTTCAGTGCAAGAAAACATCTCCTCTTCAACAGATAAATTGTTGTACCTTACAGGGACTGATGTTTAATTCCTGGTTTCCTTTTCCAAGTCTTCCATGTGGTCTTTTTATAAATAAATATAGCTGTATATTTGTTGTGCCAAAAATTCAAAGTTCCCAGTCTTTTCTTATACCTCTATGAAAAAACGTGTATACACAAAAAAAAAAAAAAAAAGGGAGAATGAAGCGCATCTATGCTCGCCAGCATCTTCCTTAGGGAGAAACACGTTGGGTAGACGCTGGCGAGCATAAAGATAGGTACCTTGGCACCCATTACTGGATACTCCCTTGAATCATATGCTGCTATTATTGGACTTTGGAGTCTTTACAGCTGATACAATTAGTGCTTTATTTGTACTTCGGTGCTATGTAATATAGCTCGCTAAGCGTGTTTATTGATTATCTATTATTTTATACAATTTATAATAAATTTGATATTTTACAGATTTACCAGCGCTGCCATTTGTTGTTTTGTCTTTTCTACTATTTTGTGTGTAGCAATCCACAGTACTTGCTATATGTGGAGGGCTGCAGGTTTATCTCTAAATTACTTTAGATTAGAATTTAGATACATTATTTTCTAAATAGCGCCTGGTGTGTTTTTTCCTATATTTTTGCCAAAACACACCTGAAAAAGTCAAATTTCTCCTGTGGACAGATGAGATCAAATTAGAACTTTTTGGCAAAGCACATCATCCCTGTTTATAGAAAGCAAAATGAAGCTTTCAAAGAAAAGAACACTGCCCTACAGCCAAACATGGAGATTCAGGATGTTTTTGGGGTTTCTCTGCTGCATCTGGAACGGAGTTCCTTGAACATGTGCATGGCATCATGAAATCAGAAGATCACCAGGCCATTTTAAAGCATAATTTTGAACTCTGTCAGAAAGACAAGTAGTTGGACTGTTCTAAAGAGGCCAGCAACGAGCCCCATAGAACACCTGTGGAGAGATGAGAATCTAGCAGTTACAAGAAGGCAAGCCTCAAATCTTGGCGAACTGGAGCAGTTTAGACAATAAGAGTAAACCAAACTACTGGTAGACAGGTGCAGGAAGCTCATCCATGGCAGTTGATTACAGTTATTTTGACCAAAGAATGTGCTACCAAATATTAAGTCTAGGGTGACAGTAATTTTGTCAATGCCACTTATTTTAATTTTCTGATTTAAGAGGTTATATGGTATTAAATTAAGAATAAAAAAAAAGGTTCTGTAATATTAACAAAAAGAATTGTGGAGACCAAATTATGTTGAACTTGTGTTTAGAAAATTGGGAGGTTTTTTTTGGGAAAAAATGCAAGGGTGACAATATTTTCGGCCACAGCTCTAGTACACAAGATCATTGCGATGGAAATACTATGGGGCAGATGTTAAAGAAAAATGGGTCACCTGAATCGAAATTACATATCATCACCATTTATTTATATAGCGCCACTGATTCCGCAGCGCTGTACAGAGAACTCATTCACATCAGTCCCTACCCTAGTGGAGCTTACAGTCTAAATTCTCTAACACACAGAGAGAGAGAGAGAGACTAGGGTAAATTTTGATAGTATCCAATTAACCTACCAGTATGTTATTCCTTATTTTTTTGTTGGAGAAGACTTAAACATCTTTCCGATACGAGTCAAAAGTTTACATAACTTAATATTTCCTCCACATAATAGTGTATCCTTACAGAAAAGTTGAAGCACAAGTTACTCAGTGTTGGGGCAAGGGGAACAGGTCAACACATGATGACACAAGGATAACCAATATCCGCATCCTTGCCATTAACATGTCGCTGTATAAACAGTGACTTACCAGCGTGCTAAACATTCAGCGGCAAAAGCGCATTAATAGGGAGAACATAACTTATCCTAACTTACAATCAACTGCTGTGAAATATTTTGAGAGCAGAACCTCAGCAAAAGATCAAGCCATCATCAATGTAGTAAAGGTTTAATAGTAATGGCAAGAAGCTCTTAGAAATACAAAGTTATGGCACCAGTATGTTTCCGAAGCCTCCTGGGAGAAAAACCCAACAATGACGGGATCTCTCTATCCACTTTGTGGTAGAGGTGTTGTTAGGAAGCAGATAGTGCCGTTAGGGGTGCTACATGAATCTCTACATATTCCAATACAGAAGAGGCATTCTATTGCAGTCTTCAGAATATAAGTTCTCTTATGTAAATCGACAGTGACTAATTCCCCACGACTGTAGAGTGCAAATAATCTGGCAGAGGCTTAATTACTTTTGGATAGTAGTGGGATGCAAGATTGATGAAGATCTGTACCCCATAGTCATTAAATATTGCATCTGGATTTGTAGCCACCTATAAGTTGCACCTCTCTTGGCTGGAAAATGTAACTTGGGAATCACCAGTCTTGTTTTTCCCTGGTTATTTAGCCTTTTGTACGCACTACAGGGTTTTCAGCCGCTTAGCATGCCAATGACACGATAAACGACTGTTCGGCCAGATATCACATTAGTGTGCATGCTTCAATGATTAACGATTATCATTCCAAAGCACTTTTTATCATTTCATTTGATTTAGAACAATATTTTTATCCCAGTTTAAACAATTTTCATTCCAATTCGCAGTGTGTATGCACTCATGACCGGCAGTGTCCATAGTTTTCTATGGAGTGTAGAGTTACAATCTTTTTAGCCGATGGGTATGACCGATGAAGAGTATAGATCTGAAAGTAAATCTTGTAAAACGTGTATAGTGTGTAAACATGGATCTGAATGCTGCTTGGGAATTATTTTTTCTGTCGTTGGTAAAATCGTTAAGGATGTCACACTGGGAGAAATTTTCTGTAGTGTGTACCCAGCCTTAGAGCACATCCATGCGGTCTTTTACGGACAAAACCTGCCCTGGAGACTAACATCTTTACTTGGCCAACTCAGGTAAGAACAGAGAAGACAGAAGAAAGAAGATACAAAGAACTACATAGAAGTGAATATAATATTTTCTAAGAGTATTTAGAGTATGTGTTATTTTAAATATATTTAGTTTTAGGATTAAAATATGGCTTTTTTTAGTTGCTGACTATTTAAAAAAAAAAAAAAAAAACATCAAAAGCATAATATAAAATAATAGAGATACAGATAGAGATATATATCTGTCTCACTTTATAGAATGTTTATCATTTCTAGTGTAGAATACACCAAAATCAAACAGGTCACAGTATCCTACAAGATCAGCACACTTATCTGAAATACTATGTGGCTGTAGACATTTTTATGACCTGATTGGTTACAGGTTGTTCTACCCACGCCTACTTCAGAAATGGGTACACACACGATAAAGAATGCTAACAAAAAGGTGTTAGGACCATTGTCAAATACATTGTATGCTCTAGTGATTTATATAGGCTTTGATGGAAAAGGGGGTATGACAAGACAGCTCAGGAAATACATTACATTGAGGGAAAAGAACAAAACAAAAATGTAAACAAATGATTTAGATTTAGTCTTGAATATACAAAATATACTAATCCAAAATATTCCTCCAAAAGACTACAGAAAATAAATAATTCTACCATACAACCGAATATGAACAATATTTAAAGATTAGCAATAGAAAAACAATTCTCAACATAATCCCCTTCAAGGTAAATATAATATAAAAGTTGAAAAGAATTCCAGCGCTATTGTGCGACCCATATTATATCTAAAATAGAAAAGAAAACACCAAACAAAAATTGTAATACTTATATTAATCTCGTATAATTAGTAGATTTATATTGACGTGGTTCTTCCTAATGGAATGCTAACGAGTCACGTTGTATATATAAAAAAACACAACAAAACATATATAGTGTAATATGTTCAAATACAGATGAGTAACATTCCAAACACTAATGCGGTTTGTGAAATTTATGATAAATCTTTAAATAGTTTTTCAGTATGTATAATTTCTTGTGATATGCCCATACCCAATCGATTCTTGAATGATAGCAAAACCAGTATCTTTCTCAAAACCCTCCAAATTATTCACTTGTAGTTGAATTACATCAATACATAGACCTGTACCATATAATCATACCAGTGCTCCTTTCAGTTAGATTCCTACCGGAATGACTTTGACCATTAGCCTCAAAGGTTTCTTTATCTTTGCATCCAAACTTCCAGAGATATACTCTGTATTGGTATCCAAAAATGGAAAATAGGAGAGGACTAGCGTAATATTGCCTAAATATCCAAATTAATAATATCATTCATAAAAACACAAAATAAAATGACAAAATATCTAAACAAAAAATAAAGGTGCTCCTAACGGAAGTAGAAGTTAAATGAGCATTTTTATTGTTATAGATGAAGTTAATATCCCGGGATAATATGGTACAGGTATATCACAAGAAATTATACACATACTGAAAAACTATTATATAAAGATTTATCAAAAATTTCACAAACAGCATTGGTGTTTGGAATGTTACTCATCTGTATTTGAACATATTATATATTGTGTTTGAACACTATGTTTTATTTGTGTTTTTCTATATACAACATGGCTGGTCAACATTCCATGTGGAAGAACCATGTGATATAAATCTACAAAATTCTACAAGATTAATATAAGCATTCCAATTTTTGTTTGTTGTTTTTTTTTCTATTTTAGCTACAATATGGGTTGCACAATAGCGCTAAAATTCTTTTAAACTTTTATATTATATTTATCTAGTATTAGAGCTGTGTACACTAATTTCAAAGATATTTGGCTGCATGTTTTTTTTTGCAGCGCTGATAGTGGATACTTTATAATTATTTCATAATCCACTTCAAGGACAGAAAAAGATTATGGTGCATTCTCAGACATTCAACCTTGCAATAAGTAATGTGAAATTTCTGTTATACGCACCACATACATGGCATTATTTAACTGCAGTACCAAAAAAAAGACATGACTTCAAAACAAAGAGCATGTCACAATGTCCACTACAAATAATGTGTATTCAGCCTAATTTTTAGTAGGTTCCAATCATACAAGTCACAGTGAATTACTATCCAATTTGTAATTGATTTTTACATAAGAACAAACTTGTAAATATACAATAAAACACCCATTTAATAATTTCTGCCTCACAGCACTGGGGTCATGAGTTGAATTCCCGACCATGGCCTTATCTGTATGGAGTTTGTATGTTCTCCCCGTGTTTTCATGGGTTTCTTCCAGGTGTTCCGGTTTCCTCCCACACTCAAAACTTTTTGGTAGATTAATTGGCTGCTGACAAAATTCTCCTTGGGAGTATGTGTGTGTTCATCTGTGTATGTTAGGAGGGTACTTTAGACCTAGATTTAAAGCTTCAATGGTGTAGGGACTAATGTGAATGACATTCTCTGAACAGTGCTGCGGATTGGTGGTGCAATAAATAGTCCTGATGATCCATAGATCTCCACATACCTAGAACAGCCACCAAATGGATAAATTGCCACAAGAAAGAAAATATGCAATGTACAATATGAAATAGTTAAAACTTGCTGTACATGTACAATCTATGACTGCTTTATTCAAAGTATCTGAAGAATATAACATTTCAAAACGCATATCAGAAATTAAGATTTAAGGAAAGTTGACCTAGGATAGAATTATATGGCACTGGAAAACAGGTTTGCATATAATATCAAACATGCTATGTTATTAAAGAAACATACAAATCATGACAACCTGGACTTGGTATTTGTCCAATCCTGGCACAAGCAAAGCAAATATCAAAACAGCTTTCCTGCATTACGGTAACAGACCACAAGGAAGATCAAAGGTTAGTCCTGCTACAAGCCTGTAATCTGATTGACAGGAACATTTCACAGATTCAGCTGGGTTATAACCACTTTACAACCAAGGACTGGCTCCAATAAACAAGATCAACTATTATTTTGCATCTCAAAACTGAAGATCAAAGTTAATACTAGATCCTGGTGATGATGGAGAAAAAAAATAGAGAGAATGAGCTGCTGCTGCTACCCCCAAAGGAAACCTTAGTAATGAGGACAGGGACATTCAAACGCAAACAGAGAGTGTCAGAGCTCTGCCTCCCCGTTACCATCACCAATATAGTAACAGAAGACTGTTCTGCTATTCACTTCCCATACAATACGTACACATTGGAGGTTAATGCTCCTAACTACAGTTTATCTCCACCTGCTACAGCACTTTACAATCACAGTATTTATCATCATCGTGGGCTGCATTGACCCATTCCTGCACTACCAAATGAAGTGTAACACTAGGTCCCTGTATGTACTATACTGCTACCAGCCCTATACACTGTAATGCAGTAGTGGGTATAAAGAGTAACCCAATTTCCTCATTTAATGCTCCCCAGCACATCATCGCTGTGCATTGTGGGAGCGACTCTCCGCCATTCCGCCGAGCACGACCCCTCCGCTCGCCCGGCTATGCGGGGCATGAAAGCAGTAGCTGTGACGGGAGATTAGCGGATCGGGTGTGTATGAATTGATCAGAGGACTGGGCTGGCACTGGCCCTCCCACGTAACCCGCCCCCACCACTCACTGTCAAACATCAAAATAAAACGCCACAGTCACACACGATAACAATAACACCCGAAGCATGCCGGCCTCTGCAAGCCTTCTGCGGTCCCGGGGAAGCTGCCCCACTATTTCCTCTTCTCCTCCCCCACTCACCTCGCAGAAGCGTCTGCAGTAAACAGAGGAGGTAAACACGGACACCTCATCCTCCCTCAGCCTTTCCTCCAGCGCCTGCAGCATCTCCAACAGGCGGCGAGGCTCGGGCGGAGAGGGAGCTGGGGGCAACGTGCCCCCGTTTGCCAGTCCCGCTCGGGACTCTCCCTTCCCGTCCGCCATCTTCTCTCGCCTTTGCCGCGCGTAGGCAACACTCTCGCACACTCACTCTCTGCGTCACGTGATTCGGCGTCGGTTGGGCGACGTCATCACCAGGGAGACCTGCGTTGAAACGCCTCTTTTCCTAACGTGATGTTCCGCCCCGAATACTAGAGATCTGCGCATACTAGCAGCCATTTTGTTTGTTGACATACATATTAGTATGCTTGTGATTGGTGCGTAGGAATACTAAACACTGTTATGGGTTTGGTTTTTCCATTTGTCATATGTAATAACATTGGTGCAAATTAATGATTTTGTAAAAAAAAACAAATACAGATTCCCCTTATATTCCCCTTATATTCCCCTTATATTTTTCCTTAAACACACTTAGAGTTGCACAGAAAGTTGGATGCTTCAGATTGCCTAAAACAGGCATGATCATGGGCTAGAAGCCACTTTGGGGCACTGGCTTTCTTGTTGGGGTTGAGTCATACAATTGCCCTTTGGTTTGGGTATACACCTATGCAATCTTACTTCTAATGTTAATTCTGTACCGATTTAATCAATGATTGGAAATCCCAATAAGCATGCCGATTCATGTTTACATATCTATACAATGTCACGGGCACTAGGAGTCTTTACCCAGGGATCACCAGGTGATAGGCTTACCAGAGCAATGTAGATGGTAATAGGGTACTCTGGTAGCTGGGTGATCACGGAACATGAAATGATGACCGATGAGATGCTCAGGAAAGTCTATGACTAGCAACACTGGTAATACTGAGGTAATGATACACAAGGAACTGTATGGACAAGGACACGTGAAGGTAGTCAGTGGTCTGCGATAGCAAGTTGTACCACTGCTATAGTGAGGAGGAATGTCCAACAGAAACAAGGAGGTGATGAGAGTCAGCGGTCTGCGGGTAGCAAGTTGTACCGCTGTCTGAGTGAAGGAATGGAATCCAAGTGGAGGTATCCAGGTAGTCAGTGGTCTGCGGTAGCAAGTTGTACCACTGCTATGTGAGAGGATAATGGAACAGGTGATACCGGAAACAGGGATCAGTGGTCTGACATCAGCAAGTTGTACCACTGCATATATATGTGAGGAGGTGCACGGGGGAAGACTGCAACACAGGATATACACAGGCACCTTATACACGATCCACAGTAATATGCACAATATAGGTATATATATATGTAAATGACTGATCAGGTCTGCAATCTAGAAAGTCTCTTGAAGTAGTCCAGCACAATGATAACACAGTCAATGATGGCAATAGACTCAGCGGATAGCAGACTCCAGAGAGAACCAAACACAGTCCAGCAAGATATGCAATACACAGCACAGTCAATGAGAAGTATGCATACCGTGGTTCAGCAGTAGCAGTCAGATGGGATTGCAGCGGTACCTGAGCGGCTGGAGGCCGACTGGATAGGAAGTCCCTGGATAGGAGAAGCAGCGGTCTAGCAGGTGCAGCGCACAGGTGAGTAGACCGACAGGGACACGAATCCACAGGAGTCAGCAACACGTGGAACTGGACTCATAGGAAACCCAGGAGAATGGAGATGATCCAGCAGAGGGTAGTAGAAGAGATACAAATCCAATGCTGACAGGAGGGTAGAGGCCAGTGGAACACGTGAAGGCGTGGAGAGTGGATCAGCAGGAGATGGACGATAGCGCTGACCACAGCGGCAGGACTCAGCGGCACACGGAGGTAACCAGTAGCAACCACAGGAACCAACAGCGATGGGAAACAGGAGTGCAGCGCAGGGCAGGAGTTGTAGATCACGAAGTGTAGCAGATGGTAATGAAAAGCGGCAGTCTCGAGGAAGACACAGCAAAGATGAGATGAGAGTGTAGTGCACGGAGGCAGCGGATAGTAATCAGCTGGCAGTCACGATGTAGAACACAGGCGAGTTGCAAGCAGGAGACTGTAGTGCACAGAGGCAGCGGATAGTAGTCA
Organism: Mixophyes fleayi; assembly: GCF_038048845.1. Lineage (NCBI taxonomy): Eukaryota > Metazoa > Chordata > Amphibia > Anura > Limnodynastidae > Mixophyes > Mixophyes fleayi. The sequence continues at coordinate 201,562,634 of NC_134403.1, forward strand.
GCTGGCAGCCACGATGTTGAACACAGGCGAGTTGCAAGCAGGAGACTGTAGTGCACAGAGGCAGCGGATAGTAGTCAGCTGGCAGCCACGATGTTGAACACAGGCGAGTTGCAAGCAGGAGACTGTAGTGCACGGAGGCAGCGGATAGAAATCAGCAAACAGACTTGATGAGAAGCAGGTGAGTGAGGTAAAAGCTGGAGTGCACGGAGGCAGCGGATAGCAATGAGTAAACAGTTACATAGATATAAAATAACGTTGAAGTGGTGTAGAAGACTGTAGTGCACGGAGGCAGCGGATAGGAATCAGCAAACAGTCATGATGACACAGTTGATGGTAGAAGTGGTATGGAACCACAATAGTAGAAGTGGTTTGGAAACCACAGGAATCAGCAGCACTGAATACACAAGTAATACAGGAACACCTTCAGAGACTCATGAGGAATGAGACTCCAAGATCAGGCAACGTGGTAGTGACCACAGGTGCTTAATATAGGGAGGTTGCCTGATCTGCCAATTAAGTTAAAGGGGTATACACTGAAGTATAGAAAAGGGCTGCGCATGCGCAGACCCTCAGGATGGTGGACGGCCACGGTTCCTAAATGTCCGGGAAGAGGCACTCACGGTCCGGTGAGTGACAGTACCCCCCCTTTTAAAGGTGGGCACAGAACGCCTGGAACCGGGCTTGTCCGGATTTTTGGAGTAAAACTTCTTCAAAAGGGCAGGAGCATTAAGATCTTCAGCTTTGATCCAAGAGCGCTCCTCAGGACCAAAGCCCTTCCAATGAACGAGGAAGTGGAGGACTCCTCGCGAAATTTTTGCATCTAGTACCTCGGTAATCTCAAAATCCTCCTCCTGATGGACTTGAACAGGCTGCGGAGCTGAGGGAGGAGTTGAAAAACGGTTGATAATAAGAGGTTTGAGCAAAGATACATGGAAGGCATTAGAAATCCGAAGACTCTTAGGAAGAAGGAGTTTCACACATACTGGATTGATAACTTGAATGATCCTATATGGACCAATAAAACGAGGGGCGAATTTCATGGATGGAACCTTCAAACGAATATTTTTTGTGGATAACCAGACACGATCTCCAATTTTTAGTGGTGGAATAGCCCGCCTCTTCTTATCAGCGAAAGATTTATATTTGACAGATGTCTTCTTTAAACAGGTTCTGACCTGAGACCAGATATTTTTAAAGGTCTGACAAACAGTCTCCACCGCAGGAACTTGGGTGGGCGGGAGGGCAGGAAATTCCGGAAAAGACGGATGGTGACCGTAAACCACAAAGAATGGAGTTTTGGATGATGACTCATGGTACATGTTGTTATGGGCGAACTCAGCCCAAGGGAGTAACTCTACCCAGTTGTCTTGATTGGCTGATGAAAATATCCTTATAAAAGTCTCAAGATCTTGATTGACACGTTCGGTTTGTCCATTGGATTGTGGATGGTAAGAAGATGAGAGTGCTAATCGTATGCCCAAGGTTTTACAAAGGGCTCGCCAGAATCTGGACACGAATTGTACTCCTCTATCAGACACAATCTCAGATGGACATCCATGGATACGGAAGATCTCTTTAATGAAATGTTCAGCCAGGATAGACGAGGAAGGCAAACCAGACAGAGGGATGAAATGAGCCATCTTCGAAAATCTGTCCACTACCACCCAAATAGTGTTATGGTTCTTACTAGGTGGTAAGTCAGTAACGAAATCCATACTAATATGGGTCCATGGTTTGGACGGAATGGGTAGTGGTCGCAGCAACCCTGCTGGGGTTCTGCGGGAGGATTTGAATTGCGAACATAATTCACAGGAAGCAATGAACTCTTTGACGTCTCTCCTCATTGAAGGCCACCAGTAACTTCGAGAGAGGATCTCAAAAGTCTTGTGTTCACCGGCGTGTCCAGAAAAGCGAGAGGCATGGAACCACGAAAGGATTTTCCTCCTTAGAGTAGAAGGCACGAGGGTCTTCCCAAATGGTAGCGTTTTGGTGGATGAAGCAGCCAGTGAGATACATTTGGGGTCTAGAATGGTATGGTTGGAAACCTCTTCTATATCAGAGGACGTAACAAAGGCTCTAGATAAGGCATCAGCTTTTTTGTTCTTGGCAGCTGGTTTGAAGGTAATTATTAATTCAAAACGGGAAAAGAAAAGAGACCATCTTGCTTGACGAGGGTTCAAGCATTGGGCAGACTGGAGATATGACAAGTTCTTATGATCCGTGAAGATCGTCACCGGATGGCGAGCTCCCTCCAACAAGTATCTCCATTCCTCTAATGCGGCTTTGATAGCCAGTAATTCCTTGTCTCCGATGGTATAATTCTTCTCTGCGGGTAGGAGACCCCGAGAATAGAAGGCACAAGGGTGGAATTTTTGCTGTTCCGAGCGTTGGGAGAGAATAGCTCCTAAGCCCACATTAGAGGCATCTACTTCTAGGAAAAAAGGGAGTGTCACATCAGGCTGACGAAGGATTGGAGCCGAAGAGAAGGACTCTTTTAATGTTTGAAAGGCTTGAATAGCCTCAGTAGACCATTGCTTAGGATTAGCCCCTTTACGAGTCAGGGCCACAATAGGAGATGCAATGGAAGAAAAATCTTGAATGAAGCGTCTATAGTAATTGGCAAAACCTAAAAAACGCTGGATGGCACGAAGAGTAGTTGGCTGGGCCAATGTAGTACAGCATTTACTTTGTCAGGATCCATCTTCAGACCAACTCCGGAAACAATATACCCCAAGAATGGAATCTGGGGTAATTCGAATGAACATTTTTCTAATTTACAGAACAATGAATTTTTCCGTAGCCTGGAGAGGACTTCTGCCACATGTTGGTGGTGAGAAGGCAGGTCCTGTGAAAAAATCAATATGTCGTCCAGGTAGACGACGACACATACATATAATAAGTCCCGAAAAATTTCATTAATGAAGCCCTGAAAAACAGCGGGGGCATTACATAGCCCGAAAGGCATTACCAGATATTCGTAATGCCCGTCTCTGGTGTTAAACGCCGTCTTCCATTCGTCACCGGAACGGATTCTGATTAAATTGTAAGCACCACGAAGATCCAACTTAGTAAAAATACGGGCTCCCTTGATGCGGTCAAATAGCTCAGTGATCAACGGAATGGGATACCGGTTCTTGATAGTAATGGCATTGAGTCCACGAAAATCTATACAAGGGCGTAATGATCCATCCTTCTTTTTGACAAAGAAGAACCCAGCTCCAGCGGGCGAGGTGGAAGGTCGAATGAACCCACGCTGGAGGTTCTCCCGTATATATTCAGATGTAGCTTGAGTTTCAGGTAACGAGAGTGGATAGACCCGGCCTCTGGGAGGAGTCTTGCCAGGAAGAAGATCAATCGGACAATCCCAAGAACGATGAGGAGGAAGACGTTCAGACTGAGCTTTATCAAAAACATCGGTAAATGAAGCATATTGAGGAGGGAGTCCCGGTGAAATAGCTGAAATGGAAGCTTGCTGTACCTTGAGAGGAATGACTTGGGAAAGGCAATGATGGTGACATTCAGGCCCCCAAGACGTGACTTGAGGGGTGCGCCAGTCAATCTGGGGAGAGTGACACTGAAGCCATGGAAGGCCTAGGACAATCGGACTTGTCGTAACAGGAAGAATTAAAAACGATATCTCTTCATGATGCAGAGCACCAATCTGAAGGGTTACTGGAGACGTACTCTGGGTGATGAGACCGTTGATGAGACGTGATCCATCGATAGCCGTCACAGTAATGGGAGTTTTTAAGGTAATCATTGGTAGAGACCATTGATTAACTAACGATTTGGAAATAAAATTTCCTGCTGCTCCGGAATCAATCAATGCCTGTGACTCAAAGGTCTTGGTAGCAAAGGAAATAGTCACATCAAAAGCGCAGACTTTAGATTTCATAGACGATGGAGAGGACTCCAGGGACCCTAACTTCACCTCTCCAGAACTAGTTAGGGCCTGGCATTTCCCGATCTCTTAGGGCAGGAGCTGAGGACATGAGTGGAATCAGCACAATAGATACAGAGTCTATTCTTGACTCTACGTTTCCTCTCCTCAGAAGATAACTTGGAACGTCCAATCTCCATGGGAATCACAGCGGGTGACACTGGACGAAATTGAGGGTTAGAGCGAAAAGGTGCTTTAGCAGAAGTCGTTTTCTCAGCCTCTCTTTCACGAAATCTCATATCAACACGATGGCATAGAGAGATCAAATCTTCAAGTGACGAAGGAAGCTCTTGGGTAGTCAGTGCATCTTTAATTTTATCGGAAAGCCCCTGCCAGAAGGCGGCAACTAGGGCTTCAGTGTTCCACTGAAGTTCAGAGGCTAAGATCCTAAATTGAATGACGTACTGGCCTACAGTATGAGATCCTTGTCGCAGACGGAGGATGCTGGAAGCAGCGGAGGTCACACGACCTGGTTCATCGAACACACTTCGGAATGTAGAAATGAATTTGGCACTATCTTGTAATATTGGATCGTTCCTCTCCCACAGAGGGGAGGCCCAAGCCAGGGCTTGTCCTGAAAACAAAGAGATAAGATAGGCCACTCTGGAACGATGGGTAGAAAAATTTTGAGGTTGGAGCTCAAAATGGACTGAACATTGGTTAAGGAAACCCCTACAAGTTTTGGGGTCTCCATCGTACTTTGACGGAGTAGGCAGGTGAAGCGTGGAAGCTATAGACACCTGGGATGGCAATGGGGAAACGGAGGAAAGCACAGGAGCTTCAGTAGTAGCTGTCACAGTCTGTCCAGATGTTCCTTGGGAGGTTAATGACTGATAACACTGAAGTAACAGCTGTTGGCGGGCATCCTGTTGCTCCACACGGCTAACCAGATGTTGCAGCATCTCTTTGGCGGTAGGTTCCACATCTGGGTCTGTCATGGCCTGATCTTACTGTCACGGGCACTAGGAGTCTTTACCCAGGGATCACCAGATGGTAGGCTTACCAGAGCAATGTAGATGGTAATAGGGTACTCTGGTAGCTGGGTGATCACGGAACATGAAATGATGACCGATGAGATGCTCAGGAAAGTCTATGACTAGCAACACTGGTAATACTGAGGTAATGATACACAAGGAACTGTATGGACAAGGACACGTGAAGGTAGTCAGTGGTCTGCGATAGCAAGTTGTACCACTGCTATAGTGAGGAGGAATGTCCAACAGAAACAAGGAGGTGATGAGAGTCAGCGGTCTGCGGGTAGCAAGTTGTACCGCTGTCTGAGTGAAGGAATGGAATCCAAGTGGAGGTATCCAGGTAGTCAGTGGTCTGCGGTAGCAAGTTGTACCACTGCTATGTGAGAGGATAATGGAACAGGTGATACCGGAAACAGGGATCAGTGGTCTGACATCAGCAAGTTGTACCACTGCATATATATGTGAGGAGGTGCACGGGGGAAGACTGCAACACAGGATATACACAGGCACCTTATACACGATCCACAGTAATATGCACAATATAGGTATATATATATGTAAATGACTGATCAGGTCTGCAATCTAGAAAGTCTCTTGAAGTAGTCCAGCACAATGATAACACAGTCAATGATGGCAATAGACTCAGCGGATAGCAGACTCCAGAGAGAACCAAACACAGTCCAGCAAGATATGCAATACACAGCACAGTCAATGAGAAGTATGCATACCGTGGTTCAGCAGTAGCAGTCAGATGGGATTGCAGCGGTACCTGAGCGGCTGGAGGCCGACTGGATAGGAAGTCCCTGGATAGGAGAAGCAGCGGTCTAGCAGGTGCAGCGCACAGGTGAGTAGACCGACAGGGACACGAATCCACAGGAGTCAGCAACACGTGGAACTGGACTCATAGGAAACCCAGGAGAATGGAGATGATCCAGCAGAGGGTAGTAGAAGAGATACAAATCCAATGCTGACAGGAGGGTAGAGGCCAGTGGAACACGTGAAGGCGTGGAGAGTGGATCAGCAGGAGATGGACGATAGCGCTGACCACAGCGGCAGGACTCAGCGGCACACGGAGGTAACCAGTAGCAACCACAGGAACCAACAGCGATGGGAAACAGGAGTGCAGCGCAGGGCAGGAGTTGTAGATCACGAAGTGTAGCAGATGGTAATGAAAAGCGGCAGTCTCGAGGAAGACACAGCAAAGATGAGATGAGAGTGTAGTGCACGGAGGCAGCGGATAGTAATCAGCTGGCAGTCACGATGTAGAACACAGGCGAGTTGCAAGCAGGAGACTGTAGTGCACAGAGGCAGCGGATAGTAGTCAGCTGGCAGCCACGATGTTGAACACAGGCGAGTTGCAAGCAGGAGACTGTAGTGCACAGAGGCAGCGGATAGTAGTCAGCTGGCAGCCACGATGTTGAACACAGGCGAGTTGCAAGCAGGAGACTGTAGTGCACGGAGGCAGCGGATAGAAATCAGCAAACAGACTTGATGAGAAGCAGGTGAGTGAGGTAAAAGCTGGAGTGCACGGAGGCAGCGGATAGCAATGAGTAAACAGTCACATAGATATAAAATAACGTTGAAGTGGTGTAGAAGACTGTAGTGCACGGAGGCAGCGGATAGGAATCAGCAAACAGTCATGATGACACAGTTGATGGTAGAAGTGGTATGGAACCACAATAGTAGAAGTGGTTTGGAAACCACAGGAATCAGCAGCACTGAATACACAAGTAATACAGGAACACCTTCAGAGACTCATGAGGAATGAGACTCCAAGATCAGGCAACGTGGTAGTGACCACAGGTGCTTAATATAGGGAGGTTGCCTGATCTGCCAATTAAGTTAAAGGGGTATACACTGAAGTATAGAAAAGGGCTGCGCATGCGCAGACCCTCAGGATGGTGGACGGCCACGGTTCCTAAATGTCCGGGAAGAGGCACTCACGGTCCGGTGAGTGACATACAATTTGCCTTCAGATCTGTGATCTTCATTTCTCTTAACCATCTGCTTAAAAGATCATGATTCTGTACACACTCTATAGATATCTGCCTGCACTGTTACAATATGTAAACATAATGTTGGATGAACTATCGACAAAAGTGTTGGAAAGATGATTGGGAGTGCGTACACACTTCCACATTTGCACAGCGTTGTTCCATTGTTGACAGTAATTTTTAGGAAGTTTATAAAACCAAATCAACTGATGCAATGTGTTTTGGTATAATGAAACATGATAATGGGAGCATAAACACTTTTAAAGGAAAAATCTCCTTTAAAGACATTGCCGTTTTAACTGTATCTGTCAAAGTAGCAGAATATTGTCGATTTGCAAAAATCGGTCCTTAATATATTTAGCCCCTGGTCTGTTTAAAAATGATCAAAACTTTCCCTGTTTATCCCACACTAACGTTGCCGTACCAAATTATGCCACCACCATTTTTTTGTGAACAGCTGGCACTCTTACGAAGCCTTCAGTTCTCTTTTTAAACGAATTTATCAGAATTTGCTTTCATTAGAACTATCATAAACCAGATGAGGTCCCCTGACCCAGAGTTATCATAAATCAAATGATCTCCTCTGTTTCATCTATGTAGTTATTAAATACCAAGCTAAGTCTGACATGTAAATTCGTAAGAACACAGAGACCTGAACTTTTTGAGTGTAATTTAATATGGAAAATCCACAAAGCTTAAGATGAAAAACAACACAATGACATAGAAAAATATAATTCAATACTTTCCTGTAAAATAAAATAAAAAAAAAAACAACAAAAAATGTAAACTTATGAATGATCAGTTTCTGTCTGCTGGGAGAACAGGAATAATGGAATACTTTTCAATATGAAATTGGCTTCCAAAAGTGAACAAAAATGTTAGATTTACAGCACATTTTAAACATACTTAAGGTACCCACAGCCCCCCTTCCTTTAATGTCAGACCTAGAAAGTCTGTGTAAATGCAAATTAGTTTTTTATGACCTCTTTTCAAACACCTTTCAAGTCAGGGTTTATTTACACCAGCTGTACTTCTTAACAGATTGTCCTACAAAGATGATATTACCTTCACATAACAAGTCATAAGTTTACGTCATTTGCATAAAAAACATGACATTATAAAATATATATAAAATATGACATTTTCCTGTGTCTTTATTCCTCTTCATTCAAACCTTTTCCAGCTGCTCAATCTCCCAGTTGAGATATCCTGAGATATTATTATTATTATTATTACCATTTATATAGCGCCACTAATTCTGCAGCGCTGTACACAGAACTCACATCAGTCCCTGCCCCATTGGGGCTTACAGTCTAAATTCCCTAACACACACACACACACACACACACACACATACAGACAGACACACAGACAGACTAGGGTTAATTTGTTAGCAGCCAATTAACCTATCAGTATGTTTTTTTGGGAGTGTGGGAGGAAAACAGAGGACCCAGAGGAAACCCACGCAAAGACGGGGAGAACATGCAAACTCCTCACAGATAAGGCCATGGTCGAGAATTGAACTCATGACTCCAGTGCTGTAAGGCAGAAGTGCTAACCACTTAGCCACTAAGCTGCCCAAAATCACTAAGAATGTGAAGGGTCTGTTTTGGGATATTATTGATATTGATATAACTTTATTATTAACCTTATTAGATTTTAAGGGCTTTTATGACCTGTGCCATAAATTGGTATTGGGTACTCATATGAACTACGTGTCTGGAAGTATCTATAAATACCTCATCTGTAGAGCAGAAGAGTACTATGAATACTATGAATACTATACTATGAATTAAGTCACAAACACATATGTGCAGTTTTATATAACTAGGAATTAGCTTGCATATGGCACATGGTATTTAATGCCTGAAGAAGTAGAGGCATAAGCCTATCCTTAAAAGTTTTATAATATGAATTTTTGAACCCTCTGGGCCAGGAGAAGAGCTTATTGCTTGCTCTAATTCCTGAGGCTTAAACATTTCTGTCCCCAGCAGAAAGCCCAGTAAGTGTACTGTAACAAGAGCTCATTTAGTTGCCTTAAAGGAAGGTTTTGGTAGTTGGATTGTGATAATAGTACGGACATGGTCTGACCAGATCACCATGCCTATCTCAGTTTTCTGTCATAGATATAGGTGTCTGTGACTAATAAAGAGGTAGTGTATACTAGAGCTGGAGTCAGCAACCTTTTTCTATCGGTGCCGGCTAAAATCTAGTCCATAAAAATTTTATTACCCTATTTGCTGGCGTATAAGACTACTTTTTTGCCCTGAAAAACATGCCTCCAAGTGGGGGGGTCGTCTTATACACCGGGTCCAGTATTGCGCGGTATCCATTGCGGCCGCGGCGGGTCATTAGCGTGGCTGCGGCGAGCATCAGCAGCGATAGAGGGGTACCAGCCTTTTTGGCGTGACCGGCCCGTTCTGCTGACAGGGAGGGCAGACAGGGAGCAGGGACCAATCCAATCAGGCTTTGTATACAGCCAACAGCCAACCACAGTACTTCACCATTGTACAGTACAATACAGCATAGAAAATGTCCAGCAGTCAAACCCCTATCAACCCTATCATGGCACCAGCAAAAAGAAAGAAATATGATGCAAGTTTTAAACTTAAAGTTGTAAACTTTGCCATGGAACATAATAATTGTGCTGCTGCAAGACAATATGGAGTAACAGAAAAGATGGTTTGGGACTGGAAATCAAATGAAAAAGCATTAAAGATTATGCCAAGGGGTAAGTGTGCACTTGCTCTCTCCCTCTATTTGTTATCTTCCTTCTATCATTGACTAGTGAATTACGTTTAATAAACTTGCACTGTTTTATGTTTACTGTACATGTTTGATAACATACAGCCTTGTGACAGTTTTCCTGCATGTCATAGGCATTCGAATATAAATTAACATGTTGAAATCAAATCTGATGTTCTTTTACGTTTTATTTGGTGGGGTAGTCTTATATGTCGAGTATATAACACACTCTATATTTTGAGTGGAAATGTTGGGGGTCGTCTTATACGCCCAGTCGTCTTATACGCCGGCAAATACAGTATTTATTTTTCTAATATATGATAATATTATTAGTAATTTGTTTAGGGTAATTTATACCAAAACATCTTTTTTAGGAGAGAAAATATATTGTACAGTTTTTGATGTTTGATTCAATGCATGTCAGGCTAATGAATTGGATCAAGCTTCTAACTGGTATTGGCGCTACTGAACAAGGAGACGCAGAGTCTAACGCACCACCGGTATTCACCAGGGACCCCTTCAAGGAGGTTTGGGCTTTGCTGCAAAGGGTGTACATGTCATGGTTCTGCAGGACAGTTACCAGTGTAGTAGTGGGTGGGTGGTCAGAACAATCCGAGCCAAGCCAATTTTACAACACGGTACCGAGGAAGATCCAAAGGCAAGGTCAGAGTAGCCGAGGTCAAACCAGGAGATCAAGAAAACCAAATCAGGATCCAGGAGAATAGTCAAGGTACAAGCCGGGTCATACAGGAGGTCAATAACAGAGAACAGCTAATGAGAAACTGAAGGCAGGTAAAGACCTGATACTCTGGCACTCTAATGGTGAGCATTCTGACTGTACGGGGGAAGCATTGTCTCTGTTGACTAGCAACAGAACTTCCCCAACTGGAAGAGGCAGGCAGCCGTCCCAGCTCTATGGACGCGATGCAGGGATGGTGTCTGACAGTACCCCCCCCCCTTCTCTTATTCCGAGATTGGGCTGGAAATAGATCTCTTCAGGAATTCAGTCAATAGATGAGGGACGTGTAGGTCATCTTTATCAACCCATGATCTCTCCTCTGGCCTATAGCCCTTCTAATGGACCAGGAACTGGGTCTTACCCCGCTGAATCCAGGACACGTTCCACCTCAAATTCATCACCAATAGAAGCCTTGACGGGAGGAGGAGGAGCTGATTCTTTAAATAATTCTTTGATGACCAAGGATATAAGTAAATAAATATGAAAAGAGTTGTGGATCTTAAGAGAAGGGGGTAAGTGTAATTTAAAAGAGACAGGATTAATAACTTGTGAGATGGAAAATGGCACAATGAATCTAGGAGCCAACTTCACTGAAGGGACGCGAAGCTTAAGATTACGAGTGGATAGCCATACGCGGTCCCCCACTTGAAGTACCAGCAGATTTTTGCAGTAAAGATCAGCAACAGTTTGTAACACTGAGAAGTCTCCGATATTTTCGTGTTGGTCAGATTCCAGATCTGGAAGAAATCATGAAATAAGCCGTCTACAGCTGGAACCATAGAGATAAGAGTCTCGGCCAGATTAGGAAGAAAAGGATGCCTGCTAAATACTGTGAAGAAAGAGAATCCGGTAGAAGTAAGTATATGATTATTATGTACAAACTTGGTCTAGCAAAGGAGATCAATCCAGGTGGATTGATGTTCTGATGAATAATATCGTAGAAAGGCCCCCAGGTCTTGGTGTACACGTACAGTTTGACCATTCGTCTGGGGATGATTTAAGTTTAATCCCCAGATTCTTACAAAAAGACCTCCAGAATCTTGAAATGAACTGTACCCCACAGTCTGAAATAATCTCCTGAGGGCAAGTTCAGAGGAAGAAGGAAGTCCTTTACACAGAATAAAATGAGCCATTTTAGAAAATCGGTCCATCGCCACCCAAATTATATTGTAGCTATGACACTGAGGTAATTCCATTATAAAGTCAATGGAAATGCTGGACCATGGGAAATCTGGAATAGGTAGAGGTTGCAGAAGACCAGAAGGTGGTTGTCTAGGAACCTAATGTCGAGCACAGGTGTGGCAGGCTTGTACATACTTGTGGACGTTGGAACCAAGAGAGGATCACCCATAATGTCTTGACAGGAGGGCAATGGTCATCTTGGTACCAGCGTGTCCTGCAATTTTGGAGTCATGGGCCCATTTCATGACTTTGGGACGGAGGAGAGGACTTACAAAAGAGCGCCCAACAGGAGGAGTCTTCTCCGATGAGCCTGTCAAAACCACAGCCTTAATTGGATTTAAAATTGGATTTGCAAAAAGGGGAAGAAAGGATATCAGAACAATCAAAAGATCTGGACAAGGCATCGGTTCTAAAGTTCTTAGTGCCGGGACAATAGGTCAAGATTAGATTAAAGTGTGAAAAAAATAAGGACCAACGGGCCTGGTGAGGGTTGAGACATTGGGCCTCCTTTAGATAAATCAGATTCTTGTGGTCCGTCATGATTGTAACTGGGTGTTGGGCACCCTCTCGGAGATAGTGCCAATCTTCTAACGCCGCCTTGATAGCCAGAAGTTCTTTGTCCCCAATGCCGTTATTTTTTCACATGAGGAAAATCTATATGATAAGGAACCCTCAGGGTTCAAGAAATCCAGAAGGAGATCGTTGTGAAAGGACTGCGCCAACTAAGGAGGCATCAACCTCAAGGAAAAAAGGTTTGTCCTGGTCAGGTTGTTTGAGAATTGGTCCAGCAATAAAGGCCTCTTTCAGAGTCTTGAAAGCAGCCGCTGCATCCGAAGGCCAAATGTTACAAGAACCCCCTTTCTTGGTAAGAGAGGTAATAGGAGCAATCAATGTAGAGAAACCTTTAATAAACTGGTGATAGTAGTTCTTAAAACCAATAAAGCGTTGGGTGGCTTTGATACTAGTGGGTTGTGGCTAGTTAAGAATAGATTACACTTTCACAGGATCCATTTGAAGACCAGCACCAGAGACAAGAAAGGGAACTTGAGGGAGCTCGATCAGACATTTTTCGAGTTTACAGTAGAGGTGATTGGACCGTAGTCGAGAGAGGACCTCCTTGACTTGCTTGCGATGGGTGAAGATATTGGGAGAAAAAATGAGAATATCATCGAGATAAACTACCACAGAGACGTCTTGCAGGTCCCGAAACATTTAATTTACAAATTCTTGGAATACCGCAGGGGCATTACAAAGCCCAAAGGGCATCACTAGGTACTTGTAGTGACCATCACGAATATTGAAGGTGGTTTTCCATTCGTCACCCTTGCGAATATGTATCAGGTTGTAGGCTCCCATGAGATGCAACTTAGAGAAGATTTATGCTCCGCAAATGCGGTCAAAAATTATTCTGGAATCGGGGAGAGGATTTCGACCGTGATAGCATTCAAGTGACGATAATCAATACAGGGTCTCAAAGAACCATCCTTCTTTTTTACGAACAAAAAAACCTGCTCCTGTCGTAGATGACGATTTCCATATAAAGCCTCGCTGAAGGTTCTCTGATATTTATTCAGACATGGCTCTAGTCTCGGGCAGAGATAGATGATAAACCCGACCTCTAGGAATGACTTTACCAGGAATAAGGTCGATAGGACAATTCCACAGTCGATGTGGAGGCAATTTCTTGGATGCTGCTTTGCTGAAGACATCCAGGAATTCCATAAAGGGTTGACGGAGAACTGTTCGGGAGAAGAGGGAGAAACAGGGAATCTGTGAAGTACGAGGAAGGACCTTGGAATGGCAATGTTCCATGCAGGAGGAATCCTACGATGTCACTTGGGCTTGATCCCAATCAAACTGTGGATTATGTGTCATTAGCCATGGTAACTCCAGGATGATAGGATTGATGGATTGCGGGAGAATAAGGAACTTGATCCACTCTGTATGGAGAACTCCTACCTGCAACTGATCTGGACTGGTAATGCAGGAGATAGAACCATTAGTGACGCGATTACCGTCCACTGTAGTGAGAATCAGGCGTTGTAGCAAAGAATGGAAAGGTAAATGGAGTTTAGAAACTAGAGTGGCGGATATGAAGTTTCCTGCAGATCCAGAATCCACGAAAGCTACTCTTCTGAGCACCAATCCTCTTGGAGTGATCTCATTCCATGGGCAGAATTCACCCATAACAACAATCTGCAAGAGTTTACTGGTATGTCGGCATTCTTCACAGTTTTTGGTAATACATCCGCTCCTACCTACTTTCACTACTTTTCCTGACTCTTCGGTCCCTGCTGTAGATTTAGTGATACGTGACTTTTCTATTTTCTGAACTGAGACTCAAACCAAACTTTCCAAGGCTTCTCTGGGGTATAAACAGTGCGTCGATCGGCGGCGCAGGTATCTTTTTGTGCTCTGGGTGGGAGATAGAGCATGGCTGTTTATTTGAAACCTGAAACTCGTGTACCTTCCATGAAATTGGCCCCACACTTCCTTGGTCCCTTTCACACCATCCAGGTCACTAATCCGGTCTCCTATAAACTCCAGTTACCCCTTCATTCAAAATCCTTAACTCCTTCCACATCACCTTATTGAACCTCTAGTCCTTAATGAGTTCTTTAAGGAACCCTGTGGATCATCTCCTATCAAGACTGTTTCTGGAGATGAATACGAATTTAAACATCTTGAACTCTTGAACCTCCCGAGGAAAGGTTCGGTTTCTGGTCCATTGTAAAGGCTCTGGCCCCAAAGAGAGATCCTGGGTTTATGAAGAAGATCTCCATGCTCCTCATCTCCTGGCTAAATTCAAGGAGAGAGGTGCTCGAGGCTCTCTTCAGATGAGAAGGAGGGAGGGGGTACTGTCAGGCTCCGTCCCTGCACTCTGCGTCTTCTCTCCCCAGAACTTCAGCGCATGTTTGTCCCATTGCCAGGCAGCAGGGAATGCAATTCTCCTGTCCTCAACGGCGGTCAGTGGTGTCACTCACCCCCGGGTCTCTAATTGGGATCCCTATATAAGGAGGACTCTGGCACCTTTAGTATTATGTCTACCCACACTCCAGCACTTTTATCAGTTCCAGTCTCTGTGTCCTGCTACCACTCTCCTGCTCCAATTGGCTTGACTTCCTTGTTGTGATTTCAGTTTGGCTCCTGACTTCTCCCATGGATCCTGATATTGTTTGTGTTTCCTGACCTTTGGCTTCCCTGACCATACTCTGCCTTCTGTTTCAGTACCGCATACCTAGGATTGTCTGACCATGCATCTTCACCCACCTGTTACGCCAGTGACTGAATTAGAGGTCTGCAATCTGCACATCCCATGCAGCAAAGCCCATACCTCCTTGCGGGGGCCCATGGTGAAGACCAGGGGCGTGTTAGACTCTGCGCCTCTTCGTTCATATGAACAGGTTCCATCAACTATTTTTTCTTGGTTTTGTAACAGTTCCACTTAATGTACCACTCCTAAACTCTGTTGAGCTTGGAAAATGTGTGAACAAAGTACACTCATAGAGCTAAGATATGTTTTAAAAACGTCATAAGATTGCAATTGTAAAATCTTTTGTTTCTTGTTTTTCCATCCCACAAGGAAATCACACCCGCCCAAGATGCCATTCCCCCTACCACATTTGCTACCCCTCACCCATCTTGCCGCCCCCTGCCCATCTTGCCATCCCCCCACCCATGTATTGTTAAAAAAATATAAATAAAATCAAACAAAATATGAAACTTTTCAAAAATGTTTAATTTAATTCTTACATTTTTTATTTTTTTTGTTTAAATTGAATCCCAAAATTAAGTTATAATAAAGTTCTTTGTTTACAAAAAATTGGTCTGTGTGTTTTTTTTGGTAAGGAAAATGTGTACTACTTTATATTTGTACCGTAATGAACAGACATTTTGAACATAACTGAATATATGAAATAGATTTTCACTGGGCATTAACTACAACACATGTTCTATAATAATAGAAGTCTGTGATGAGGGGACCAGGGATAAAACGCATAGTAGCTCGCCCCCTATTAGTGTGAAAAATGAGGTACAGATTGTCAGGGTGATAATCATTGCTTTTCCTCAGCACAGCCATTATCATCACACAGTATATGGCAGCACAGCCATTCTCCCACTATCTATAATATAAATGTCTAGTGACGTGTGTTAGTCTGTCTGTGTGTGTGGAAAAAAAACAACCAAGCTGCAGCGCCACCTGCTGGGCAGAGTTATACACTGACCTATATATTTCTTGAAGGAGAAGTGACAGTTGGGAGTGGTTGGTGGTTGCCGGGGGTGACAGTGGGGAGTTTTTAACACCTTAAGTAGCTTGATTTGACTAGAATGCATGAGTATCATGCACAGGTTAACTGACCTACTAAATTCTTAGTGTGTGTGGAAAAAAACCCTCAAAAAGGGCTGAAATTTGGTATACTGACATTATTGACGAGTTGAGGGGTCAAACTCATTTTTGTGAGGTAATTTTACCTCATGAACACACATGTGTACAGTGGCGGATCCAGGGGGGTGCGATCGGGGCAATCGCCCCCCCTAGCAGGGGTTTGCTGCCGACGGCTGCACAGCATGTGCAGGTCCGTTTGGCAGTGACAGTGTGCTGCCCGACTGCTCTGATTGTGTTTTAAACACACTGTGCTTGCCTGTCACTGCCGAGCGGACCTGCACATACTGTGCAGCCCCCGGCAGCCTCAGAAGTTGGAAAGGGGGCGGGGCCTAAATCGCCCCGCCCTAACATCCCCCCGGGGAACAAACATTTTCTAGATCCGCCCCTGCATGTGTAGCGGCGTGTGTTAGTGTGTGTGTGTCTGTGGAAAAAACTATTTTCTCAGAAAGGGCTCATCCGAATCACCTGAAATTTGGTATACTGACATTATTTGACAAAAAAATGCATGAGTATCATGCACGGGTTAACTTGTCATCATATATGCTTTTTTCATGTCAGGCAATATCATACAAACAGCATCATAGAAAGGGTTAATAAGCAGGGTTAGTATGAAATTATGATAATAACTATGATCATTAAACATAAGTGAAAGGAAGGAATTGCATGCCTGTGCGTTCCACTGTCAATAGGCAATACTAATGCATCTCCTACTCAAATATACATCTGCCGGTGAATTAGCCAAAGTGGGACAAAATAACGCACTGCTACGTGCACCAGTTTTTACATCACATACTTGACTAAGTACCATATTCATTAGGGAATGTATTGCCCATATACAATTGAATTTGTTTTCAACAGAAGACATTTTGTTCAGATCCGCTCCTTGTTCAATACGGACATGCGTAAAAAAAATACACATTATGTTTGCTTTGTATTCCTTAATGAATGAGGCCTCATATGTCAAGGCATCTGTGCCTTTGTCAGGCCAAAGTAATCCGGGTTGGGTACGCTTTACCAATGTCCACTACTCCAACATGGAGAAGGCCTACAAAGAAAATCCGAAATTATGAAAAGCAGATTGGAAAAGAATGTTTTCTGAAATTTTTCCAAATTTTCAAACTCTTTGAGCTTGTCTCCCAATCTCCCAATTTCTACTGTATAGTGTTCTAATTTAATTTGACCATGTTTGATTAGAATTTTAATCATATCTTGTGAACATTTAAGAAGAGTCTGTTCCCACTCTTCTCTCAAAGTATCATTAGCTAACCCATAGGCAGGAAATAATTTTGGTCTAAGTCCTCTTGGGACCAGTTTTTGTTTCAAATAATTGTCAAAAGTTATTTTATTCCAAAAGGTCTTTGTTTCTTTTATTAATAGATGTTTTAAATCTAATAGGTTCTCTGGCCAATGTTGACTTCCAGTTTCCCTCAATTGGGACTCGCTAGATAAGCATTCCACAATAGTCCCCCATTTATCCTGTCTAAAGCTAGGTACACACTACAGCAAAATACTAACAATACAATATCTTTACCAATTTAACTAACGACTTAAAAAAAAAAAAAAAGTCCCGATCTGCATGCTGATTCAAATATACACACTACACCCGATTACCTCCAAATCTGTGCTGTTGTCTGTCATAACCATCGACTGAAAAGTAGCAGAATAGTGTCCTCTCCTGGGAACCAGCTAAACACATCAAATAGCCTTTTGCAGAGTATTGGCAGCAGAGCATTCTCGGAGGTGAGACACCACCAGAACAATCACATTCTTTCCCTTGAAAGGTCCCGCAACAAGGCTCACTTCAGAGACCAGCATCTGTTTCTCTGCCTCACTCATGTTACCATAGTCCAGCTCTTTCCATGCAAACAGCTTCCCGTCCCCTCTCCTACGAATCATCTGGCACTTCCCGCAGGACCCCAAACCGTAAATCTCCACTCTTGACGGCATCCTCCTGTTAGCCAGGTCTATGCTCCAGCTGCGTCTTGTGCTTCATTCCTGTAACAGCCCACAGGACAGCCAGGCTCCACATCAGCAGAAACAGTTTAAAACTTCTGTTAAACACAGCAGTTTGGAACTGTGTTGGGAACTAGTGTGATCAGGGGATAGCCGTTTTCAGCATGACAGGTACAACGCGGGGTCCGTGCTAGATGCTGGTGTTCAGAAAAGGGGCCATTGTATTTTCCAAAAGCAGTGCACAGACCAGTTCACACATACTTCGGAAGGGTGACAGCGGCTTTTTGCAGTTTTCCAGGCAGATCGGAGGGTACATGCTGCACATTAAAAATTTCAGATCAGGCGATCAAGGATAAGAAGAGAGAGGGGCAGTTGGAGGAACTGTATGCATCTGAACGGAGTGACAGGTAGCTGTGACAGCTGATCGGTAGGTGATTGGAACGATAATATTATGCATGCCAACCAACTAAATGAAACGATGATCGGGTATGTGGGACGACTGTCGTTCAGCATGTAAGCATACACACTGAAGCGATATCTGGCCGAACAGTCGTTTATCGGGCAATTGGCCCGATAATTGGCTGAAAAAATGCCAGTGTGTACCCAGCTTTAGGCTTAAATCTTCTAGGATATTCAAAGATGTTATCTTCATAGACAATAAAATGAAATTACTATATAAAAATCACTATATTATTCTCCAAATACAATTCAAATATAATTTATAATTAAGAATAATGATTTGAAATTTTTAGCACTGTGCTGACAGACGAAATTGAATTGAATCAAAACAATTGATGATCAATATCTAATGGGAAATAGAGAGGGAAAGATTAAGCACACACAGCAAAATATGCGTCGGCGTTTCGCTGGATGCTCCTGTTATGGTTTACCTTAACAACATCTTAACAACATCCTGTTATATTATAGGGGTTCTTATTTATGTAAATCGCTCCAATAGATCCAAAGTTAGATGGAGCAAATGATAGGTAGATAGCAATACACTTTTTCATTATATACCAGCGTGATATTTCCTGTAGATTAACAGGTTAGCTAGATTTATCTACTTGCCAATCCTGAGAACAGAAAACATATAAAAAATACAAAAAAGAGGTTAAGGAAATAGAACACTTCATTAAGAATAAAAAGAGACAGAAATTTGCTAGAGATAAAAATGATTTTTATGGGGAGACGTATGTGGGGTTAGACGTGTGTGATTTCTACACTAAGTGGGATTTTCTCACAAAGTGGACGAAAATGCACAGTTAGACAACACAGTTGGCCAAACATTGGACTACATTTGACTTGATTTTACTCCCAGCAATAAGCTGCATCTACCACAGCCTATTTCTGCACTACTTGTCTATTTATATGGAAGACTGCTAAGAGGTAATTCTTAAAATACCCTTGCTTTTTGCTTTTACCCCTTTTATCACAATGTTTCACAAATTGCTTTTCTTAGTCTCATTTCATGGCATGATCTTTAGGACTGTGTCATCTTTCCTCCACCAACACACAAATTTGTTCATATTGCACCTGCATTACTCCACTCACCTCTATTTAACACCCATGAACTGTTATCCTATTTATTATCTCTAACAAGTACAGCCTCCACCTGTCGCCAGAAAATAAAAGGCCACACATCTTACAATCCCCTTGCCTATCTTTCACTCACTCTGCTTCTATTAGCTGGTGATATATCACCTAATCCAGGTCCCCCACACTCCTCACACACACATACATCAGAACACTACCGTTCTATAGCAAACCTCAAACACATCACCTGTCTCCCCTCTCTTCCCAAGTCCTTTAAATGTGCCCTTTGGAATGCACGCTTTGTTTGTAACAAACTTACCTCCGTTCATGATCTCTTCCTCTCAAAAAACCTCAACCTTCTGGCAATAACAGAAACATGGCTCATGCAATCAGACACTGCCTCACCTGCAGCACTTTCACATGGTGGCCTCCATCTCACCCACACCTCCAGACCTGAAGGCAGACAAGGAGGTGGGGTTGGACTACTTCTCTCCCCACAGTGCACATACACAGTTCTACCAAATGTCCCATCACTCACGTTCACATCTTTTGAAGTACATGCTATTCGCATTTTTAATCCATTCTCCCTACGTGTTGCGGTGATCTATCGTCCCCCTGGAGCACACCAACAATTTAATGAGGATTTCTCTGCATGGCTCCCTCACTTCTTATCTTTAGACATCCCCACCATCATCATGGGTGATTTCAACATCCCCATTGATAACCCACCTTCCAAAGCTGCTTCCAAACTACTCTCTCTTTCATCCTCACTTGACCTCTCCCAGTGGATTGAATCATCTACTCATAAGGATGGCCACTGCCTTGATCTTGTTTTCTCTAGAATATGCTCAGTTTCTAATTTTATTAATACACCCTTCCCCCTCTCGGATCATCACCTTATCAGCTACACTCTCACCCCCACTGCTCTAACCTCTCTACTGTCTAACTCAACCGAGCCTCCTCATACTCGTAGAAATCTTAATTCTATTAATCTTCAACAATTTTCCACCTCTCTCCAACACCTTCTCTCCCCTATCTCTACATTCTCATCCCCTGAGATGGCAGTACCTCATTTTCACCTAACCTTAGCAACGGCCCTTGGTCAAGTGGCTCCAGCGACACTTCATACTACACGTCGACTTCGATGTCAGCCGTGGCACACCAAAGCAACACGAAATCTTCAAAAACTGTCCCGTAAAGCAGAACGTCACTGGCGTAAATCTCGAAGCTCTAATGACTTCTTCACATATACTTCTGTCTACCACTCCTATCGAAATACTCTGGACACTGCAAAACAAACATACTTTTAATCTCTTATCTATGCTCAGGCTTCTAACCCCAAACGCCTTTTCAATACATTTAATCATCTTCTCAATCCTCCCACCCCGAACCCTCCATCTACTATCAGTGCTCAGGATCTTGCTTCCTACTTCAAGGACAAGATTGACAAGATCAGACTAGAAATGGTATCCTCTTCCTCAACAAGCCATCAGCTCATTTCCTTCCCACTACCCTCTGACACCCTTTCTTCATTTGACCCCACAAATGAAGAGGAAATTTCTACGCTCTTCTTATCTTCCTACTCTACCTCCTGTCCTCTTGATCCTATTCCCTCGCAAATTGGTAGATCCCTGTCTTCTGTGCTCATTTGACCTCTAACTCAAATCTGTAATCTCTCACTCTCTACTGGCATCTTTCCATCACTATACAAGCATGCAGTGATTACTCCTACTCTAAAAAAACAAAACTCCGACCCAAACTCTCTCTCAAATTACCGTCCCATCTCTCAGCTCCCTTGCCCCTCCAAGCTTCTAGAGAGACTTGCCTACACTCGCCTCACACGCTTTCTTTCCGCAAACAACCTGTTGGATCCTCTTCAGTCTGGCTTTCGTTCTCAACACTCCACAGAGACTGCGCTGACCAAGGTTGTTAATGATCTGATCACTGCTAAGACTGAACGCCATTACTCTCTCCTAATTCTCCTTGATCTCTCGGCTGCATTTGACACCGTTGACCACTCTCTTCTCATACAAACGCTGCAATCCCTAGGTCTTCAAGACACAGTTCTATCCTGGTTCTCATCTTACCTCTCTAATCGCTCTTTCACTGTTAATTTCTCTGGAGCCACCTCTGCTCCGCTTCCCCTATCAGTTGGAGTACCACAAGGCTCGGTGCTAGGTCCTCTGCTGTTCTCTATCTATACCGCTTCTCTTGGAAATCTAATAAGTTCCTTTGGCTTTCAGTATCATCTCTATGCGGATGATACCCAAATCTATCTATCCTCTCCTGATATCTCGACATCTGTGTTGTCCCGTGTAACTGACTGTCTTTCTGCCATTTCATCTTGGATGTCCTCTCGTCAACTCAAACTTAATCTTTCTAAAACAGAGTTAATAATATTCCCACCCGCCAACAAGAGCATACCTGACATTTCTATCTCTGTTGATAACAGGACCATAAATCCCACCCCACAAGCTCGCTGCCTAGGTGTAATCCTTGATTCACGCCTATCCTTTGTTCCCCACATTGACTCTATATCTAAATCATGTTACATACATCTAAAGAACATTTCCAGAATCCGCATATATCTCACACAAGACACTGCTAAAACCTTAATTCATGCACTAATCATCTCCCGCATTGACTATTGCAATTCCCTCCTTACTGGTCTTCCCAAAAACAGACTCAAACCCCTAAAATCTATTTTGCATGCTTCGGCAAGACTGATTTTCCTTGCAAATAGCTATTCCTCTGTTGAATCACTCTGTATGTCTCTACACTGGCTGCCTGTCTTCTACCGAATCCAATATAAAATACTTTTACTAACCTACAAGGCCATCAACAAAGCTGCACCAACATACATCTCCTCTCTTGTCTCAAAATATCTCCCAACTCGGCAACTCCGTTCTGCAAAAGATCTGCGTCTCTCATCCACCCTCATTACATCCTCCCATTCCCGGTTACAGGACTTTTTTCGGGCTGCACCCACTCTATGGAACTCTCTCCCTCGCACAATAAGACTCTCCTCTGTTCTACAAACTTTCAAGCGTTCTCTGAAAACCTACCTATTCAGACAAGCTTATAATATTCCTCAACCACCATCTTAACCTCACTACCTTTAGCCTATTACACAATTTCACACAAGACAACTACCCCCGGACCAACATTGTTGTGTGACAGGATCATTTAGCTTATGAGTCACCTTACCTTTGCAGTCTGGCTGGGCCAAGATGCAAAATGTATACTTAACCTCATGTGTCAATCTCCCATTGTCCCATAGATTGTAAGCTTGCGAGCAGGGCCTTCTCACCTCTTTGTCTGTTTTACCCAGTTTGTTTATTAGTTTATTACGTTTGTCCCCAATTGTAAAGCACTACAGAATATGTTGGCGCTATATAAATAATTGATGATGATGATGATGATGATGATGATTTTGAACATAATATCATCTTCAAATGGAATCAATGGAAAGGTAGAACAAAAATCCATACCTACCAGTCAGGCTATACCACAACTGAAGTGGAAACATCTGATGGTGAGACACTTGACAGTCTTAATAGACGGTTAGACTCTATATCCTCCAGAAGGCATTTTTTAGGAGGCAATATGAGATTACAAGAATCAGAAAAGGATATAAGAAAACGAGATATGGGGCAGAAATTTAAGAAAAAGAGAGAGAGAAGAGATTGGGATGTATTGTCTCAAGGACAATACAGGAAACAACGCTACTAGAGGAACAAGATAGCGCCCTAAGGATCATTAATGTATCCAAAAAAAACTTACACAAACTCAAATATCTATTCTTTCTAAAGGTCTATCATTCTCCCTTTCAATGAATATGAATCGATTTATTGTCGAAAAAGATCTACATTTGTTTGGCAGGAAATTACTATTGTAAAAGTTTTTTAAACAAAAATTAATATTCAAGACACAGATAGTATTTAGGAATTAATGCAGTCAGATGCTTTTGATACACAGCACCAGCAAATGCTACAAATTCTTGAAGAATTACAACATGAATCGGAAGACCACAGACCTGATTCTGAGTTTAATCCGCTGTTAAAAAAGAAATCAACATTTAGTCCTGTTCCATCAATATGCCCTCAAGTTTCAATATATATTGACCTTGTCTCTAAGGATTTAGACAGATTGATGAATAACTCGAATTATAGTAGTAATGTTACAAGAGGAGAAATACAAGCTATAACAGAGATCAGTAAATGGGCTGATATAATAATCAAGCATTCTGATAAAGGAGGAAATGTGGTCCTTTGGCCAATAAAGGACTACAAAATAGAAGTTTATAGACAACTTAATGATATCAACTGTTATTCAAAATTATCTTCCAATCCTACAAAATCCTTTCTGCTAATATACCAAAATCTCATCAAAGATGCTTATGATGTAGGAATCATCAATAAAATCAATTACGATTTCCTCTGGGTAGATCCTAAAGTAGCCACTTTTTGCATACTTCCCAAAATTAGTAAAAATTACAATAAACCACCGGACAGACCAATAGTTTCAGGTCATGATCATCTCACGGAGAAAATCAGTGGTGGGAAAGAGAGATGGTATTTACTGTTGAAAATGAAATTTATACTCAGCATGTCATAATATGGTTAAGATTCATTGACGATATATTCCTTATTTGGGAAGGTGATAGAGAGATCTTGGTCGAATTTATTGATCATCTGAATACCAATCAATTGAATCTTAAACTTACCTTTGATATCAACTTGGAGAAAGTCACATTTTTGGGTCTAACAATTTTTGTCACAGACCAAAAATAATTATACACTGACATTTAAAGAAAGGAAACAGCAACTAACAGCATTCTTCATGCCTCAAGTTCTCATTTTCCGTCAACAATTCGAAGTATTTCCAAAGGGGAATTTCTCGGCACAAGAAGGAATTGTGGTGACTTGTTTAGAAAAGCATAGTAATATCTTGAAACTAGACTCTGATCTTGAAGAAATAATAGGACACCGAATACCTACCTGTTAAAGAAGGTCCAAGAATTTACGTGATCTGTTTGTACATAGCCACTTCCAGGACAAGTCAAAACAGCCAATAATCAAAACAACTTTAATGGGATTTTATCCTTGTGGAAAATGCAAGGCTTGCAAATATACAATGAAACTAAGCAATTTGTGTACAAATTTGATAACTGTCATATGATCAAGAACTTCATTAACTGTGATACACAAGGTGTTATATACTGTCTATTTTGCCCTTGTGAGCTAAGGTACAGGAGCATATTGGCAATATTCGTAATGCCGCACAAGATACCAAAAATATGAAAACTCTAACTTCAGTAGCACGACACTTTTTGAAGGTACATAACAATGTTCCCAAATATTTAACAGCATTTGGAATGGAAAAAAAAGAATCTTGGAACCAGAGGGAGCTATATGAAACAGACAATACTCAGACAGGAAGCTAAGATGATTTTCCTAATGGGAATGATACACCCTAAAGGACTAAATGATAACAATAACTACACAATTTTTCTTTGAGTAATCACACCTAGCAATTTCATTTAAGAGGACCAATAGGGACCAACTTAAAGACTCTATTGGAGATCCTATTATAGTTGGTTAATAAACATGGACAATATCAATATCATTGATAATGTTATAAATTGCTAATTATAAGCCATATTGGTAGTAGCTGATAGCATGATACAATAGAACAATCGCAACGTATATAATAATCACTATATATAACAGAATATTTATACATAATTTTTATTACACACTTTTTATAATTTGATGAGTTTAATTTTAATATGTGGGTATAATTTTTTATTTAGTTACTATTTGATACATTTTTTAAGTATCCTTATTTTGTCACTCACTTGCACCTCACTTTACTGGAGTCTATCAAGTCCCTTATTAATTCACTTTAATTATGTTATTAGAATTTAAGCCATATTTGCCTATTTAGCAGTTTCACTTATTATTTATAGTGAATACTAACACTGTAAATGGTAACAACTACCAAGAATCATTATTGGTATGACTCCACGAGCAATGGCATCAACTTTATAGCATATTCACTCACTAGTCTTGATAACAGTTATTATTATAATCCTGATAAATCTAGAATCATTAGTACTTATTTATGCATTGTTGATCCTTGTCGGATTTCATTTTTTATGCCATTATGATCTGGAGATAAAACTCCCCTTTCAGTCATGTTACTAAATTTGGTTCCACTATTTGCTACCATATTTACGCATCTATTCGTTAAAATCTATGTCGAATGACTAATGAGAGTGATTGTTCTAATCTTGATCATAAAGAGATTATACGATCTGCATCTGTTGGCTATAATATTTGCCTGTTGATTTTCATAGCAATTAAATATGAGTCCTGAAGTATATAAATAAATATCATGTAAAAAATAGGAAGGCGATGTCTAATGTGGCACCTTGTAAAACAGCGATTTTCTGGCGGTTTTTCAAACGTTTTGCTTTTGGTAAATGTTATGGTTTGAAAACCACCAAAAGAGGGCAGAAAAAGGCGGTTTCACTAATCTGCACTCTAGTAAATGCCCCCTAAGTCTCCTTTTAAAGCGATTTAAAAATACGAAAATTGCGCTAAAAGTAGTCTTTTAATCGTTATTTCTATGTTTATATTGGCAGAATTGATATGCAAAAACATGGAACTGATTCAAAATAAAATGTATGTCTACATATTCAGTAGTATAAAATTGCATGAGTTAAAATAAAAAAGTGAGAAGAGAAATAATCTGAAGCAATTTCTGATAATAAATTCAATTCTGTCAAACAAATAGTTAAAAACACAAATCATTTTATATAATGGTAACCTCTAAATTATGGACTAATAAGTTCCAGGTCCTCCATCCGGAATAGTATGATATATATTTAACCAACTAAACAGGAGGAGTAGAAAGAATTCCCACCTATAATAGTGGTCTTGTAATCCAGAAAGGGCAGAGAAAAGTTCTGGAGAGGTGTAATAAGGCTGGGTACATATGACCGTGTTTTCAGACGATTATCGGGACTATCAAACAATAAATGACCATTTGTCCCGATATCACAGTGTGTACATTGCAACAATGAACGACTATCGTTCCAATATACATCATATTGTTTCATTGGATTTTTAAAACGGGCTAAAAATGACGATGGAACGATGTCATTTAAAATTCTGCAGTGTGTATACACTCACGACCAGCAGTGCCCATAGATCTCTATGGAGTGTGCAGAGCCATGATCTTTTCAGCAGATGGTTATGACAGATGAAGAGCACAGATCTGAAGGTAAATTGTGTAAAACATATATAGTTCATATACATGAATCGGTGTGCTGATCCGTCCGGACTTTTTTTTTTCTGTCGTTGGTAAAATCGTTAAAGATGTAAAAAGATCTATAAAAAATTTGTAGTGTGGGCCCAGCATTAGTAAGGAATCTAGACAATATGGCTATATGAGTTCACTCATTGTTGTAGTAAGAAACTTCCAAAGTTTGGAACCAATGAAGATCCTATGCCCATGATGACAGTCTGCAGGTAAGCAAAATCATATGATAAAAGAATGCTACATATACAGCTCTCATCTCACATCTGACATGTTTCCTCACCAAAGTGACTTCCTCAGAATAGTGTTGAATTGCTGAGGCTTTCACAGTACTCCTGAAATAATCTGGTCCTTATATATTTCTGACCTTTGAACTGTAAAGCAAATAAGTATTGAGAACCAGGGTGAATAGGAATAGAAAGGAAGGCAGAACAAATTTCAATCACCACCCTCTCCTGCCCTGACCAGGTTGTATCCCTTTAAAATAGTGGTCCCACCTCTTCCCTCGATTCCGCTGCCCTGGCTGTCACTATCAACCTACAATGGTCCACACTACAACCTGAACTGACTACAACCTGAATGTTCTCACACTGCCTCTACTTGAAATTCATTCTCTTCTCAGTTTTGAACTCTCTCTCAACACAATCATACTATAAATCTCTCATTTCCTCCCAATCCTACCACCTTCATCTCCCTCCTCTACCCATCCCTCTGTCCCTTCCTCTCTTACCCCACATCAGGCTTCTCTCTCCACATCCCCACTCCCTCCCACTTTGGCCTATACACCTTGTCATCTCCCCCCATCTCCGTGGACAAAGTCCATACCACTTCTGTCCACCCAACCCTCCAACTATTGATCCTATTCCTTCTCACCTACTTCATTTCCTCTCTTCTGTTGGCTACTCCCCATCACACACATCCTCAACCTAACCCTCTCCTCTGGTACTTTCCCCTCCTCTTTCAAAAACACCTTGGTCTCCCTCACACTTAATTAACTCTCCTTCGACCATGCCTCTCTCTCTACTGCCTAATCTCCATTATCCCTCCACTCCACCAATACTGCCTTTACCAAGGTCACTGATAACCTCCTCACTGTCAAATCTAAGGATCATTTCTCATACCTTCCATGGCTGCCGCACAGCTTCAGATAGATCCACAGGGAGGGGGAGGGGCTATGGATTGCGACCGCCGCCCTCCCCTCCAACAGCTGATGGGGCGCATCGTCCCTCCGTCTCCTCCCCTACACTGACTGACGAGCGTGACATCATCATCACGGCCCGATAGTGTCAGTGAGGGACGGGACGGGACCCGGCAGAGAGGAGCAGCTTTATGGAGCCAAGTTTAAGGTAAGGAGAGACGGGGGGAGGGGCAGATATTGAAATCGTGCCTAGGGCGCCGAGGACCCTAGCACCGGCCCTGCACGTAGGGAGTTCTGATGTGGATGTAAGGGGCATGCAGGGAGGTCTGATATGGATGTAAGGGGCACGTAGAGAGGTCTGATGGGCATGCAAGGGGCATTTAGTTAGGTTTAATGGCATGTGGAGTGATGTGATGGGTATATTGGCCATTTATGATTATTTTTATCTCCACTTCAACAGTTCCCTCCACAGTGATTGTGAAGTACTGTGAAGAGATTAAATGGAGGCCTTTGAACCCTCCTCCGCTTGATACAGCAGCTAGATAAGAGCTGTATTGATTTGGTGATTATTGTGAACATTTTAGCATTGTTGGATAATTACTTATCCACTTAGCAAGATATTGTAAATTATGTTATATTTTCAGTGTATGTTTGTACGGTATGTATGTGTGTGTTTATACTATGTATATGTATATACACACTTATAAAAGGTAAAGTTGACTCTTTGCGGTATCTACAGATATTTTTTGGCTCTTCATGTCTATCTGGTTGGCCACCCCTGCAGTAGAGAGTTTGGATTAAGAATAAATACGGAAGACCTTATTCATTATGGAAGCAGAATATTTAAATGTTATAACGAATTTGCAGAATGCGATTGATGACTGGGAACAACAATTGCCAACAATGTGCATTGTGTTAGTGGTTGTGTAGGTTGGGCCCCAGTGCACTGCTTTGCCCGGGGCCTATAATGCTGTTAAGACAGCCATGCCCTCTACTTGTCACTTTGGCACATGTCACTTAGTAGTATTTTTCTAACCCCTTATATTCAGCAGTGCAGAACCCTTGTGACGCCTTAGAAATAAAAAATAATAAATAATTATGACAGAAAATATGTATCAGTCACAGGTATAGAGGCAAGTGTATTAGCAGGTTTGAGACCACAGGAAGGATGGTATAACAGCATTGTTAATGGCTCTCAGATCCTGTACAAGTCTCCAAGTATTCTTACCTGGTTCTTTTATGGCATATATTGGGGTTTTTACAGAACTGGATGTAGGTATAATCACTGCTGCTATAGCAAATCTGCAATCTTAGGCCATATGCCATATGTCGCATCTGACTTCAGCGCACACTGTAGAATCCTTGTTCATTTTTTTTATGTGTTCTGTTGTGACCTTTTAGTGAACAGATGCTTGTGCGTATACTGAAGTCTTTTCTATCTGTCTACATACTGCAGATACAGTTTAGAAGGAACGTATTACCACCTAGATTCAAATGGAAATGTACCTTGAGATCAGCTTGAATTTGAATAAGTTTGGAACTACGGTCAAGTTCAGTACTCTTTTTTAAAACACACATTGCGTGCTGGTTGTGTCCGAACATTAATGAGGCCATTAGGGTTCATTTAGAGTTGCCATTTTTAAGCGTAAAATACGCTTTTTTTGTACAGCGCATGCACATGAAAAATGCGTATCCCTACTTTCATATTAAGCTTTTTGCATATTCTGAACTGCACCTCCTTACGTGTGAAGAAGAGTATCGGGGGAGGAAAGGGGTGTTTTAATGTAGGCCAAGTAGATTACAGTTGTGTTCATATATTTGCAGACTAAGTAGAGGTTGAGAGACCCGCCACTATGCCTGTAAGGAGGTTTTTCTGTTCAGAGTGTTCAAACTCTTGCCTACTCTCCCAGAGTTTCCGGGAGGCTCCCGAATTTCGAAAAGTCCTCCCGGAAGAGTAGGCACAACTCCCAGATCCTAAAAAAATGCCGCAATTAATGCCATTGAATATCGGGTCATTAAGCCCCGCCCCCACTATGCAATGCCGTCAATTTCGGCATTTTATAGTGGGGAAGGGTCAAAATTACATGTTTTCAAGTCCCGGCCCCCGCACACCAACCTCTTCCCCCTGAGCTCCCGGAAGCCAGTTTGAAAAGGTTAGCATGTATGAGATCCATGCTCATGATTACAATCATCAGCATGGACCTTGTCAGTGTAAAAACAGACATTAATTTGTTTTTTTAAACATTCCACCCCCCTCAAAAAATAGCAGGCTATATCAGCACACATAGCTTGGGCTGGTAGTGGTGATTTCAGGAGAATGAGCAACATGGAATCCCCCCTGAAGAAGCTGCTGTAAGTATGAAAAGCCGATATTAGCACTAGGCTGTCACAAATCCGATGGATATTTAGTGGATCCCTTGTAACTGCCAAATAATATGGCTCATTCAGGGGCGTGGAGTCTAATGGTTAGGTGGTGTTCACTAGTGACCCCAGCAAGAGGGTATGGATTTTGCTGCTCCTATCCCGCAGGTCGCGGCCCATTGAATGAGTGTTGGTAGAGTAATAGGCAGAGCATGATACAGAGGAGGGGTGACGGTAAGTCAGAGAAATACTGGAAGTAGTAGCAGGGAAGCCGGTCTCATAGTAATGTAGAGCAGTGGATGAGTAGCGGAAATATTAGAGAAGAACTAGCTGATCCGTAGATGGTAATTTAAAGCAACAGCAGGTGATTTACTGGTACAGCGGCAGTTCAAATAGAGGCAGTAGTGGAGTAGAACCTAGCTGATCCGTAGATGGTAACTCAGAGCAACAGCAGGTGAATTACTGGTACAGCGGCAGTTCAAATAGAGGCAGTAGCGGAATAGAACTTAGCTAATCTATAGATGGTAACTCAGAGCAATAGCAGGTGAATTACTGGTACAGCGGCAGTTCAATAGAGGGAGTAGCGGAATAGAGCGGAGTAGAAGTAGTAGCGAAGAGGAACTTAGCTGAGCTGAAGATGGTATTCTGAGCAGCAGCAGGTGAGTCACTGGTACAGCGGCAGTTCCAATAGGAGTAGTAGCGAAGTAGAACTTAGCTGATCCGAAGCTGGTAATGATGCAGAGCAACAGCAGGTCAGTCGGACCACAGAAAGCCAAATCCTTACTGAGAGTGAGTAACTCGAAAAACAGGTATCGGGCAGAAGCAAATGGGAGGTTTAAATAGTGCTCCAAAAGGCCAGGACCAACGGAAACAGGTAGGAGGTCATAAAAGAAGGTAGTTGGTAGCACATGAGCAGAACAAGAGACCAGATAGTGGATGTTGATCCAAGGGTGTTATCAGGATACTGTGATCACCGTTTATAGGAGGAAGGTAACAACGCCGGTGTCTGTCCATGGTGTCGGCATGTGACAGTACCCCCCTTTTAGAACTGGCCACTGGACACTTAGCAGTGATTTTGCGTGGAAATCTGGTGTGGAACCTTTGTAGCAATGCAGGGGCGTTGATATCAGAGGCTTTTATCAGGGGCGCTCCTCAGGGCAGAAACCCCTCCAATCCACTAAATATTTCACCACTCCTCTGGAGACTTTGGAATCCAAAATTTGAGTAATCTCAAACTCCTCTTGTTGAGAAAATTTGGGCGCTGCAGAGGAAGGTGTGGGTGAAGAGAACCTATTGATGATCAGAGGTTTCAGGAGATATATGTGGAAGTAGTTAGAGATGTGGAGCGAGGAAGGAAGCTTCAATTTGAAGGAAACTGGGTTTATGACCTGTAGAATTTTATATGGACCAATAAACCAAGGGGTGGATAACCACACTTTGCCTCCAGCCTTGAGGGCCGACGTTTCTTATCTGCTGCGGTCCTTGTAACGAAGGGATGTTTTCTTGAACTGGGATGCCACCTGAGACCAGGTAGAGGAGAAGTTCCGTAGAAGTTCTGCTGCAGCAGGAACATTTGAAAACCTGGGAAGGATGGGATGTAGGCCGTAGACAATAAAGAATCGAGTGGAGGAGGTAGACTCATGGAATAAATTATTATGGGCAAATTCTGCCCATGGTAAGAGATTCATCCAGTTGTCTTGATTGGCGGAAGAAAATATTCGGATAAAGGTCTCAAGGTCTTGGTTCACCCTCTCCGTCTGACCATTGTGGATGGTAAGCGGAAGATAAATTAAGTTGAAACCCCTAAAGCTTTGCATAGTGCCCGCCAGAATTTAGATGTAAACTGGACCCCTCTATCTGAGACGATCTCCTGTGCACATCCATGTAGCCAAAATATTTCCTTGATGAAATGTTGCACCAGGATTGAGGAGGAAGGCAGACCCACTAGCGGTATAAAGTGGGCCATTTTTGAGAAACGGTCTACCACGACCCAGATGGTATTATGACCTTTGCTGGTAGGAAGGTCAGTAACGAAATCCATACTGATGGAGTCCAGGGTTTGGACGGCACAGAAAGTGGTATCAAAGGACCCATGGGAGCAATGTGGGAAGACTTGTGCTGAGCACAGACATTACAAGAGGCAACAAAATCATTGACATCAGTACGGAGAGAAGGCCACCAATAGGAACGTGATATCAATCCATAGGTTTTAAGGAAACCATCATGGCCGGAGAATTTGGAGGCGTGGTGACAGCGCAGTGATTTTTTTCAAAGTGCCATGGAAATAAAGGTCTTCCCAGGAGGAGTAGATGGAGAAGTAGAGGTAGCCAGGAGACATTTAGGATCTAGGATGGGGTGAGCAGACGGTGGATCAGGATCTAGAGTGCAGTCAAAAGCTCGAGAGAGCGCATCTGCAATCTTGTTCAAATGACCCGGTTTGAAGGTCACATGGAGATTGAAACGGGAGAAAAAGAGCGACCACCGGGCCTGCCAAGGGTTGAGACATTGTGCAGTCTGTAGATACAAGAGGTTCTTGTGATCCGTAAATATCGTCATCACATGTTGAGCTCCCTTCAGGAGATAACGCCATTCCGATAATGCCAGTTTCATAGCCAGCAGTTCTTTGTTGCCAATGGTGTAGTTCTGCTCAGCGCACAAGAATATTCAAGAGAAAAAGGCACATGGTAGTATCGGCTGGATGAAGACCGTTGAGAGAGGAAAGCTCCAGCGCCAATTGCTGAGGCGTCTACTATCAAGAAGAATGGTTGGGAGAGATCTGGTTGTCAGAGAATGGGAGCTGAGGAGAAGGCGATTTTTAAAAACAAAAAGGCCTCCAAGGCCTCGACTGGCCAGGTTTTAGGATTGGCACCCTTCTTGGTGAGGACAGTGATGGGAGCGACAATGCTGGAATAGTTTGAAATAAATTGTTTCGGTAGTAATTAGCAAATCCTAAAAAAACGCTGGACAGCTTTGAGGGTAGATGGGAGCGGCCAGTTTAGAATAGCCTGGACCTTCTCGGGATCCATTCGGAGACCAGATCCTGAGATGATGTATCCTAAGAAAAGCATGAAGGTGGCTTCGAAGGAGCATTTCTCTAGCTTGCAATATAGATGGTTCTTGCAGAGTCTGGAAAGTACCTTAGCCACATGTCTTCTATGAGTGTCAAGAGTTTTGGAAAATATGAGAATATCATCCAGATAAACGACCACATAGGAGAAGAGAAGATCCCAGAAAATCTCATTGATGAAACTTTGAAATACCTCCGGGGCATTACAGAGGCTGAAGGGCATTACTAGATATTCATAATGACCATCGTGGGTATTGAAGGCGGTTTTCCACTCATCTCCAGACTGGATGCGAATAAGATTATATGCACCTCGAAGATCTAGCTTAGTGAAGATTCTGGCTCCCTTGATCCGGTCGAATAATTCCGTAATGAGAGGAATAGGATAGCGGTTCTTGATGGTGACTGTGTTAAGCCTACAATGGTCAATGCAGGGATGTAATGAACCGTCCTACTTCTTTACGAAAAAGAAACCTGCCCCGGCAGGAGAGACTGAGGGTCTAATAAAACCTCTTTTGAGATTTCCCTTTATATAGAGCGACATAGCCTGGGTCTCGGGCTGAGAGAGAAGGTACACTCGACCTCTGGGTGGCATCTTCCCTGAGAGTAATTCTATGGGACAATCCCATGGATGCAGGGACGGATTTACCGCTAGGCAACCTAGGCACCTGCCTAGGGCCTAGCGGCTCTCGGGGGGCACAGCTGGGGGGGACAGGAGCAATTTTTTTAAAAAAAATAATTCGGCCCCTCCCCCGACTCGTGGCACCCCCCACCGCGCACGGGTCGGGTGATGCGAATCGGGGGAGGGGGGGGGTCGGGTGCCGCGAATCGGGGGAGGGGGGGTCGGTTTGCCGCGAATCTGGTCCCGGCAGCCTCTTCTCCTCTCAGTGTCTCAGTGATAGAGAGAAAGGAGGAGAGGCTGCCGGGACCCGACGAGCGATCACGTCACTTTTTTTTTTTTTTTTTTAAATCTGTTTGGACTGACCGAGGAGGAGCAGCGTGCCAGAGAAGAAAGGCAATAGAAAGGTAAGTAAAACAAGGGACAGAAGTGGTGATGGGCACAGAGGTGGTGATGGGCACAGAGGTGGTGATGGTAAAGGGCACAGAGGTGGTGATGGGCACAGAGGTGGTGATGGTGAAGGGCACAGAGATGGTGATTGGCACAGAGGTGGTGATGGTGAAGGGCACAGAGATGGTGATTGGCACAGAAGTGGTGATGGTGATTGGCACAGAAGTGGTGATGGTGAAGGGCACAGAGGTGGTGATGGTGAAGGGGCACAGAATTGGTGATGGTGAAGGGCACAGAGGTGGTGATGGTGAAGGGGCACAGAATTGGTGATGGTGATTGGCACAGAGGTGGTGATGGTGATTGGCACAGAAGTGGTGATGGTGAAGGGCACAGAGGTGGTGATGGTGAAGAGGCACAGAGGTGGTGATGGGCACAGAGGTGGTGATGGTGATGGGCACAGAGGTGATGGTGAAAGGGCACATGTGATATTGTGAAGGGGCAAAAGTGACAATGAAGGGGCACAGTGTGATGATAGCGGGACAAAAGTGACAAGAGCACATACTTGGATTTATGCGTATTATTTTTGCAAACAACTTAAGTAAGTATTTCTGCCCTGACTTCAATATTTATTATGTTGTTTTGACCCAACTACTTAAAAAAATGGGACTGCTTGGTAATTATTTAGGGGTACCTTTTTCTGCAGCAGGGTGGCCTTGCTCTTTTCACATGTTAGGTACGCCCCCAAATATGCAAGCCACGCCCTCACCTCCTTTGGCGGCGTGCCGCCTCTGCGCGGCGGCACATACTTTCATATCTACTTAACTATAGGGGTATATGGTAGGCATGCGGCGGCACATGCTTTCACTTCTACGTAACTATAGGAGTATATGATAGGCTGCAAAAAATATAGTGCTATGGATTGTTTCAGGGAGGGAGCCCAAAAACAGTATCCTGCCTAGGGCCCTATGAGGTCTAAATCGGGCTCTGCATGGATGGTGTGGTGCAAGCCATGTCAAAGACATCAACAAATGCCTGGTATTGAGAAGGCAGAGTAGGTGTGCTGGAAGGTGTTGTGGTTGATGAAGATTGAAGTGGTCTCACTTTCATTAGACACTCAGAGTGGCAGTGGGAACCCAGGCTAAAATCTCTGAGGTGTTCCAGTCTAGTTGAGGAGAATGTAACTGGAGCCATGAAAGACCTAGGATGATTGAAGTGGTGGTGCAGGGTAATACTTACTCTCCGCTCCAATGCGGAGAGTAAGTGGTTTGGTCTGAAGGCGAATCACGCTTCCTGGGAGTTGGGAACCAGCAATGGCTGTGATGATAACAGAAGACTCTAGGGAGAGTGTAGGAATAGACCAGCGAGTGACTAAAGTTTGTGAAATAAAATTCCCGGAGGCACCAAAGTCTAGTAGAGTTCGAGTCCAATATACAGAGGAGCCATGTAGTAAGGAGACAGGAATGGTGCAACGGTTGAAGAGGAGGTTTTGCTGGACCCCAACCTGACCTCCCCGGAACAGATCATGGTTTTGCTTTTCCCGGCCTCTTATGGCAGGAATTCAGAAAGTGACCGGAATCGCCACAGTAGATGCACAGCTTGTCTCAGTGTCTCCTGTCACGTTCCTCAGAGGTTAAACAGGACCTCCCGATTTGCATAGGCTCATCAGTAACAGATGATGGGTGCAGCACAGGGCGTGGAGCTGGTCTAGGAGCAAAGCGTCGGGACACAACCTTCTCTGCCGACCTCTCCCGAAACCGCAGATCTATCCTGTTACAGAGGGAGATAATGGCATCCAAGGTGGTAGGGAGCTCATGAGATGCCAACACATCCTCAATGCGATCTGACAAGCCTTGCCAGAAGTCGGCCACTAAGGCATCATTGTTCCAGGAGAGTTCGGAAGATAATGTACGGAACTCAATAACATATTGTGCTACGGAGTGGTTCCCTTGCCACAGTCTGAGGATGCCAGCAGAAGCAGAGGAAATTCAACCGGGTTCATCGAAAATCCGGCGAAAGGTAACCAAGAAGGATGCATAGTTGCTGAGAAGAGGATCATCCCTCTCCCAGAGTGGGAAAGCCCAAGCCAGAGCTTGGCTAGTTAATAGAGAAACTACATATGCTACTTTATTCCTGTGTCACGGGCACTAGGAGTCTTTGCCCAGGATATCACCAGATGATGGACTTACCAGAGTAATATAGCTGGTATTATGGTTCTCTGGTAGCAGGGTGACAACGGAACAGGAGAAACAGCAGATGGTGAGAGAATGCTCAAGGAAAGTCTATGACTAGCAGCAACTGGTAATGAGTAGATGAATGTACACGAGTATCCAGATGGACAAGGAAACGTGAGGAGAGTCAGTGGTCTGCGTATAGCAAGTTGTACCACTGCTATAGTGAGGAGGAATGTCCAGGGGTAGCGAGGAGGTAGTGAGAGTCAGCGGTCTGCGTATAGCAAGTTGTACCGCTGTCTATAGTGAAGGAATGGAATACAGGTGAAGGTAGGTAACGGGGAAGTCAGTGGTCTTCGTGTAGCAAGTTGTACCACTGCTATGTGAGAGGATACTTGAAACTGGTGTCACAGGGAACAGGAGTCAGTGGTCTGCGTCAGCAAGTTGTACCACTGCTATATATATGTGAGGAGGGGCACGAGGAGATGAATGTAAAGCAGAGTATACACGGGGCACACAGAACTTGATCCCACGATGATATCCACAATACAACAATAACTGACCAGCGCTGCTTGAAGTATACAAATTCTCAATAGCAATCCAGGCAATAGAAAACAAAGTCAATGGTAACAATAGCTTCAGTGGATAGGAGGCTCCGGAGAAGAACACAACTCAGTCCAGATGGATATGCAATACAAAAGCAAAGTCAATGGAAAGTATGCATACCACGGTTCAGGAGAGCAGGCTGTCAGAGCAACGTGCAGGGATACCTGAAGGCTGAAGGCCGGCAGGAGGAGAGACCACTGGAGGGTGGAAGCGGTAATCAGGTTGGTGCAGCGCACGGCAGGTAATCCAGAATCAAAGAAGCAATACTCAGGAAGCAGTAGTAAGTGAAACTGGAAACATGATGAACACGGGAGAGTTGAGGCGATCTGGTATCCAGTAGTAGTGGTAACGGAGGCAGCCGAGAGCTGACACGATAAACACAGGAGAGTTGAGACAATCAGGAACTCTGAAGTAGTAACGGAGGCAGCGGATAGGAATCAGCTGAGTGCAGGCACGATGAACACAGGAGAGTTGAAGTGAGCAGGAACTCTGTAGTAGTAACGGATGCAGCGGATAGGAATCAGCTGAGTGCAGGCACGATGAACACAGGAGAGTTGAAGTGGTCTGGCAACCACAATAGCAGTAAACAGGAATCAGCAGAATCTGAATACACGACAAACACAGGAACACCTTCAGAGGCTCATGGGGAATGAGACTCCAAGATCAGGCAACCAGGTAATGATCACAGGTGGTTTAAATAGGGAGGGTTGCCTGATCATCCAATCAATTAAAAGCAACAGGTATTGAAGGCTTGATAAGGGCTGCACATGCGCAGACCCTCAGGATGGCGGATGGCCACGGTTCCTGAACACACGGGAAATGGCACTCACAGTCCGGTGAGTGACAGTACCCCCCCTTTTAAAGGTGGGCACAGAACACCTGGAACCGGGTTTGTCCGGAAACTTGGAATAAAACTTCTTAAGAAGAGCTGGAGCGTTGAGATCTTCTGCTTTGATCCATGACCGCTCTTCAGGACCAAAGCCCTTCCAATGAACGAGGAAACGAAGAACTCCTCGCGAAATTTTTGCATCCAATATGTGAGTAATCTCAAAGTCCTCCTCTTGATGAATTTGAACTGGCCGAGGTGCTGAAGGAGGGACCGAGAAACGGTTGATGATAAGAGGTTTGAGCAAAGACACATGGAAGGCATTGGAAATACGAAGGTTCTTAGGTAGTAGAAGTTTGAAACAAACTGGATTTATCACTTGAATGATCTTATACGGACCAATAAAACGAGGAGCGAACTTCATAGATGGGACCTTAAAACGAATATTTTTGGTTGATAACCACACACGATCTCCGATTTTCAGTGGTGGAATAGCCCGTCTCTTTTTATCTGCAAAAGACTTATATCTGGCAGATGTTTTCTTTAAACAGGTTTTGACCTGAGACCAAATATTTTTGAAGGTCTGACAAACAGTCTCTACAGCAGGAACTTGGGTGGGAGGGAGGGCAGGATATTCCGGAAAAGACGGATGGTGACCGTAAACCACAAAGAATGGAGTTTTAGAAGATGACTGATGATACATGTTGTTATGAGCGAATTCAGCCCATGGAAGCAAATCTACCCAGTTGTCTTGGTTGGCTGAAGAGAACATCCTTATAAAAGTCTCAAGATCTTGATTGACCCTTTCGGTTTGTCCGTTTGATTGAGGATAGTAGGAGGATGAGAGTGATAATCGGATACCCAAGGTCTTACAGAGGGCCCGCCAGAATCTGGAAACGAATTGTACTCCTCTATCTGAAACAATCTCGGAAGGACATCCATAAATACGGAAGATTTCTTTGATGAAATAATCAGCCAGAGTAGATGAAGAAGGTAAACCGGTCAAAGGAACGAAATGTGCCATCTTCGAAAATCTGTCCACTACTACCCAAATAGTATTGCAGTTTTTACTAGGAGGAAGATCAGTAACAAAGTCCATACTAATATGGGTCCACGGCTTGGAAGGAATGGGTAGTGGTTGAAGCAAACCCGCTGGAGTTCTGCGGGGAGTCTTAAACTGGGAACACAAATCACACGCAGCCACAAAATCTTTGACATCTTTCCTCATAGAAGGCCACCAGTAACTTCGAGAAAGAATTTCAAAGGTCTTGCGTTCACCAGTATGTCCAGAAAAACGAGAAGAGTGAAACCACGAAAGGATTTTCTTCCTAAGAGCAGGAGGCACGAGGGTTCTCCCAAATGGTAGCACCTTAGTGGAAGAAGCAGCCAGAGAAACACATTTGGGGTCTAATATAGAGTGGTTGGGACCATCTTCAACGTCTGAGGACGTCACAAAAGCTCGAGATAGGGCGTCTGCTTTTTTATTTTTTGCAGCTGGTTTGAAGGTTATGATTAGTTCAAAACGAGAAAAGAAAAGAGACCATCTTGCTTGACAAGGATTCAAATATTGAGCAGACTGTAAATATGACAAATTTTTATGATCAGTAAAAATTGTCACAGGATGACAAGCTCCCTCCAACAAATATCTCCATTCCTCTAATGCTACTTTTATAGCCAGCAACTCCTTGTCCCCGATGGTATAATTCTTCTCCGCAGGCAGAAGACCCCGAGAGTAAAAGGCACAAGGATGGAATTTTTGTTGCTCCGATCTTTGGGAGAGAATGGCTCCTAAACCAACATTAGAGGCATCTACCTCTAGGAAGAAGGGAAGCGTCACATCAGGCTGTCGAAGAACAGGAGCAGAGGAGAAGGACTCTTTGAGAAACTGGAAAGCTTGAAGAGCCTCAGAGGACCATTGTTTAGTATTGGCCCCTTTACGAGTTAGGGCCACAATAGGAGATGCAATCGAGGAAAAATCTTGAATGAAGCGTCTATAGTAATTGGCAAAACCTAAAAAACGCTGAATTGCACGAAGAGTAGTTAGCTGAGGCCAATGTAACACAGCATTCACCTTTTCTGGATCCATCTGAAGACCAACTCCGGAGACAATATATCCCAGAAATGGAATCTGGGGCAACTCGAATGAACATTTTTCTAACTTGCAGAATAATTAATTTTTCCGGAGTCTGGAAAGGACCTCTGCCACATGTTGATGATGAGAAGGCAGGTCCTGCGAAAAGATCAATTAGTCGTCCAGACAGACGCCGACACAAACATATAACAAGTCCCGGAAGATCTCATTAATGAAACCCTGGAAAACAGCGGGGGCATTACATAACCCGAAGGGCATTACTAAATATTCATAATGCCCGTCTCTGGTGTTGAAAGCTGTCTTCCATTCGTCACCGGACCTGATTCGAATTAAATTGTAGGCACCACGAAGATCCAACTTGGTAAAGATCCGGGCTTCCTTGATACGATCAAATAACTCAGTAATTAATGGAATGGGATACCGATTTTTGATAGTTATGGCGTTAAGTCCCCGAAAATCTATGCAGGGGCGTAATGACCCATCCTTCTTTTTTACGAAAAAAAATCCTGCTCCAGCAGGAGAGGTAGAAGGTCGAATAAATCCTCGCTGGAGATTCTCTTGGATGTATTCAGATGTAGCTTGAGTTTCAGGTAACGAAAGTGGATACACACGTCCCCTGGGAGGAGTCTTGCCAGGTTGAAGATCAATTGGACAGTCCCATGAACGATGAGGAGGAAGACGTTCAGACTGAGTTTTATCAAATACATCGGCAAAAGAAGCATACTGAGGAGGAAGTCCCGGTGAACAAGGTGAAATGGAGGATTACTGTATTTTGAGAGGAACGACTTGAGAGAGGCAACGATGATGACATTCAGGCCCCCAAGACGTAACTTGAGGAGTGTGCCAGTCAATCTGAGGAGAGTGACGTTGAAGCCATGGAAGGCCTAATACAATCGGACTGGTAGTAACAGGGAGAATTAAAAATGAAATTTTTTCCTGGTGTAATACACCAATTTGAAGGGTTACTGGAGACGTACTCTGGGTGATGAGACCATTAATAATGCGTGATCCATCGATAGCAGTCACAGTAATAGGTATTTTCAAAGTAATCACTGGTAGGGACCATTGATTCACGAGGGATTTAGAAATAAAATTTCCTGCAGCTCCAGAGTCAAGAATTGCTTGGGACTTAAAGGATTTGGTAGCAAAGGAAACTGTAACATCAAAAGCACAAACTTTTAATTCGTAGAACATGGAGAGGACTCCAGGGACCCTAACTTCATCTCTCCAGAACTGGTTAGGGCCTGGCATTTCCCGATTTTTTTAGGGCATGAATTGAGCATATGAGTAGAATCAGCACAATAGATACAAAGTCTATTTTTTACTCTTCGGTCCCTCTCCTCTGAAGTTAATTTGGGGCGACCTATCTCCATGGGTATCGCTGGAGATAAAACTGGGCGAACTTGAGGGCTTGAACGAAGAGGTGCTTTAAATGAAGTTGTTTTTTCAGACTCTCTTTCACGAAATCTCATGTCTACACGGTGGCAAAGAGAAATCAAATCTTCTAGAGAAGTAGGTAATTCTTGAGTAGTCAGTGCATCTTTAATTTTATCAGAAAGCCCCTGCCAGAAGGCGGCAATTAATGCTTTAGTGTTCCACTGAAGTTCAGAGGCTAATATCCGAAATTGAATGACGTACTGGCCTACAGTACGAGAACCCTGACGTAGATGGAGGATGCTGGATGCAGCGGAAATAACACGACCAGGTTCATCAAATACACTTCGAAACGTGGAAATAAATTTGGCACTATCCTGTAATAATGGATCATTTCTTTCCCACAGAGAGAAAGCCCATGCGAGAGCTTGTCCGGCAAATAAGGAAATGAGATAGGCCACTCTGGAACGATGAGTAGAGAAATTGTGAGGTTGAAGCTCAAAATGAACTGAGCATTGATTTAGAAAACCCCTGCATGTTTTGGGGTCTCAATCATATTTTGAGGGAGTAGGCAGGTGTAGCGTGGAAGCAGTAGACACCTGGGATGGCACTGGGGAAACGGAGGAAGGCACAGGAGCATCAACAGTAGCTGTGACATCCTACACAGACGCTCCCTGGGAGACCAACGCCCGGTAACACCGCAGCAAATGTCGCTGGCGAACATCCTGTTGTTCAATACGGGTAACCAGATGCTGCAGCATCTCTTTAGCTGTAGGTTCCGCACCTGGGTCTGTCATGGCCTGATCTTACTGTCACGGGCACTAGGAGTCTTTGCCCAGGATATCACCAGATGATGTTCTTACCAGAGTAATATAGCTGGTACTATGGTCCTCTGGTAGCAGGGTGACAACGGAACAGGAGAATCAGCAGATGGTGAGCGAATGCTCAAGGAAAGTCTATGACTAGCAGCAACTGATAATGACTTAGATGAATGTACACGAGGATCCAGATGGACAAGGAAACGTGAGGAGAGCCAGTGGTCTGCGTACAGCAAGTTGTACCACTGCTATAGTGAGGAGGAATGTCCAGGAGTAGAGAGGAGGTAGTGAGAGTCAGTGGTCTGCGTATAGCAAGTTGTACCACTGTCTATAGTGAAGGAATGGATTCCAGGTGCAAGTAGGTAACGGGGAAGTCAGTGGTCTGCGTACAGCAAGTTGTACCACTGCTTATGTGAGAGGATACTTGAAACTGGTGCCAATGGGAAACAGGAGTCAGTGGTCTGCGTCAGCAAGTTGTACCACTGCTATATATATGTGAGGAGGGGCACGAGGAGATGAATGTAATGCAGAGGATACACGGGGCACACGGAACTTGATCCCACGATGATATCCACAATACAATAATAACTGACAAGCGCTGCTTGAAGTATACAAAGTCACTATAGCGATCCAGGTAATAGGAAACAAAGTCAATAGTAACAATAGCTTCAGTAGATAGAAGACTCCGGAGATGAACACAACACAGTCCAGACGGATGTGCAATACAATAGCAAAGTCAATGGAAAGTATGCATACCGCGGTTCAGGAGAGCATGCTGTCAAGGAGACGTGCAGGGATACCTGAATGGCTGAACGCCGGCAGGAGGAGAGACCACTGGAGGATGGAAGCGGTAATCAGGTTAGTGCAGCGCACGGAAGGTAACCGGTAATCAACGGAGCAATACTCAGAAAGCAGTAGTAAGTAAAACTGGAAACATGATGAACACGGGAGAGTTGAGGCTGTCTGGAATCCAGCAGAGTAGCGGAGGCAGCGGAGGGAAGGT
Organism: Mixophyes fleayi; assembly: GCF_038048845.1. NCBI lineage: Eukaryota > Metazoa > Chordata > Amphibia > Anura > Limnodynastidae > Mixophyes > Mixophyes fleayi. The sequence continues at coordinate 201,605,866 of NC_134403.1, forward strand.
ACGCTGAACACAGGAGAGTAGAGACGGTCTGGAATCCGGCAGCAGTAGCAGATAGGAATCAGTGGAGAGCTGACACGATGAACACAGGAGAGTTAAGACGGTCTGGAACCCGGCAGTAGTAACGGAGGCAGCGGAGAGCAGACACGCTGAACACAGGAGAGTTGAGGCGGACTGGAATCCGGCAGCAGTAACAGATAGGAATCAGCTGAGTGCAGACACGATGAACACAGGAGAGTTGAAGTGGTCTGGAAACCACAATCGAAGTAGACAGGAATCAGCTGGAGCTGAATACACGAGAAAACACAGGAACACCTTCAGAGGCTCATGGGGAATGAGACTCCAAGATCAGGCAACCAGGTAATGATCACAGGTAGTTTAAATAGGGAGGGTTGCCTGATCATCCAATCAATTAAAAGCAACAGGTACTGAAGGTTTCATAGGGACTGCACATGCGCAGACCCTCAGGATGGCGGACGGCCACGGTTCCTGAACACAGGAGAAATGGCACTCACAGTCCGGTGAGTGACACCCCCACTTTCTTGGATACCCTTATGCAACTTGCTATCAAAATTGACAGACGGTTCTAGGAGAGAAAGGCGGAGAAGAAAGCGCCTTCTTCATTTACATCATCAATTGCCCATTAGTGCTGTTAACATTAGGCCATTCCTGGCTCCATCTTCATAACCCTGTGATTTGAATGGGCTGAACAGGAAATTGCTCAATTGAGCCCTTATTGTTCTCAGGCCTGCTTAACTTTACCTCTTCGGTACTTGCAGCCTCTCTCGGAACAACTTCCTCCATTGTACCGTGATTTCCAAGATGTATTCTCTAAAATAATAACTGACTTTCTGCCTCCACATCGTGGCTTCTATTGTGTCATTGTCACTCACCGGACTATGAGTGCCTCTAGTTTTAGACATGGGTCTCTCTCTCTCTTGCCGGTGCCTGTCTTGCGCCACAGCCGTCCGCCATCTTGACCAAAGGATTGCGCATGTGCAAGACCCACGGACGGTTAAAACCTTGTTCCTAGTCTCATTGGATAATTAATCACCTCTCACTATTTAAGGCACCTGTTGCCCTATTACCTTTGCCTGTTCTTGGTCGTCCTCATTCCATTGAGACACTGAGGAGTTTCCTGTTCCTGCTTGTGCTATCTGTTTGCTGTGGACGCTACCTGCACCTGGACAAGTTCTTCTCTCCACATCAGTGGTAATACCTGCCAGTCGCAGACCGCTCCATGCTACATTGTATCTTACCTGCGCCTGGACAAGTCTTCACTCCACATCAGTGGTAATACCTGCCAGCCGCAGACCACTCCATGCTACCATGTATCGTATCTGCACCTGGACAAGTCTTCTCTCCACATCAGTGGTAATACCTGCCAGCCGCAGACCGCTTCAGGCTACCTTGTACTCTACCTATCTCTGGACAAGTCTTTACTTCATGCCAGCGGTAACACCTGTCAGGAGCAGCTTACTCTACTACTTTGCATGTTACCTATTTTTGGGACTAAAGTCTATAGTTTCTCGGGAGTATAGCTGCGAGTCGCTGACTCTCCTATTACATTGTTGATTGACTGTTTACATAGACTTTCTCCAGTTGTCAAGTATTTGCCTGCTGTATGCTACCTGCGTGCTAACCACTTTGGAACTCTCTTCTCCTTTTATCACTACTCATTATTCTGCCGTGCTACCATTGTTTCCACTGCTCAGAGACTATGCATATATATCATTGACATTCCTTCTTCCATCCAGTTTGTATAGTTCCGTATATTCACCACACTCCCCAGAGGGCCGCGACCTGCACAGTGGCAGCCGCTAAAACCATACTTCCTTGCGGGAGTTCCTGGAGAAGACCAGCCACTGTGTTAGACTCCGCACCTCTGGTGAGTAAAGCTACACCTGGTGAATTCTGGGTAAAACTCCTAGTGCCCGTGACAGTCATCAACTTAATTCTGTGTTCTAAATTGCCTAAAGGGGGGTTGTATTCTCTCTCTAGTCCTGAAACTAAGGCTATGCAAGAATATGTGGAGGAGAATTTACAAAAAGGCTTTATTAGGCCTTCAAAGTCTCCAGTGGATGCTGGATGTTGCGTTGTCTCCAAGAAGAATGCGAGCTGCGTCCTTGCATCGATTTAGAGGCCTTAACAAAATTACAATAAAGAACATCTATCCACTCCCTCTCATTTAAATTTTTGTTCGATCAACTGAAAGATGATACCATCTTCCCCAAAATTGATCTTTGCGATGCATATAATCTCATCCACATCAGAAAAGGTGATGAGTGGAAAACAGCTTTCAACACCCATTCTGGCCATTACGAGTATCATTCTGGCCATTACGAGTATTTGGTCATGCCGTTCGGTCTTTGCAAGATGCCTGCTGTCTTCCAAGACCTTATTAATGAAGTTCTCCGGGATTTCCTCGGTCAGTTGCGTGTCAAATAATTGGATGACATATTGATATACTCCCACTCCTTGTCACAACACTCACTCCATGTTCAGTAGGTTCTCCACAGATTGCGAGACACCTCTTTGCCAAACTCGAAAAATATGAGTTTGAAGTTCGGAAAGTATCATTCCTGGGATACATAATCTCCCCTACCGGATTCTCTATCAATCCAAGCAATGTCCAGGCCATCCTGGATTGAGTATGAGTCATCAATCTAAAAGCAATCCAAAGGTTCTTGGGCTTTGAAAATTACTACTGATGGTTCATCAGTGCTTTTTCAGATTTGGTGGCTCCCATTGCAATTTCCTAAAATCCCTGGATTTTGGGGTTCCTTAACCCCTCCTCAAGGGGGGGAGGGGGTACTGAGTGTGTGTGTGTGTTAGGGAGTTTAGACTGTAAGTTCCAAAAGGGCAGGGATTGATATGAATGACAAATATTATCTGTACACCTCTGCGTAATTGGTAGCACAATATAAATGCATTCTAAAAATATTCTGCTTGCATAAAAAAATGCATAAAACAAAGTGATGAGCATGGAAATAATGTGTATAATTGAAGTTGAAGACAATAAAATAAAATAAAAAATAAAATAAATAGTCTCAAATTGAAAACTCACTTTAATTATTTTTTATCTTCCCACATTGTCCTCCTTCCTATATTTTTGCTTTCAGGGCACATCATTGAGTGGGTGCATGAAGGCATCAAGCTACTGAATCATATTATTTTTGGTGCAACATTTGAATTATATGTATGTGTTTTTCCTTGTTATTCACCCTTTGAGTACTGCTTGTATTATTCCATAAATTATTCTCATTGAAGCCATTCGTCTGATAAAGCTGAGTTGCAAAGTTAAACATATTATTATTTTATTGAAAAAGAAAGCCATGCTTGAAGCTTTTTCTTTTTGCAGATGTAGATAGAAAAGCAGCAGTAAAAGGAAATGCAAACATTTTGGAATGAACATAGCTTGATTTCAAAGACTAAAATGTTAAATAAAATGGTGGACAGCCTTATCTGCTGGGGGTGCACTGCTTATTTTGCACCACAAGATGGTACTGTTGTCTTGCTTATTATCTTACACATATGTAAAACACCACAACACCCTCCAATAACCTATTTATTGTGTGTCCAATATGAAAATTATGTATGCAATATATTTGGAATTATAATTGTTCAATTTTAACTTCAATTAAAAATAGAAATGAATTTGCATTGGGACATAAGAATGTTTTTGGACTGTGTTGCCCACTCAACACCAAGTAAATAATGCTCAATGATCAGTATAGGAGGCCAAATGCAGGTTTGAACGAGGTGCACTCTGTGGTGGAGAACAGCTATATTTTATTGCAATATTATTATGAATTTCCTATCATATCAATAAAATGTGTTTTTCCCATGCGGTAGTATTTTTCCAGTATGGTAAAGATTGCAGTGACATTAATCTTATTTTTCTAATAGGGGAAGATGACTTACTAGTGAGAGAAAGGACACAGTCATTTAACAACCATGCCAACTGAATGAAGCTTCCTATCTGTTAAGTGCTTATCTAGCTGCAAGCAGTAGTGAGCACACAGGAAGGTATCTTGTTGTTATCATATGTGAATGACAAAGTGCTGCAGTGTTCAGATGTGATAAAACGCCCATCCCTATCATGCAGCCATAAACAGCATTGGAAAAAAAACATTTTTAATATTTTTTATCTACCATTTTTCAACCATATATTTGTGTTAGTGATTTTGTAATTCAACAAGACTGATTTACTACATTGCAGGTATAACATTTGCAGTGAACCATAGCAGGGGCGCACGCAAAAAAAAAAAAAGTGAGAGAGCTGCTCCGTTTCGGCAGCACTGTGCTATACAGCAGCCGCGGCGCTGTCAAAGAAGCGTTCGCGGCGGTGCTGTATTCTTTGACAGCGCCGCGGCTGCTATATAGTACAGTGCCGCTATGTAGGGGCACTTCTTTAGCGGAGGGACCCAGAAACCCCCCTGCGTGCGCACCTGCATAGCAACCAACCAATCAGACATTTGCTTTCATTGTCTAACTCAGTAACTCAATTTTTGTTTTCAATGTGATAGTAAATGTTCACTCCCCCCCCCTCCCCGAAGTGTGTTTATTTATACCATGTAAACACTTAACACGTGTAAATTTATTACAGGTACTTCAGGTTGGGAACCTAGGTTTTGTCTTGCACTTGGCAGATAAACAATAATTGCTGATTCATTGCTGTGGTTCAGTACAAATTTTATACCTAAATGCAACATTTGTAAATTAGTATTATTTATATCAAATATAACTGAAATTCACCATTGATTTTAAATTACTTTTTTTTATTCAGAGTGGAGCCAACCAGAGTGCCGGAGAGAGCAGTATCTGGTTTACCATCAATCACTTTTCTGGCTTGCCACCGATCAGATGATGTCCAGTCCTGAGAAAAACCTCTAAATGTTCACTCTTAAAGCAAATGAGTGCAAATGATCTACTTATGTTGCATTCATAGGTGTAGTAATTGGGGTCACATGAGTTGTATTAGGAGCAAACACTAGTGCCTCAAGGGCATGCACCTCCACAAGCTTTCCACCATTCTCATCAAAAAGTACGTTATCTTTCTGTTTTAGAAAAGTGTAAAGTGAGGCCCTTTTGAAGGTTTGTGGGCCGCATATGTGGCCCTTGAAGTATATTAGGTTGCACATCACTGTGCTAGAACATCTGTTATTACCAGCTCCTGACTCCAAGCAACAGCACTGACATGAGATATATTGATGATGTGAAAAGTAAGGGACCCACAGAGTCAGTGTGAGAGTCACAATCAGGGCCGTCTTTCCGACTGGGCACGATGGGCAGGTGCCCGGGGGCCCAGCAGGAAAGGGGGCCCAAGACAGCAAGACAGGACTGCTGTATAGAAAAAAAATCCTGTGTAAAAAACAAAGCAAAAACAAAAAATGTACCTTTTGCGGTCACCCGACTGTTCAGATTAGGTGGTCAGGTGGCAATCCGGCTTCTCCCTGGTCCCCTCTTCCGTGCTGTGCTCGCAGTGAATGTTGTGACATCACGCCCAACATTCACTGCAAGCACAACACAGAGGAGCACAGAACAGAGAGTGCGGAAAAAAGATGAGAAGGGGATCAGACTTAAAGTAAGGGGTCCCCTATATATATATATATATATATATATATATATATATATATATATATATATATATATAATGTAAAAAAAAGTGATATATATATATATATATATATATATATATATATATATTTATTTATTTTTAGGGGTCCGTTGCACTGCATTGCCCGGGGGCCTGTAATGTTGTTACGGTGGCACTGGTCACAATGCAGGGTCTTGTAGGCCCAGGACTTAATGTTAATGTTGTGCCTCCTATTAATACACTTATGAATGTAACATTAGTAGATCATTTGCACAGAAGCTTTGTACTCATCTGTAGCGCAATTATGCTTGTGTAACTGGGCAATTGCTGAGATTGCTATGTGCCTGCTGGAAACAATATGATGCATTTAATATGGGTTTCTAATGCAAGTTAAGCGCATTAAATGGATGCGAAAATAAGAATTATTGTATCAAATAAAACAGTACATATTTGAGTTTTTACTTGTGTTTATACTTGCGGTGCGCTTGTGTTGTTATTTTCAATGCTTCTTGTTCCAATTTCAGTGCATCTGACACAAGTCAATGCCTTTAAAAGCTTACATTCATCTCAATGGAAGCATATTGTAAAAACAATGAGATCCGGGTAAAAAGTGCTGTTTGGCTTGAACAAAACATCAACTTCCTGTCTTGTCACAGATGCATGTTTTAAAACAGAGTTTGAACACAGTTGTAAATGCATATGTAAAGCATATAATGCAATTTATATGTAATTTTACATGAGTTTAAAGAACACTGCAAACACCAGTGTGTAAAAAAAATGGTCTAAGGAGCAATTGCCAGAGGGACCTGTAGACAAAGCTATTGCCTCCTTGACATATTTCTTAAATAAGTGAGGGCCCTGTGTTTTGTCTCTTGTAAGATTAAACAGTATTACTTTTACTGAACAGGGCACCAGTAGATTATAAGGATTCTTGTATTATTACCAAGTAATAACTTTTGATCTAGGCAGATCAGAGCTAAAATTACAAAATAAATTGTCAGTATAATGTCATTTTAATTTATGTTTTGTTCTTTGCCATGTCAAATTCAACATTAGTGATCAAAAATTAGCAACGGCAATGGTTAATAATACCACATATCAATAAAATTTATTTTATCACAATACATTACAATGTTCATTTTAGTAATGAAATAAATAACATATACCAACAAACTCAAATCATTTTAATTCTGCATAGAATGAATATACATTTGATAGGATCGTTATCATACATGGCACATTTTTAAATTTGCCCATGATGATTGTGAGACTGATGTCAATACTCAAAATCTCTTGAAATTCTCAAAGAAATCAGCAGGCAAAGGATAATTGAAATAAATCTTCTGTGGCATAATTCAGGTAAAAGGTCAACAATATGCGATTCAAACAAAAAGACAATAGATACATTGTATCCCAAACAACATTTGTACTCTCAAACTGTGAATGAATTATTAAACTAGTATGTCAGAACCCTCTGCGTGCCATTTTGTAAGAAAACATATACCGTCATTTTTGTAAGCGGTAAATAAGATTATAAAGGTAGGGTGACACAGATATTGTCAGTGACTGTACACTTTTGTATCCAAGTACAATTTTGTCCAAGACTAATCTTTTGAATTAATTTCAGATTAAGTCAATTGCTAAACTAGTACAATTTCCAATATAAGCAAGAGTGCCTGACAAAGGTTAAGTTACACTTTGAATACACATAGCATTTCTGCATTTGAGCTCATCTACAGTCACAGCAAAAAGTTGTGATAACAGATCGATCCCTATAATTCCTATGCATAGCGACCAGGTATTGCACACATAGGGCTAGATTTACTAAACTGCGGGTTTGAAAAAGTGGGGATGTTGCTTATAGCAACCAATCAGATTCTAGCTTTCATTTATTTAGTGCTTTCTACAAAATGACAGCTAGAATCTGATTGGTTGCTATAGGCAACATCCCCACTTTTTCAAACCCGCAGCTTAGTAAATCTAGCCCATAGTGTATGTTTCCTGCAAATGTAGGACAGACCGTGAACTCTCAAGTGTATTTTATGGGCATTCTACAGAGCATGGTTGCCAGTAGTCAGTAAACGTACTGACAGCTGAATGGTTAATAAATCAAATTTTTGCTTAGCAATAAAATATATAACAATCCATAAAAATATGACATCTTACTGACCACACCAAAATACATATAAGATAAATGATTGATTCCAGTTCCAAAACCCTTTGTCCTCTAGATTGCTGATCATTTCCTGTTTCTCATGACATAAATATTGCCAGTAAAAATTGGTGGCTATCAGTAATTTTTCTGAAACACCTTTTTTTCTCATTACGGATAATTGTATCAATTATTCCTATTTTTAGCTCAGCCTGTGTTCTGCTCACCCCACCAAATGAAGTCAAGCTGAAAGTTGTTAGGATGCTATATATACGCCATCTATATCTCTTATGCAGTGCAATGTGATGCAAGTGTGTTTCCACGACAACGTCTGCGTGGACCTGCCTAAAAACAGCATGAAGCTTATAATAAGTATGAGAGATCCCGAGATCCCTAGAACAGTATGCAGTACACTGACATGCAGAGTGAAACATACTGACACTTTAAGGAATTGAGATTACTTACATCGCAAACTATGGAAGTTTCAGCCATGCCCAATCACATGGAACATGCAAAATAACTAACAAGGCAACGAAGAGTCACCATTGGTTGTAGCAGTAGTCTCTCATCATCTTAAATCAACATCAAACAATGATAGGCAGTTGCTTTGTTGTAATAGATTTGGGTTTAAAGGAATGGTCAAAGTGGAAATTTGGAAATGGCTGTATAAAAAATGCAATGGGAATGGAAGTGGATGGAATTTGACAGTTTTACAATGAAGGCAGTAGGAGAAGTGGCGGTATGGCATACCACCATATACAGCCCCACTTTGTCCACTTGTTTTAAGGGAATCTATTAAGGAAAATATGTATATTTTTAAAATGACTATATATTTTACACAGTACATTACCTTGCTGCCTTATATAGCTGTTACAAATTGCTTAATTTATTATTTTATTCTTGAAAAAATTATTCACTTTGTCCTGCGAAGAACAACCATGTTATCACAAGGTATAGGGAGAAACAAGTCTCTTACAGATAAAGTGGAACTATACAGGCTCGAATGCAATGTAAATTGCTTTTACAGAAGTAATGATTGTTTTTTTCAACATATACATGCATTTTCAATGCACATCACATTTTCTTTATAGATTCCCATTATTGATTAATTTTTGCGATACTACTTTAAACAAGTTGAAAATGACCATCAATAAACAGATTATAGTCAATAAAATTGCTTGGAAATGAAATTAAGATATCTGCCATGCTTACACAAAGTAATAATCAGGGAGGTTTAGACCAGACACATATATGTCAGCGTGAACAGTGGAATTAGCAGGGCTGGTGCTACCGTTAGGCGATCCTATGTGATTACCAAGCGCCCCAAGGGTAGAAACGTAAAACACTGATTCATGTTTGGACATAACGTCAATGTACACAATTGCATGCAATTCGTGTCTGAGCGCAAATGTCACTTACGACTTGAGATTCGGGAACGCGGGAGGATAGGGGCAGACTAATGTAGACCATGTATAGTAAAGGCATGCTAAGAGTGTGCTGATACAGATGCGGCTGATTCAAGTTTTGTGTTTCTGGCAAGTACGCTTGGTGTCAGCCGTATCATTTGCACCAGCTACAGGGCAGGTGTAAGTGCCGATTAATAGTGATGACTGATATGGTATAGTCTTTGCATTATAAACTAGATGTATGCAGGCCACTAGCTTGCACAGAACATGTGTATGCAAGGAAGATTGACTAAACGCAGTGTATGGACACTACTCATTAAAAGCATCTTGATGTGACCTTTTGTCGCTTGTACATATACTGCAGCCTGTTGTGTGTATCTACATACAGCAAGTAACGTTTAGGCAGAGAATACTTACACCAAGTTTTGAATCGAAACATATCTGGACATACGTTTGGATTTGAATATGGTAAAAACTATGCACAAGTTCTGTGCTCTTTATTAAAATGTAACTTGTGTGCAAGTTCCATCCAAACATGAATCAGTCTCTGAGTGATTGACATAATGTCAATAAAGCCACTGATTTTAATGCCCAACAGCGCCTCTACATGGAGTACCGGCCGCTGACATGAAGAAGCAGCCAGCAGCTTCTTACATGTGAAGCTGTCAGTTGCTGGTCCTCCATATCAGTGTTAAGCTGGGAGTGTGGAGATGGCTATGAAGTCACAGCCAAGCACCACCCTATCAGTCTGAGTAGCCACCCTCACCACCAGCCTGCCAAGGTAAGCTGCAGGGGTGGGAACGCCACTTCTGAATCTGTGGTGGGGGCCACTTCCAAGTGGTGGGACGTCAACTATAGTGCCTCCAGGACTTGCACCCACCCCGGGAATTAGTAAACTAGATTTAGCTAACATTGGAATTGCCCCTTTATCAAAGTTATCCTGACATCGCTAGAGATTAGGCCTGAAAGCAGAAAAATAGAATGCTCTAGCATGGTGTCCACTCATTTCCTACTGCAACACATATCCGTCTTTACTTCTCGTCCCAACTAAAGTAACAAATTAAAACAGCTCTCAGGTATTAGATGTATTTCTGACACTTGTGATGGTCAAAACGGTGTTTTAGACCACCAAAATATTCTACCTATTAAAATGGATAAAAAGCCTTTTTTTTACATACTAATTTTGAAATTGAGCCTAATACATATTTGGAAATTTTATAGGGAGATGATTGTTCCTAATTGAACAGCCCGGATTGATTGAAGAGTTCCTTATTAAACTCACCTACAAACAGAATACATTTTGGAGACTCTTTTAAAAGTGGATTGGTCTATCTGCCTTATTGCAGACCATCTGCCCTATAGGCATTTCTCTTATGAAAAAAAACTATTTTATTTATGTGGTAATGTATTTAAACTGGCTTTTAAATAAAATTAGTTTTTTCCATTCAATTAAGCTGATTTTTTAATAAGTGAAAGTCTGCCATCAATTATATTGTATAACCACGGATTAAAACTGACTTTCGACACTATATTTCTGATTCAAATTGCTGAGTGCCATTGTTTTTGGACAGCAGGATTCTCCATCTTGAGCACTTGGGTCAGTTTTTGTGGATTGATGTGAGCGCCAAGCTAAATTTCGAGATTATATATATATATAAATGTATATATACACAAGGTATGTCTATTAAATAACGATACTGTGATTCCACCTTGTCAACAAAGCAGACAGAACCGGCTATAACTGTATACGTTGTAACTTTGAACTAGTCTGAACCTGCATAACACGTTCAGTTGATTGTGAGTCGCCATTTAGTTTGGTTGCGTTTTCTGTAGAGTGCCGAAAAAATGCTAAGTTTAAAAGTTGAACAATGTGTCAATTTGAAATTTTTAGTAAAATTGCACAGAATGTTTTCAAATGCTTACTACGACCTATGGGAATGACTGCCTGTCTCGTGCGCGTGTGTTTGAGTGGCACAAAAGATTTAGCGAGGGATGTGAGAATGTCGAAGATGATGAACGCCCTGGATGACCTTGCACTTCAAGAACCAAAGAAAATGTAGAAAAAAATCAATCAGATTGATCGAAAAGACCGCCAACTCAGTGTTCGAATGATAGCTGAATCCGTGAACATTGACAAAGACACCGTATGGAAAATTTTGCGTGAGGATCTTAACATGACGCAAAGATGGTCCCAAGGGTTCTCATACCAGAGCAAAAAGAACGTCGCAAAGAAATGTTGTATTGACATTCTGCAGCAACTTGACACAGATCCAAACCTGTTTCATAAAGTAACTTGTGATGAGACCTGGATCTTCCAGTACAATCCTGAAACAAAAAAACAGTCAATGCACTGAAAAACACTGTCACCAAGAATGAAAAAAGCTTGTCAAAGCAAGTCAAAATTCAAAGCAATGCTGATTGTTTTTTTGATATCAAGGGTGTAATTTTGGAAGAATGTGTTCCAGAAGGCACAACAGTTAATCAGCATTATTATAAGGAAGATTTGCAAAAGCTGAGAGTCAGAAAGAAACGGCCGCAACTGTGGAAAAATGGTTTCTTTCTTCACCAGGACAATGCGCCTGTTCACACAGCACTTTCTGTGAAGCAGTTTTTAACCGACAAATTACTACACTTGAACAACCTCCACATTCGCCCGATTTAGCACCTTGCTATTTTTATTTTTTCCCAACAGTTAAATCAGTGCTTAAAGGGACACATTTTGAGTCAGTTGATGCTGTAAAGAAGAAAACGGCAGATATGTTGCAACAAGTGACAGAAATTGATTCGCTCCATGCCTTCGACCAGTGGAAAACAAGACTACAGCGATGTATTAGTGCAAATGGGGAGTATATTGAAGGGGACAAACATTACATTTGTAATACCAATAAATAGAGGTGAGTTATTTAATAAGTCTTGTCATTTAATAGACATACCCCATGGATATATATATATATATAATGAAAAAACAGCTGGTACTCAAAAACAATAAAGGCACCTGACCTTGGTGCTCGTCTCCACCAGGGTAAGGAATCCTGCTAAAAATATATATCCAATCAGGGTGGCGCTTAAGCAGATATGGTGTCAAAAATCTATTTAATCTGTGGTTTTTAATGTTTCATTTACAATTGAACTTTCAGCAGTATGCTATCCCTAATATATACATATAATTTACTGTCATTACATTATTATTTCTCACCCCTTTAAAGCCTAATCTGCTTGTTTTGAAATTTTGTTACTAAATTATTTTGTTCAGAAAACCACAGCGACATGAAATGACGGTGCACTCTGTCAGCGTTACATTAAAGAGGTGAATGTTCTTCTGCTGTCACACAATTCCCCACTCTTAGTCTGGATATGCTTCAGGTTTCTAGTTTCATCGTCAGGAAATTGCTGTGTTCTAAAGCACCCATCTGGCCTTGCAGTTAAGTTTAAGCAGCACATTTAGTAAAAGTTGTAGTAGGATATAAAAACAAAACATTTGAAGGTTAACAATGAGCAATTGTAAATTGATGGTAGGAGGCATAAATCTAACATGAGGAAAATCAGACTTAATCACTACAGAAGCTATACTAAATCTGTTCCACAAAGAACATGTAGGTAGACTGACACAGCACTGTAAGAGAATCCTGGACATTTTATTCACAAACCTTTATATAATTATGTTTATTCTCTACTTTTTTTCTGAATTTGAAAAAAAAGTGAAAACCTAAATAATAAGAGCAGAATATTCTGCACAAGGCCACTATTTCTTTTAGTGCTAAATTTAACAAGCAACACGTTTTTATATCGTATTTTATGTAGTTATTGGTATCTCAAACAGCTCATAAAATAGAATTTCTTTTGTATGAAAATTTCAATTTCAGATAAAAACACTGGATAGGTATGTATTGGTTCGTTGTGCTTCATACAGATTTTATATGAGTTATTGGTAGCGGATGTGCTTCAGTATTAAACACCCAGTCTTCTAACGACAGCAGGTCATCTTCTGAAAACAGCAGGTAGAGGTATCTGTACAGAGGAAAAATACATTAGTCATTTAATCATCATAAATAATAGCTATATTTTCCATTAAAAATCATCAAACAAATATTGGTTCACATTTCCAGTCAGACATATGCATCTACTCCAGTTTAGTTGCAGGAGAATACTCAAATTTTCACACTTCTTTAAAATTCAAATAATAATATTTGAGCATCTCTTAACCACCCTCTTAACCTCACTACATTACCCTATTACCACCTGTTATACAACTACCCCTTGACCAACATTGTTGTGTGACAGGATAAATTAGCTTATGAGTCACTTTTACCTTTGCAGTCTGGCTGGGCCGACTGCAAATGTAGACTTAACCTCATGTGTCAAACTCCCATTGTCCAATAGATTGTAAGCTTGTAAGCAGGGCCTTCTCACCTGTTTGTCTGTTTTACCCAGTTTGTTTGTTAGTTTACTATGTTTGTCCCCAATTGTAAAGCGCTACAGAATATGTTGGCGCTATATAAATAAATGATGATAATGATATTACTGTTTTGACCGCTTTAGCAGTAAAATATTCTCTAACGGAGAAGGGAGTAATGTAGCTGATGTTGGTTTTGCTGTCTGCTTTTAGCATTAAAACAGAAGAATACTGGTACTCTGCATAAACAATCCAATAATGATCATCCATTGGGTAAAATTGAATTGAATTATAAAATTTTAATTGAATTGTAAGATTGGAGCCCGAGGACACTAGTTTATTTTTCAATTCATGTAATTAAGTTGTATATTTTAAATATAACATAAATTATATCTTGTATCTAACAATCAAGAGAATGCAGTTTTATACTTTGAAAACACCACAGAAAATGCGTTCTGTATGTAATTTTGGAGGGGAGCTGAGTTTTATTTCAGCAATATGTAGGGATACACATAAGTAGGGATAAGTGTTTTGCAAGAGCCTACCAACAAACCACGGTGGACACCAAGAGGACACCTCTGCTCTGCGCTCAAATTAATTAAAAGAAGGATTCTCTCATTAAATGTATATAGATGTTCAACAATCAACACAAACGTCTCTTTACACGTTCCCTTGCTTCTATCGCTTTCCATTTCGGTTGCAAGCTCTGTACTGCACTGCTGAAGATGTTGGTGCTTTATGAATACATATGAATCCCTTTGTCTATGTGATTTTCAGAGTGGTTTGCTCACATTGCATTCTGTTAGGGATGCAGCAGGGCTTTTTCTAGTCAGCTTTTACAAAACTGTAACTTAAGCCCCTTCCATAGGTATTTTGCAATATACCGCTTTACAGGATTTTATCTCTCTGTGACAATCCATTATCCGTATTATCTACATGGGAGTGCAATTCAAAGTTGCGAGATTTGCATTATCATCTCATTGCTGCTGGGCCATATTTGTACAGATCATATTCCTGAAAATCGCAATACAAATAAATCATCCAGCTTATTATAATTTTGCGTATAGTGTTATAGCATTAGAAGCTTCATTCACACTTATGCAGACAATGCAGCAGTTCTTTCTAAGTTGTCCATTAGTGTTTTATGGTAGTTATAATATTTTTATATTATGTACACCATTTGATATGCTTCATCATTGTAACCTGTTATTATAATAAACAAGATAATATATGTTATTGAATACTCAGTGCATCATTAGTCTCACAGGATCTCCTTAGCTATTTTATATTACTTTTTGTCTCCTATGTGCCTCGGTTTTTCAGAACAGTCCTAATGTTTGCTACTGAAAATTTTTAACCTAGAAAGTGTATTGTCCTAGAATCTGGACTCCTGATGCATACAAGCAAGCAGCATGAATGTGAATAGGTTTATTGTATTATGTTCAGGTGAATAAGATCCCTATTGTATTTGAAAAGAGTAATAAGAAGAAGTGGCTTAATTAATAAACTTGATGGCACAAATGATTCCTTTCTTTTAAATAAAATGGAAGGTCTGATGTCATTTACCAGAAGGAAGAGAGATGATGCTTTTTGAAGCATATAAATGATAAGAAATAGCTGACTATTTAGTTGGCTTTATGTTGGTGTTTTGTATTCATAGTAAGTGGTTGTCTCAAGTGACATCAAACCATGTATTACTTTGTAAATGAGTTCAGGTTGGCCAGCAAAAATCATCTAAATTGTGTTCACCTCAATTTTTCTGCTGTTCTTTCATTCTAAAGGTCCCTAATGCTTTATATTGTATATAGAACATTAAAGGTGGGTAATCTAGTGAATGTGTTGGCTATACCTTCTGATGTTACTAAAGGTGTTCAGCGGTGTTAATGTGGATGTTAAGCCACAACGCTTTTGTAACTTAACTAGTTTGCTGTTTATTTAACGATGATAACAACAGATGGATGCAGTTACTCACAGTTGCTTGTAGTACAGTAGTTTTCAACAGTAACAACAGTTGCAGCAATCAGACAATACAGACTATATGCAGTACACTTTTGTATATAGCTTATACACTCTTGTAGATATGCTGGTACATATGCAGACAGGTTGGTAATACACTCAGTATCTGCACGTCCGTGCAGTACTTATACTGTGGCAGACTCTCTTATATTATTAGTGGGAGCCTTCGGGTCACAGTTATGAGGGCTTTTTGGGGTTTTATACATGTGCGCCACGCAACTTCTAGAACTGCGACTGTCCCTTCACTTGTTTTAATGGATGTGCCGGCGCGAAAACCGAACTTCCAGTTTCGGGTGCCGGCACATGCACAGTAGCGCAATCTGGACACCGTTGTCCTGCCCCACTTCCTGTTTCCTCCTAGACCACCGGGGAAAACAGCGGTTGCCATAGCAACCTGATATAGGAGATGGAGCAAAGCGCTCCTAATACTAACAGAATGGACAATAAGAAACCATGGCAAATCATAAAACCAAACAAAACCTTGCATACTCTCCATCTTCCATGTGCTAATTAAACAAAAAGTGTACCAAATGTTAACAATATATATTACAAATGCATTTAGTATTTAAATAATGTGATGTGTTTTGTGTTTCATTCTACTTACTTTAATGTTTCTGACATGAAAAAGCTTTGTTGAACATTATCGTGGTTGGGATTTGTAGTGTACACATCTCTTATGCCTGAAAATCCACTTTCAATTCGACAGTACGTGTCCAAGGCCTGGCGGAATAAATTCACAACACATCACATGATATATTTAAAAACCTAATGTTAACAGGACACTAAAGAAGCATATGATTTATATTTCACATACAATTATCTAATTCTATTCACTTAGCAGAGTTCCCACAACAATATTGTAGTGCTGTGAATAGACAGAGGATGAGCAGTATGTTCAAAAAGTGTTCCGTAAAACATTTCTTCTTATTCCGCATTGGACAGTGAAATGTTGCAAGTTTTACCGTTGGAATTTTGCCTTAAGTGTTCCCAGCCCCACTCCTACCACACCATTCAGCCGAATTAATTGATTAGCGTTGTTCCAGTTTTATTGGTGGACTATAAATTCTGTGAAATGCAGATTAATAAATACAATGTAAAATGGCCATTCCACAAAATGGTGAGGTAGAAGTGGAACATAAACCAAGTATTGCCAAAACTTTGCACCTCTGTTTTCCTGCAAAATTCGATTTGCCTGAAATATGGCTGCAACTTTGCTTGTCTCTGTCTATAAGCATGCCAGGATAGTGCATTAAGAGTTTCAAGTTGAATTTCATTGTATCTGTTTTTTCTCTCTGTTAAGTAGACCTGTCAACATTCAAAAATTTCAGCTTGTTTCCAGTGTAATGCAGTGTGCTTGGCACACAAAGTTGTTCTGCAATTAAAGCAGCCATCCCATATAGAATATTTACTTTTAGTTACATAGAAATTTGAGTTCCTTTTATGCTTCACACGATATCATTTTTTCTAAGCTGTCTTTCCACAAATCATTATCTCCTTTTCAAAACCTCTCTTGAGGTTGCAAAATATAAGTGCCAATTACACAGACACAGGCTCATACCTCTCAGCATGTCATATGCAGACAGAGGTGGGATGAGGAGGGGGAATATTTTACATTGCACAAATCAGGCAGAGAATTATAAATCATTAATAGCAACCTGAAGTAACAAACCAAGGAAACATTTTAAATACCAGCATTATTCTTATAGCCTACCACACTGATTTATGTTAAAAACACACATGGATTGAAGCAAAATGACTATTAGATAAATACATAAAATATCTAATAACTGAAACGAAGATGTGTTACAACCGTAATTAATTAGACATATATTTAGCTTCTCTAGCTAATCAGGGTGATGACTGGAGGTTATGGTTTCTTTAACACATCTGATTCAATAATTAAATGTATAGAACACTCGATTTAAGGATCAAGCAAAAAAGTTTACTGCAAATGCCGAACAGTTTTAAAAGTCCATAGTGACTATATATAAGTGTATTACTTTTTGCATCTCTTCTACAATTTTTTTTAAACTGTTGTAGAAAATGTTATGATGTACACCTGTTCTATGACCATTACACTCTTAACATCATGGCTTTTTAACACATCCCAGAAAATCACATTATATGCATATAATAGTATTTGTGCCAGCAGGTCATTGTGCAACTTCTTATAAAAGAAGAAACAAAAACAAAAAAACAACACTTTTTAAAGCCTCTACATCCCACCAACATACACACTGTGCCTCCTAGACTTCCACCAACATTTACACTACCCTTCCAACCTCCCACCAACTGCCCCTCTGTCCACTGCCACTGCCCTCTCCCCAACATCCCACAAACACACACACGGTCCCCTCAAGCCTCCAACACACAAGTAATCAGTTATTAGACAGTGATATCTTTTAGTGGGTACTCAGGAGTTGGATTCAGCGAGGGGGCCGGGGGTGAGTGAGACCATGTACCTTTATTTTCTTCACAAATTAATAGGTCGAATTGAGCAGTTACTTTAATGCATTTCATATGTTATATGGAACTATCATTATGTTTCCATACCTGTACGATCTCCCAGCCCCACTCTCTATATTTGGGGTTGTGTGTCAATCTCCACAAGTACAAGTAACTCTCAGCCACTTCTGGACGTAACAGGTAATATCTTTCACTTAATCTGGTCGACGTAGCTTCAGCCCCAGTGTCAAACCTGAAAACCTCAGGCCCAAGCTTAGTATCTGAAAACAACAAATCATTATATTATTATTGTCAACAAAAGAAAAAACATTTTTTTTACAATAGCAATTGGATGCCATTTATTCTGTTTGATCACCATCTGGTATTATGTAAAAAAAAGTCCATGAAGATGAAGAATGACAACTATCTCATGATTTTTCTTACAATTTTTGTAAATCAGATTTTATTTGGAGTTTACATTTTGAAAGACAATGAGGTTTATTTATGATGCTGAAAAAGGCAATGGCGTAATGCAAAGGTTATTTACTTTTTGCACTGTAACATCAGGCACCTCTTTTTTATAAAAAATAATTTTTTATACCCAACGCAATCATAACAATAAGTAGAAACCTTTGAAAAATACACATTCACAATCACATTCAATGATAAGAGAATAGCATACAAAATAGTCCCTAAAGATTGAATGATACTTAGAAGTTTGGAATGAATAATTCAACTTTGAAAACAATTTCTTATCACCCGTTAGAGCGAGCCCCAGTGAACTCCAGGTAATGAAACTAATTCAAAGTCGGTTACAGCAGGATATCCACTCCACCATCTATCATAAATGCTAAGAGCATTTGGGCCTGCATAAGTGGGGGTAAAATATAAGGGAATAGGGGAGAAAAGATAAATTTGGTAGTGATAGCTCCAGATCCGAGGCCAAAGAAACCCAGTCCTAGGGTCCAACATAGTCAGACCTAAACACATTTACCAATCAAACAATTTAAGAAATTTGCACGGACTTATACAGCTCAGAGTCAGTGAAGTTCAACCGACTGTACCATGTAGCACAATAATCATTAAATTTGTCATTAAAGGAGAAAACGATTTCATCCATGCTTCAATAATATTCTCTCCTGGAGAACCATTCCTTTATCCTTTATCGTCAGAAGCGTGGGGGATCACCAGTGAACTGGGATTACAGCTTTGGCAGCACAATTTAGTTTAATTAGAAGACATTTTTTTGTACTGGGAAATTGGGATTTCGGTCAAAATTTCGCTCTTCGGTAAGAGCCAAAAAGAATGAGAGCTTGGGATTACCGCTCACAATATAGTTTCAGTGTGAGCAAAAACACTGCTCCAAAAGTCACGTCATTTAGGACATTCCCACCAGATATGAAAAGGTGTATCCACCACTACACCCCACCTCCAACACAAGTTAGGAACCCCAGGACAGAATTGAGTCGAAAGACTTGGACATCGATACCATCTAGTCAAAACTTTATATTGAGCTTTAACAACCAATGCATTTGTTGAGGATACTTAGACGCCATAGAAGATATTTGACCAGTCATTTTTATCAATAATCCCCTCTAGATCTCATTCCCAAAGCCTCATAAATTTCAGGGGAGATTTAAACAAATTCTCCATTAGCAATTTATAAATCTGGGATAATAACTGAAGGGTACGTAGTGGACTTGCATATAGATTAAAAAAACATGAGCACCCAACCAACATCCTTACGGGTATCCGCAGACATCAAAAAATGTTTTAATTGGAACGTCAAATCTCTGAGTTTGGTAACTTCCCCTTAGTTTGAATATCACCAAATGAAAACACACCCAATGAAGGCACCAGCTGGCCAGCATGCAGGATCACCACCTGTTTCCATTGGAAGAAGCTTCGTTCTGGGAACCCCAGAGGGAAGTCAGGAATGGCAAACAATAGTGTCAGAGGCAAGACTGTGTAAGAGATTAAATCCATCTTCTGCAATCTGCCCCAACTAATCAATGTAGTAGGATGCTGTAGGATGGGAAACTTGCAGAGCCAAGGGAAGACTTCAATCGGGTACCGAAGGAAGCTGCCCTCAATAGCCACCCACTGTTTATCTCCACATTTTGGTCCATTCTATAATTCTACCACGCATAATGGCATCATAGTATTTAGTGAAATGTGGGAGTTGAAGTCCTCCCAGATGCTTGCGTCTATGGAGAGTGTTGTGACTAAAGCTGGGGGCTCCCTCCACACCAAACGAAGTCTTTTATAATTCGGTGTAGAGTTGAGAACCAGGACTGTGGAATATGGATGGGCAGAGTTTGAAGAAATACAATATTCGTGAAAGAATATTCATTTTAATAATGTTAACCCTCCCCATCCAGGAGAATCCCTTCCTTCACCACCCTCTCAATTCTGCATGGACCTTACCCAGTAAGGGGAGTAGATTATCCTAAAAAAACTTATGAGATATCTCTATTAATGATTACTTCTAAATATTTAAGATGATTTAGATGCCATTTAAGTGCAAAAGAATGTTTGAGGCCTTCTACCATAGGGAGAGGGGAAGAAATATTTAGAGCTACAGATTTAGAATAATTAATTTTAAAATTAGAATATTTGCCAAATTTTTTAAATTTGTCCACCAAATTCGGGAGAGCCACAACCAGATTAGTAACCACTGCAAGGAGATCATCGGCAAAGAGAGAGTCAATTTATTATTTACCTTCCCAATTTTAACTCCCGAAATACTTGGGTTCGCCCAGAAAGTCCTTGCCAAAGCCTCTATGATAGGACAAAGATTAGAGGAGAAATTATAACAGAGTATGTTGTAATTTCAACAGACTCTGATAGGGCACCATTTATTTTGATATTAGCGGTAGGGGATTTGTATAGATCTAAAATTCTATGAAAGCCCAACGGACCTAATCCCATGTGTGTCAGTATACCTTGCATTAACCCCAATCAATGCCATCAAAGGCCTTTTCGGTGTCCGTAGAAAGGAGTATGGAGGGAATATTGGAATGCAAATCCATATGAATCAAATCTATGACTTTGGTGGTATTGTCCCAGGCCTCATGACCAGGAACAAGACACCTCTTTTTCGCACCTGGACAAGTTTTTATATAGTTACTGCATAAGTTAATGTAGTTCATTTATATTATTTGCTGAAGATGATGGGTGGTAATGACAGGGCAGATAAGGGGATGCCATAAGGAATGCAGGATGTCCACTGCAATAATAACGTGAACAAATATAAAAGAAACATTTTGCTTGCAGAATTATATTTAAGAATATCCTCCAAGTGGTTGATATTGAAAGTGGTTCACTGCATTCCTGTTTCCACAGGTCTCAACTGAGCATTTTTATACCCTAAATAACACTTACACAGCCACTGTTTCTGGCCTTTTGTACATACAGTCTGTACTGCAGAGGATCTGCATTAATATTTGAAAAACAATGACATTAAAAGAAAAGATGAGTACAGAATTCTTGAATGTCTAAGGCAGCTCATACATCTGCTAATTGTCATTAGTAATATAACACATACAAATGGTCAAATAAGTATTTTCAAAGAAAAAAGAAAAAGTCCTAATAAACTAAGGAGAGATCCAAATGCTAATTTGACAGAATTTTAAGAGAAGGTTTTCTCTTTTGCTGGCCACATGTATTTTAGGCACATTACAAAATGTTCTTACTATCAGAAATTACAGATAATCAGTTAACAGTGACACCAACCTGAAGTCCAAGGAGATGAAGGACTAAGTTATATCATGGAATATGCTATGGGAAAGTAAGTTAGTGTTATTATCATTGTTTATAAAAAAAACAAAAACATACTGGTAGGTTAACTGGCTGCTAACATATGGACCCTAGTTTCTGTCTGTGTGTGTGTGTTAGGGAATTTAGACTGTAAGCCCCAATGGTGCAAGTGACTGATGTGAGTTCTCTGTACACTGCTGCGGAATTGGTGGCGCTATATAAATAAATGGTGATGATGATGATAATACACAAAGAGTCACCATATTATGTAGCACTTTGTTTGTTACATTGTACAGTTTCCACAGCTGTAACAAGATCAAACAGTGGAGTAAGATCCCATAGATATGTATGGACCTGATAAACTACTATTTGTTCACTTTAAGCCAATAAATAAACAATTATAAGGAGGCATATGGACCAATTATAGTTTAGGAAGTCGTAAACAGCCAAACCTATGAAAACAATTACAGAAAAGTATTTGTCTAGAGTGTTTATGGGTAGGGCTGCAGAGTAGGCTTGAGCTCTGATGTGGCTTCTTGTGGGCCCCTGAGTAGGTTGCTTGCGCAGACATGGCACTGAGTGCCATCTAGGGGGGTGTAACAACATAGAGCCCTCCAGGCTGAATCCAAAGCTGGTGATTTGCATGTAAGCTAAGAGGAGTGTGATTGAATACAGCAGATGGAAGATATTGGTCTGTGCAACCACTTCCCCATCCCATAATCTGGTTAAAATGAGGCCATGGATGGATGGCAGTGACATACTTCTTTATTATAAGAGTAGCAAAACCAAATACAGATGTTCATGATTTTTCTCTGGAATGCAATTTGCATTATGCATTGTGTAGGTATATGAATCATCCCAAAAAAATATCTACCACTGCATTGGGTAGTCAACATTACAGCTGTTAAATGACACCAACAAAAATAGTGGCCCACCAATGGATGTCACTTTTTACAATTTGAAAGCTCCAGTTATGTTATTTAACTGTTTTAATATTGCTCACCCGATACCTCAACTATACATCTTTTTTTCTGCAGGATCACTGCTTTCCACTTGCTGAAACTCCTACCAAGACAAACATCTTTGGCAGCTGATCACATTTCAAGAAGGAGTTGGATAGAACCACATCCATCAATGTAACAACTCAACCATCAAACAGAGGAGTCATATTACAATTGCTAAATACTCTTTTTTACAATGTTAAAGGACTGAATCATCTAATTAAATGGCAAATTGTGTTCCTTCAGGAAAAACATTGTGCATCAGATGATAAAGGGACATTACACAATACCTGGACAGGTGACTGTCCATGAGCTCCTTTTATCAACAAAAAAAAAGAGGGATAGCCACCCTATTCAACAAAATACTTACATACACCATCCACAAGAATAAATATCAATTCAGAAGGATGATATATCATAGTAGAGATATCCATAGATAATATTAGATACACTCTATTGAATTTGTTTACCCTAAACTATCCTAACGTCTCTTTTTTTTCACATATATTGCAAACAGTTGTAAACCGGGGAAGAAAGAATTTGATACTTGGGGGAGACCTGAATGTCGTCAGCAATCCAGTCATGAACAGATCTTCGCTTAGTACTCCAAGATCCAAACATGTCAAATGGGATTAAGCTACTTAGCCCAAACCTTGATCCAATAGACCCATGGCGACTTCTTAATCCCTTGCAAAGAGAATACTCTTTTTATTCTCATCCTCATAGCACACATTCTCATATTGATTCATTTCTAATATCCAAATACTTATTTACCAAGCTAGAAAAAGCTCTTATCAAAGATATAATCATATCTGACCATGCCCCAATAACCATAACACTCAAACTTGACCCGTCCAGATATTGTACTAGAAATTGGAGAATTCCGGTATCTTAGCCATTCTGAAACATTTATCCAACATATTAAACACACCTGCCAAAATTATGAAGATGACAATTTGTAACACCTAGACAATAGAACGCTTTTCTTGTAAACTTCTAAATTCGTTATCAGAGGTCACTTTATATAATTCATACATAAAAAAATTAAGAATATACAAGCAAACTCTTAGAGCTGAGAACAATACTTACCACAACCTACAAACAATACAAACAACAGGACACCAACACAAACAAACAAACATATGTTCAAACTAGTTAAGTATATGACACCCATAGAAAAAGGCCAAAAACAATATGAATTTTGGAGGATAAATACCATAAGTGCGGGAACAAATCAAGAAGACTATTGGCAAATCTTGTTAAAGAGTTGAGAAACAAAATGTGGGTTTCGCTTACACAATCACTAACACAAGTTTCTAAACCTAAATTTGTCTGTGATGCGTTTTGACAATATTATGATTCATTATGCACGCTGATCAAGACAACAAAATAGAAGGTATCTAAATCCTACAGGAAGCAGGACTTCTTAAACTCCTGCCAGAAGAAACACTAATCTTAAATGACTCTATAACAGAGTAACAAGTAACAGACACCATTAAATCATTATCTAATGATAAATCTCCTGGTCCAGATGGATTTATGGCAGAAAGTTACAAGACTTTAAGGGATGATCTTGTGCCAATAATAACAGCCCTATATTCTCACATTAGGTGACTCCCCACGCTCATACAACAAAGCTAGAATTATAGTTCTCCCAAAGTGAGGCAAGGATCAAACACAGGTTAGCTTATACCGGCGAATTTCACTTCTCAAACAAGATTTTTTTAAATTCTCACCAAAATAATGGCCAATATGCTACAACTGATTATGCCTCGCCTGATCTCGCTGCCCAACTAGGCTTTGTGAAGTATAGATAACCCATCATGGGAATGGGAGTAGCTATAGCCGTAATTACTACCACCCATAAACATAAAGATAAAATTATAGCAAATCTAGATGCCGAAAAGGTCTTTGACAAGATCACATGTCCCCACTTAACCCAATTAATATAAGTTCCAACACTTTGGTCCCATATTGCAGAAGTTCATTCATACCATATATTCCAACCTCAATGCACACATCATGGTTAATAATATTGACTCGACTAGCTTCCCTCTATATAGAGGGACAAGACAGACGCCCTCTTTCCCTACTTCTTTTCAATTTGGCTTTAGATTGCTTATTAAGACACCATTGTTTTTTGACAGACGTTCATGTAATTAATGTTGGAACTACAGATGTTAAAATCATTGCATTTGCTGATGACATACTTCTACTTACCTCTAATCCCAAACAATCCATTCCATTAATAACTAGAACAATACACAAGTTATCCACATTTGCAGATTTCACATCAATTTTGACAAATTGGAAGCCTTCCCAATGTTTGGGCAGGGGAAATTGGGCTGGTAAAACACATTCCCATTTCATTGAGCCAACATACATATCACTTTTTTGGGGTTTAATGCTCCATCACACTGTCCTACCTATACACTTACAACATTAAGCCAATTATCAAACAAATCAAAGATGAATTAGCCTTATGTCTGGATTGGAATATCAACTTCCTGGGCCATTGCAACCTAGTAAAAATGTCTAGCTTTCCTAAGATACTTTACGCTATGAAAATGACTCCCCTTATCTTAGAAAAAGGGGACTTACAGAAGCCCAGTGAAAGCATTACAACATCACTTGCCAACTCAAATCTACAATAGACAGAGGCCAAAGTTTATATTCTGACATTCAAAGAGAGGCCCAGCTATGATCGCCAGTATCCCTTAGCTATGCACTACATGCACCTTTGGATAACCTTAAAATACTCGACATAGATACTGACTTAATACATTCTACATGTAGAGCTTTGAAACTGCCTAGAAAAATTAACAAATTGCTTTATACATGCTCATTATTCCTCCCAATCTTACGCATCTTAGACTTTCAAATTGGTAGATAAAACAGCCATTTATTAACTGGGCACAAATGGGAATAACTAAAATAAAGCTCTCTTAGGACCATCTCAATCACCTCTTACTTACAATGAAGCCGTTAGAAAATACAATTTTGTCTCTACACAAAGATTTGCCTGTCTCCAAGCCACACACTACTTATGAGCAAACTCTACCATCACTACACCAAGAAGAATTTATCAACCACTTGGATTCTCTACTACAACAAGACTCATACGTATACTATATATCTATTCTAAATGCATGCACCAAACCAGAAATCATCCCTGTGTCACGACTTTCACTAGGAATATCACTGACTGG
This sequence comes from Mixophyes fleayi, assembly GCF_038048845.1. NCBI lineage: Eukaryota > Metazoa > Chordata > Amphibia > Anura > Limnodynastidae > Mixophyes > Mixophyes fleayi. Next base: position 201,631,843 of record NC_134403.1, read on the forward strand.
TATTAGCGCAACTAAACTTAGAGGCGCAGAGTCTAACGCACCACCGGTGTTCGCCAGGGAGGTTTGGGCTTTGCTGCGTGTGATGCGCAGGTCGCGGTTCTCCCGGATAGTTACCAGCGCAGTGAATGGAGAGTAGTCAAACAGGCCGAGTCGAAACCAGAGGAGCGCAGTACAACGGAGAGAAGGCAAATCATAGTCAGGAACAGTCCAAGGGTCAAAACCAGTGCGGGCAGCGAAGAACAAGGGATGATCCGGGAGAGAAGTCAAACTATAGCCAAGGAGTCAATACACAGGAGTAACACAGGAACAACGATGCTGGAGCTGGAAGAACCAATACTCTGGCACCCTAATGATGCCAGAGTAAAGTTAATATAGAGGAGGAGAGGAAATGAGGAAATGAGGAGGGAGGAGAACTCCCGGCGATCAGACTCAGCTGATTGCCGGGGAAGCGTCCTGTAGCTATGCTACAACAAGCGGCGTCACGCGCTTGCACGCAAGCCGCCATCACGTGCCCGGAAGTCCGTCCCGTTGCTAGGCAACGGGACGTGGATTGCGGAGAAAAGGTGTCCGTCTCCGGTGCCTGTGGAGAGCGTGGAGACGGCACCTGACCCCCTGAAACCGAAATTATTGGAATTTGCAGAAGTGGAAAACACCTTTCCCAAATTTAACAACTACAGATATATTACATACAGTTCAACTCATGTTAAATATTATCCCAGATAGCAGCTATCAGGAGATGGCATATAAAATCACCAAGCACACCCTCTCACCAAAGGAGAGACATATTATCGTCCTTTCTCCTGATGGGAATGGCGACATTTACAAACTGTTGGGACTATATAACTAGAAACGATAATAATACACTGAGCAATCCCTTTATCTGTACACCACAATGGGCTGAATATTTGGCTGACCAACCCAGAATTCTAAGAACAGACAAAATAATATTATTAATTCTGGCTTCAGTTGGGCACAAAGCCATCCTACAACAATGGATACATAGAACTAGGCCAAAGCGAGAAATGGCAACTACCAGATTACTATTTCTTTTCAAGATGGATTAGTTGAAGACAACATTCAACGAAGAGCTATTTACACCGGAGTAGATTCATCATACTATTCATTCCAATTCCACAGATAGATTGCTGATATGCTATAGTTCGAATGAGCAATTACTATTACTTCTTATTTTTATTCTTATTCTTTTTAGTTGTATTATTATTACTGTTGTTTTTATTACCAATGTTGCTGTTATTGTTATATAATTTTATTTAGGGATAATGTTTTTAGCTGCATTCCACAAAAATGAATCATATTTCGTATCAAGAAATCACAATGCTATGTCTACTCTATTTTATACTGTTTTAAAATGGAAAAATATGTGGCTATTCTATGATGTTATTTTAAATATCAATGTCATGTTTAGAGAGATACCCAAACAATTATATCTGTTTGTTGACACTGATGTTGTTTACATAAATTTGATGGTATTTTCTATGTATTTGATTAACTCTTTAATACCACAAAAAAAACATGGGGGGGGGGGGGGGGAAGTGTTGCAGGCTTAATGGGAAAAGTTGTTTTCTTTACTTTGTTCCGATATCATGCATTTGAAAGCGCCCCCCTCTAGAAATCCTGCATTTGGCCCTGGCACCTGGAAGAAGGTAGGAATAATAAAACATCACCTTAAAGTCAAATTTACTAATATATTTTCTTTAACTAATCATGAGAGTGAGGTGACATTACATCTGTCCTTATTTCATGAAACACATTTGGGTGTCTCAATGTTTTCATTACATGATTCAAAGTACACCAAGATATGCACTTTTCTGTAGAAGTACAACTGGAATGTGCACATGTGGTCTGATCTCCAGCTCTTCAAAGGTGGTGGAAAAAAAAGTTATTTTTCAAAGAGAAAATGCTGTGCCTCCCAAATCCTGTGAAACTGGGGCATTTGCGCAGAGTAGATTTGTGACATAGCCATAGAGGATCCCAAAACTGCTGCTCCCACAAATCAATGCCATTTTGTAGGTTGCACAAACTCACTCTTATGGCATCTTTTATCAAGAGATTTTTTTGGGGAAAATGTCCACATATTAGGAGAGCATGCTGTAAAATTAAGTTATTGATTTTATAACATAGATTATAACTCTATATTTTATTATTGTTTCATTTGACCATTGGTGGATGTGATAAAGATAATTCATACCTGTACGTACATAAGATTCATGGCATGTGTTGGCAATATCTGCTGCTAAATCCATGTAATGATCTTTATTCTTCTCCAGTGCATCACTTGCTCCAAGTGCCAACATCCCTGCGGAAAAGCAAGTCAGGTGTCCCATTTTGTGGTCAAGGACACCGCCTCTCCACTCGGCGATGTATGTGAGACCTCCGGCAGACCTCCTAATTAGATGTGCTTCAATTGCCTAAAAATAATGTAGAAAACGGTTTTAATATCTTTTACCCATAAAGCACAATTAAAAGTGACAGCTTTGGCCTTTAATGTGGGAATTTACAGAGCATAAGTGCACAAAAAATAAAAGTAAAATGTTAATCACTGAAATTATAATAAGCTTTTGCTACTCCCTAACGGTAATTTGCGAAGCTGAAAAATTCCAGCTTACTATAGTTTCAGGATAATAGAAAATAACTATAGCATTTATAAAAGACGCTACAACAGGATAATGACTCTCCAGCCATACAGTAAATTAAATACATACATTTCAACAGGAAATGTAAACAGAAAAAATGACTAACATTTATGTATTATGCAACACCAATGCATTGCTAATAATATAAACTGCACTCAATTAATTTAAGTGTAGAATGAATTTGCCCATTTTAACAGCAATACAATAGATTCTTATTTCTGACAGTCTATATCAGTCTTTATTGTAGATGTGTTATTACAATCTACCGTATTTGCCGGCGTATAAGACGACTGGGCGTATAAGACGACCCCCAACATTTCCACTCAAAATTATAGAGTTTGTTATATACTCGCCGTATAAGACTACCCCCTCTTCCGCACACCAATCCACACACACACTGTATTAAATCACTGGCCCCCACACACGCTGTATTAAATCACTGGCCCCCACACACACTGCATTAAGTCACTGGCCCCCACACACACACTGCATGAAGTCACTGGCCCCCACACACACTGCATTAAGTCACTGGCCCCCACACACACACTGCATGAAGTCACTGGCCCCCACACACACTGCATTAAGTCACTGGCCCCCACACACACACTGCATGAAGTCACTGGCCCCCACACACACACACACTCATATATGCTGATTACACACTCTGCATTGACATGACATAACATAAAACAAACATAACATAACACATACTAATAACACTTACCTTCTTCTGCTGTCACTCTCCTCTGTCCCCCTCCTGTCACTCTCATCTGTCCCTCTCTCCCTCTCTCACTTTGCCCCCTCTGCCGCGCCTCAGCCATAAAAAAAAACCAGAAACACTTACCAATCCGCGCGGCGCCGGGACCCAGCATCCTCCTCTCTCACGCAGCCTGTCACTGATATATGACAGGCTGCGTGAGAGAGGAGGATGCTGGGTCCCGGCGCCGCGCGGATTGGTAAGTGTTTCTGTTTGGTTTTTTTTATGGCTGGCCCGCGGCACCCCTGAGACCCCTGAGTTTGGCACCCGGCGTATAAGACGACCCCCCCACTTGGAGGCATGTTTTTCAGGTCAAAAAAGTCGTCTTATACGCCGGCAAATACAGTATTAGTTTAATGAGCAGGCCCATCTGTATCATATTGTCTTATATCGCATTTGTAGTAAGAACACCCTTATATTTACAAAATTGATAGTAGATGCATTAATATGTAATGTCAATTTCAAATGATCATTAATTATTCATTATAGAAGTGGAAATCAGGAATGTTAATCCTGTTTTCACTCTGTATGCAAAAATATTGCTTATGTAGTCACACCAAAATTAAAAGAAATGAATGAAAATAAAATGTTCCTTGAAATATGACATAAGCATTTGCAGTTGAAGGAGTGTGATTCAGACCAATGGCCATCCTTTCAGGCGCGGGCTGGGAGAGGGATGGCCGGGGGGCACACAGACGGCCGAATCATATGACAGGGGATGCGGCCGCGGGGGGAGAAACTGTTTTTTGCATCCGGGGGGCGGCCGGCCAGCCTACACCCCGGCCCTAATAGGCGTCTGACCCAGCGGCCCGGGCCAGCCCGCCACTGCATCCTTTACTACTTCCCATAGAATGCACTTTGAAAGAGAAAGTCCATAAATATTGGGACATCGACACAATTCTCATATTTTGGGCTCTATACACCAACACAATAGGATTTGAAATGAAACAAACAAGATGTGCTTTAACTGCAGACTTTCAGCTTTAATTTGAGGGAATTTACATCCAAATCAGGTGAACAATGTAGGAATTACAACGGTTTTATATGTGCCTCCCACTTTTTAAGGGACCAAAAGTAATGGGACAAACTAAACAATCCTACATCAAACTTTCACTTTTTAATACTTTGTTGCAAGTCCTTTGCAGTCAATTACAGCCTGAAGTCTGGAACACATAGACATCACCAGACGCTGGGATTCATCCCTGGTGATGCTCTGTCAGGCCTCTACTGCAAATGTCTTCAGTTCCTGCTTGTTCATGGGGCATTTTACCTTCAGTTTTGTCTTCATCAAGTGAAATGCATGCTCAATCGGATTTAGGTCAGGGGATTGACTTGGCCATTGTATAACATTCCACTTGTTAGCCTTAAAAAACTCTTTGGTTGCTTTTGCAGTGTGCTTCGGGTCATTGTCAATCTGCACTGTGAGGCGCCGTCCAATGAGTTTTGAAGCATTTGACTGAATATGAGCAGATAATAATGCCCAGAACACTTCAGAATTCATCCTGCTGCTTTTTTCAGCAGTCACATCAACAAATACAAGGGAACCAGTTCCATTGGCAGCCATACATGCCCACGCATGACACTACCACCACCATGCTTCACTGAAGAGGTGGTATGTTTTGGATCATGAGCAGTTCCTTTCCCTCTCCATACTCTTCTCTTCCCATCACTCTGGTACAGGTTGATCTTTGTCTCATCTGTCCATAGGATGTTGTTCCAGAACTGTAATGGCTTTTTTAGATGTTGTTTGCTAAACTCTAATCTGGTCTTTCTGTTTTTGTGGCTCACAAATAGTTTACATCTTGTGGTGAACCCTATATATTCTCTCATGTGAAGTCTTCTCTTGATTGTTGACTTTGACACATATACACCTACCTCCTGGAGAGTGTTCTTGATTTGGCCAACTGTTGTGAAGGGGTTTTTCTTCACCAGGGAAAAAATTCTTCTGTCATCCACAACAGTTGTTTTCCGTGGTCTTCCGGGTCTTCTGGTGTTGCTGAGCTCTCTGGTGCATTCTTTCATTTTAAGAATGTTCCAAACAGTTGATTTGGCCACACCTAATGTTTTTGCTATCTCTCTGATGGGTTTGTTTTGATTTTTCAGCCTAACGATGGCTTGCTTCACTGGTAGTGACAGCTTTTTGGATCTTATATTGAGAGTCTACAGCAACAGATTCCAAATGCAAATGTCACACCTAGAATCAACTCCAGACCTTTTGCCTGTTTAATTGATGATGATATAACAAGGGAATAGCCCACACATGTCCATGAAATAGTTTTTGAGTCGATTGTCCCATTACTTTTGGTCCCTAAAAAAGTGGGAGGCACATATAGAAACCGTTGTAATTCCTAAACCGTTCACCTGATTTGTATGTAAATACCCTCAAATTAAAGCTGAAAGTCTGCATTTAAAGCTCATCTTGTTTGTTTCATTTCAAATCCATTGTGGTGGTGTATAGAGCCCAAAATATGAGAATTGTGTTGATGTCCCAATATTTATGGACTTGACTGTATTTATCTGTGAATATAACCTATAATAAACTAAAATAGATTGCTGGTTATACTTGAATGTACTTGTACAAAGTAATTCCCTAACAATCTCCATCCCTTCAGTAAGGGGTGTGAATAGTACCATTAACAGTCATAAGGATACAATCAGTTATAGATACTTGTAGGTCTCAGATAGTGAATAAAAATGGCACATAACAGATTAAATGATTTTGTTTGTTTAACTAATTTATTTTATGCAATGTCACTAACAGGGACAAGATAGAAACAAGTCAACTATTAGTCAACCTGACCCATAGCTGACTTGTAACAGACAGTAACAAATTCGTGGATTTTCGGTAAAATACAAAAATACCAGAGCAATAGAATGATGGTCAATAAACTGCTGCACATCACTTCCAATTATCCTGACCCATTATACCTATCCAGTAACCCTATAAATTGTATTTGAATGTGAAAGGCAGAGAGGGGGACACCTGGTAGAACAGAAGTATGCACTGGATCATTGGGTTAGCATGTAATTTATCCACCAAACCAGGGCATCTCCTTTATCAGGATTTTAAAATTTCAGAACTTCCTCACAACACTATTGATCAACTGATAATCTTTACTCCCTTCAAAATTAAATATAATACAACAAGTTACCAAGCTGTGAGTCCAGTAATACTTCCTCAATGTCCCTTTGAAATGTAAACTACCAGTTGGATGATACGAGATAGATGGCTATTCTGTGTTTCTCCTAAGATTCTGTTCAGTTTAGCCTTATTCATGTCTTAAATGAACATAGCAATGAGGGGGCACTGAAATTGTCTTTATTACATATATTCCTTTTTTACGTTTTCGGGGTCTATTTATCATAGATGGGCAGCGGTTAGTATATTCTCGTATCACCGGTATTTATCAAATCTTACTGTCCTCTGATGGTGTGCAAAAATCCCCCTCCTCTGCATTAGAGAATGGGTTTCATAGTACGTCTAACGCTGCTGTAGAGTGCTGCAACGAGGTCCTTCCTGTATCTACTGCACATGTGCCTGCAAACATTAATGCATGATCAGTTTACTACTTAAGGATGTGCCAATGTCACTGACTGACAGTGAGTTCTAGCGTGAATGTATCACATCCTCCTGCCTGAAAGCTCACAGGGACTGTGTGGGGGTTAATGACCTCTCAGTAGTGCTGCCTTATCGGTGTATGACACATACTCCATGCCCCTCTCTTCCTACAATGAAGAGAAGTGGGACACTCTGCATTAAAAGCAAAAATCTATATTTGTGCAGTTGTCAGTGTAAAAGCTGCTTGTTGATTAGCAGCTGTAGATCGGAGGGGAGGTGCATGCAGCCAGCCTGGGGAGGAATAAGAAAAGCTCCTGCTTATCTGCTTTCTACCCTCTGCACCATCTCTGAAAGCATACTAACACCATCATACTAACACCATCCTACTAACACCATCATACTAACACCATCCTACTAACACCATCATACTAACACCATCCTACTAACACCATCCTACTAACACCATCCTACTAACACCATCCTACTAACACCATCCTACTAACACCATCCTACTAACACCGTCATACTAACACCGTCATACTAACACCATCCTACTAACACCATCATACTAACACCATCCTACTAACACCATCCTACTAACACCATCATACTAACACCATCCTACTAACACCATCCTACTAACACCATCCTACTAACACCGTCATACTAACACCGTCATACTAACACCATCATACTAACACCATCATACTAACACCATCCTACTAACACCATCCTACTAACACCATCCTACTAACACCGTCATACTAACACCGTCATACTAACACCATCATACTAACACCATCATACTAACACCATCCTACTAACACCATCCTACTAACACCATCATACTAACACCATCCTACTAACACCATCCTACTAACACCATCCTACTAACACCGTCATACTAACACCGTCATACTAACACCATCCTACTAACACCATCATACTAACACCATCCTACTAACACCATCCTACTAACACCATCATACTAACACCATCATACTAACACCATCATACTAACACCATCCTACTAACACCATCATACTAACACCATCCTACTAACACCATCATACTAACACCATCCTACTAACACCATCCTACTAACACCATCCTACTAACACCGTCATACTAACACCATCCTACTAACACCATCATACTAACACCATCATACTAACACCATCCTACTAACACCATCATACTAACACCATCATACTAACACCATCATACTAACACCATTCTACTAACACCATCATACTAACACCATCCTACTAACACCATCATACTAACACCATCATACTAACACCAGTGCTTTTTTTCCCATAGAACGCTGGGAACGGCGTTCCGGGACCTTTTTTTTTTTGATTAGCGGCGGCTTCTCCGCCGGCCTTTAACAATGAAAAAAAAATAAAAAAAATTTCCATCTCTCCGGCGCGGCTGCGCCCTCCTCCCTTCTCTATTTGCTATGACTGTCATGCATGATGACGTCGCGCCCGCCTTTCATTCACGGAGGTGTGAGCTGAGGAGCATATTCAACCTAAGAAGAGGAGCGCCACGCCAGAAAAGAAAAGTGAAAAGAAGTGAAGAGGAAAAAGGAGGCAATAGAGGTAAGTTAAAGGAAAAATGGGGCGCCGTTTAAAAGAAAGTGGACAATAAAATAAATGGTGAAAGAAATAATTAAAAAGGCCAGCATGAGGGTGGGGGGAAGGGGGGGGGTATAAAAATTAGTGGGGCACAGCATAAAAACTCAAGGGGGACCAAAAATTTAGTAGGGGCACTGGCACAGGATGAACACTGAAGGGGGACATAAAAATTATTAGGGGCACTGGCACAGGATGAAACGTGCAGGGGGACATAAAAAATATTATTAGTGTGTATGTGGGGCACACTTTGGATTTAATACATGTGTGGAACAGGTTCTATATATAAAGGGCTAAAGTGACATCAATGGCTTCCAGTATTCTGTTGTCCGGTTTTTATTGTGTAAAATTGTTTGTATCAATCTGTTCTGGTATCTGCTTGGTCTATATATGCTATATGACCATCATATAATTCTTAGCCATATACCCTGATATATGATCAAAACATGACTGTGCCAGCTATAATAGTATATGCCTTAAGATTTATTTATTATTTTCTGATGTTTGGCTGGCTCACCGTCATCTAATAGTCAGCTGGTTTGTATCTAGTCTAAGGTCCCCAAGCCAAACCAGAGAGAGGTGCAAAGTAAGATCTTAATTTCCTTACTGAGCACTATGTAATGTGCCACATTATTTAGTGATACAAACTTGTAACAGCTATACTGTATGTATGCCACTGCTCAGCTTGTGGCGCTGCTAATGTTGTCATTGGTTGTGTGGTCGAGTGCTCACTGCGGGCGGCGAACGTTATGTTTCTTTACACTACTGACGTGTGTGGGGGTGTGTACAGTTAATGAGTACTTATAAAAGGTAAATAATTTTTTATTAGTAAAAAACGTTGGTGATTAGAATTGTTTTTATTTATTTTTAGTGTACACGTGTGACCCCAAATTGAAAAATGAAAAAAATTACTAATTACTTCTCAAACACGGGTCCTGCTAATAAAAAGGCCCGAATATTACCAGACACAACCACAGAACATACGCAAATAACGACACATGTTGATATTTGTGAATCTGATCTTGAGAAGCAAAGTCAAAGTACAAATGACTGGCCGGACTCCTGGACCTCTGATCAAAAAAAAGATTTTTGCTTGAAAAATGAATGGCTCTGTTTTGCCAAAATGAAACTTGGCTGTACGCCTTGTAGAAAAGTTGGAACTCTTGGAGTTGAAATGCAAATGGGAATGAAGCTTTCCAAAGAATGGTCCAACAATGAGATAACCTATTGTGGCAAAGATAGGAAGCAACAGTTGAGTTCACTTAGAAAAATAATTTTTGATCATAGAGAATCTGCTGCACATAAAGCAGCATTAAAAATACTTGACAAAAGTGAAAAAATGACTTTTGAGAATGTTTTTTTAACATCATTATCTCAGCAAAAAATAATAACGGCAAAAATCTTAAGAACTGCATATAAAGTAGCAAAGGAAAATCAATCATTCCATAATCTTGAGAATGAAATTGATCTGCAACAACTGAACGGAGTTGAAATGGGTCGTATTCTTCATTCTACAAATGCGTGTATTAACATTGTTAATCATACAAGTGAAGAAATGAGGAAAACTGTGGCTAAAGAAATTGTTCAATCCAATAATAAAATTTCATTGATAATTGATGAATCAACCACAATAAGCAAAAAAACTACCCTCATAGTATATGTTCGATGCTGTATCAAACGTGTTGGAATGAATTCTCCGATAAATTTGTTTTTGGACTTGGTAGAACTTGAAAAAGTAACAGCAGAAGGAGTATTTGATTCCTTACTCAAATGTCTTCACTCTTACGGGATGACAGAAGATTATTTAAAAAAATATTTGGTTTCCCCGGCGTGCGACGGCGCTGCTGTGATGTTAGGGAGTAAAAGTGGAGTGAAAAAATTGATGTCAGAACGTTTTCCTTCTATTATAGTTTGGCATTGTAGTAATCACAGACTAGAATTATCAGTAGGTGATGCTGTCAAGGAAACTTCAGGAATAAATAGATTCAAATCATTTATTGATAAACTTTATGTCTTATACCATGCTTCACCAAAGAATAGTAGAGAATTACATTTATGTGCAGAATTACTAGGGGCTGAGCTGCTGAAAATTGGAAGAATTTTAAGTACTCGATGGGTGTCATCTAGTTTGCGTACAGTTTTGGCTGTGTGGAATAATTTTGAATCCCTTGTATATCATTTTGAAGAAGCAATAAATGATCCTACAAGAGATAAAAATGATAAATGCACTTATGATGGCTTGAAAAGAAAAATCACATCTACAGAATTTCTATTGGACCTAGGATTGATGTGTGACGCTCTCCAAGAATTATCAGAATTAAGTTTGGAGCTACAGGACCGCAACATTGACCTATACAAGGCAAAGAAGACAGAACTTTGGGCCCTATTATAAATGCGCTGTTGATGCTGTACGTGATCTTCGCTTTTGTGGAGTTTTACTTCACGAAAAAGATTCAAGAAAGGATCCTCCCATTGACCCAAATACATTTTATACAAAATTGAAAGAGTCAATTGAAAAAAGATTGCTTGATGGCAAAGACGCTGAGTTGGCGTATTGGTCTCGAGTACTTGATCAAAAACATTGGCCTGAAGATGTTAATACTCAACTGACATTTGGAGAAGTAGAAATTAGAAACTTGTCACTCAGACTGCAACTAAATGAAAGAGAAATGATTCGTGGATTCCGTGAATACATTCTCGAAAAGACATATCCAGAAAAACTGTTGCATTTGATACGGACTCTGAATACCATTCCCATTTCTTCAAGTGAATATGAACGCGGGTTTTCGCAGATGAATATAATTGCCACCCCAACAAGAGCTTCGTTGAAGACTAAGACAATATCAGCACTTTTATTCATCAAACTTGTCGGACCACCTCTGAAACTTTTTAATCCTTCAAAGTACGTTGATCTGTGGTTACTCAGAGGACGACATTCAGCCATAGATACTAACAGCAAGGAAAGGAGTCGAGAAGATTTGTCGGATGAGGATTGGACAAAACTTTGGAATTTACTATGAACATTTGCCTGAAATACAATACATTAAAGGTATGTTTAGACATTAATATATATATTTTTTTTCCCTAAAATATTAACAAGATGTGAGTTCCACCACCTTTTTTTTTACAAAAAAAGCACTGACTAACACCATCCTACTAACACCATCATACTAACACCATCATACTAACACCATCCTACTAACACCATCCTACTAACACCATCATACTAACACCATCCTACTAACACCATCCTACTAACACCATCATACTAACACCATCATACTAACACCATCCTACTAACACCATCATACTAACACCATCATACTAACACCATCCTACTAACACCATCATACTAACACCATCCTACTAACACCATCCTACTAACACCATCCTACTAACACCATCCTACTAACACCATCATACTAACACCATCCTACTAACACCATCCTACTAACACCATCATACTAACACCATCCTACTAACACCGTCCTACTAACACCGTCCTACTAACACCGTCATACTAACACCGTCCTACTAACACCGTCATACTAACACCGTCATACTAACACCGTCATACTAACACCGTCATACTAACACCATCATGACATGTTTTTTAACCACTGGCATAGAAAAACAAAGCTTTTCTCCCCTTGTTGAATTGGGTCAGATCGCAATCCCCATAGAGGTCTATTGGGACTATGGTATAACAGGTTAAGGCAACCCTTTGTTGAATAAGGAGAGGACCTGCGATAGTTGTTTTCTCTGGATTTTTGGCCCATCACAGTTGTAAAATAGGACCTTTCATTTTCTCATCACACTGGTTGAAATTTGCTTATGGTAGAACATGCTCCTAGAAAATACAAAAGACATTCTACTGCAGGTGCAGGCTGAGGCCTGGTTTCCACCACCACAAGGACATGTCCAAATAAAAGACCTTTGCAAAGAAAATAAACCCAATGGATGCAATCGACCTTGCTAGCGCACAGCAAGGAACTCCTCCTATTCCAGCTCATCCCAACAGAAGATGCCACATTTGGCAACTACATAGATCATCAAATCCATGTGCTTCTCCACATAAATGGAAATATTGGACACATATAGACACATGCCGCTTGATTTAGTACATACATGCCAACTCTCCCGGAATGTCCGGGAGACTCCCGAATTCCGGGTAGGTCTCCCGGAATCCCAGGAGAGCTGGCATTCAGCGCCATCTTTTCCATTGGGCACGATGGGCAGGCGCCCGGGGGCCCCACAGGCAAGGGGGCCCCATAGACAGGGCTCTTAAGTAAAATAAATAATCCTGCAAAAAGAAATCCTGCAAATATCTCTCTCTCTCTCTCTCTCTCTCTATATCTATATCTATATCTATATCTATATCTCTCTCTATATATAGATATAGATAGAGATATAGATATATATATATATATATATATACATATCTATCTATATCTCCCTCTCTAGATATAGATATAGATAGAGATATCTATATATAGATAGATAGAGATATAGATATAGATATATAGATAGATAGATATATAAATATATATATATATATATATATATAGATATATATAGATATGGATATAGATATATGGATATAGATATATAGATATAGATATAGATATATATAGAGAGATATATATATAGAGAGAGATAGATATAGCTCTATATGATACACATATATAGAGGTAGGGGCCCCGCTGCACTACTTTGCCCGGGGGCCCATAATGTTGTTAAGGTGGCCCTGCTGGCATTTCTCCCACATCAGAGCCGACATGGAGTTGTGTATGGGCGGAGGGGATGGGGCTTCGTGAATCGCGTCATTTTGGCCCCAGCCTCAGTGACGTAATGCCTGCTTTGGGTCTTTTTACCAGTGTAAAACAAAACAAAACAGGCATTACGTCACTGGGGGCGGGGCCAAAATTATGCCATTTGTGAAGCCCCGCTCCCTTCCGCCCTCCTACTACACCCCTCTTCAGTGATCCCCCGGAGGGAGCCAGCCAAAAGTAGGCAAGTATGATTTAGTATTATAGGACAAAAGAGCTAATTCTGCTACAACCATGTATGTATTCCTATATACTAAATTCCTTATTCTAATGTCGCATCACTTGTGTGAGATTGCCAATCTCTATATATAAAGTGGAATAAATCAAACAGGAGTACAAGGTGCGCCCCAAAAGGATAATGTATTTAAATTTATTGATTAAATTTAAAATGAAAAACAACTGAACTCACATGTACACCACAATATGATAATAACATGTACCAATAAAGTGGCATAAATGACATCTTATAGGTAAATACACTTTCTGAATGAATGACTCTGGATGTTATAACAATATAGGTGTCTGGCCGGTACACCCAAAAACCAAAATGTGGATATATATATTCAGAGAACCAAAGCTGCATATACAGATGGTGTATAACGGGAAAGATCTCACCCAACAATAAAATGTGCCTATAGCAAGGAGATATGATGTTTTCTAATCCATATAGAGCAATCGTGCTATCCAGGACATACTCATGTGTAGTCACTTGATATAATACCCGGGTTATTGACAGTGATCAGTCTCCTCGGAGATCCTTAACAACACTCAGAAAGTGTATTTACCTATAAGATGCCATTTATGCCACTTTATTGGTACATGTTATTATCATATTGTGGTGTACATGTGAGTTCAGTTGTTTTTAATTTTAAATTTAATCAATAAATTTAAATACATTATCCTTTTGGGCGCACCTTGTACTCCTGTTTGAAGTATGATTTAGTATTAGACATATGTCATACTTGCCAACTCTCCTGGAATGTCCGTGAGACTCCCGCATATTGCGAGAGTCTCACGGACTCCCGGGAGAGTGTGGCAATCTCCCGAATTCTGCTCACTTCACTAGGAAGTGCCCACTTCCTAGTAAAGTGGGCAGAATTAGGTCCCAAACGCCGTGAATTGCGGCATTTGGCCCCGCCCCCCGCTGTCAAATGACGCGTTTTCATCATTACGTCACAGGGGGCAGGTCCAAAATGGCGCAATTTTTGGTGTCCTGCCCCCTCGCGCCCACCTCCACCGGCAGGCTCCCGGAAGAGAGCTGAAGAAGGTTGGTAAGTATGACATATGTCCAACTGCAGCACGAAAATATGCCATTATGTGCAGAAAAATGCGTCTGTAATTTGAGCTTAAAGCAACTTGCACTTTTGGCCCATTATGACTGAAGAGGCGGATTGGGGGTGTACATGTGCAAGTTGAGTACAGTAGCCACATGCACCCATATGTTTAGCATGCCTCCTGGATATGCTGCCTAGTATAAAAGGGCCAAATCTCCATATACCCATCTTAGGAGGTGTATCTTTTGCTCATATGTAACGACTGATATAAAGTTATGTGCTGATGCTGTCATCTTTTCTAGTTTAAAATAAGACATAGGGTTTAAAATAAATAAATATCAGGTTCTGGGCGCTGATCAGTGTGGAATGTATGACAGGATGGATAAGTGAAGTGGGATATAGTAGATATTTATTGTAACAGGGTTTACATGGAACACATTCCGGCCGGAAAAAATTGTGCATACAATGCACTATATTGTGTTATAAAGGCACATGAAATCACAAATGTATCACAAAAAATAATATTTATCACAAAAAGGTCACAAAAATGTATGTATTTGTATACAGGAGCTCAAAAAACAACAAAAAACAAATGGAAAGCAAAAACACGGAAAGAAATCACAGTCCTGGCTTAAAATTAAGCCCGCTATGTAGGCTATAAGCCCTTGTAGATATGGCGTTAATGAATAAGAAGTGTTATCCAAAGGACCAATGTAAATGTCCAAAAAAGTCAAACAAATGGTCCAGGGTGACTTACATATTGTCGTTCGGCATTAAGGGTTGTTCACGGGGCGAGGATTCCTCCTGGGATGCGGCAGCGTCTCTTGTCCCTCGGTTGTGGATTTAAGAGAATCGCAGGCACGCAGCCTGTGTATACAACGGAGGTGGCGTGTGCAGCGTATGCACGCTCTCTTGTTTACTTTGCGCCCAACCAATACCTGATCAGTGATGTTTTAGATGAATGAATGAAAATCTAGCATGCTAGATAAAAAGTCCTTAGCTGGAAGATATAAGTCGCTATTGTCCAACGCGTTTCGCCATCCCTGAGGAAGCTCACCGGCATTCTAGCCACGAGCGAAACGCGTTGGTAACATAGCGACTTATATCTTCCAGCTAAGGACTTTTTATCTAGCATGCTAGATTTTCATTCATTCATCTAAAACATCACTGATCAGGTATTGGTTGGGCGCAAAGTAAACAAGAGAGCGTGCATACGCTGCACACGCCACCTCCGTTGTATACACAGGCTGCGTGCCTGCGATTCTCTCAAATCCACAACCGAGGGGCAAGAGACGCTGCCGCATCCCAGGAGGAATCCTCGCCCCGTGAACAACCCTTTCTGCCGAACGACAATATGTAAGTCACCCTGGACCATTTGTTTGACTTTTTTGGACATTTACATTGGTCCTTTGGACAACACTTCTTATTCATTAACGCCATATCTACAAGGGCTTATAGCCTACATAGCGGGCTTAATTTTAAGCCAGGACTGTGATTTCTTTCCGTGTTTTTGCTTTCCATTTGTTTTTTGAGCTCCTGTATACAAATACATACATTTTTGTGACTTTTTTTGTGATATATATTATTTTTTGTGATACATTTGTGATTTCATGTGCCTTTATAACACAATATAGTGCATTGTATGCACAATTTTTTCCGGCCGGAATGTGTTCCATGTAAACCCTGTTACAATAAATATCTACTATATCCCACTTCCCTTATCCATCCTGCCATACATTCCACACTGATCAGCGCCCAGAACCTGATATTTATTTATTTTAAACCCTGTTTCCCCTTGGGAGGGTAGGGATTCCCTCCTGCACACCTTCAGGTTCGTTTATTGGCTGCTCTACACATCTAGAGGTAGCGCAACCCACCCTATCTGTCTATATCCATTAAAATAAGACATAAATTATTGTGGTTTTTAACAGCGCCCACTTCAACAAAAGGTAACCAGTACTGTAGTCTGCAAAAAAGAAAAAGAAAGAAGCGCCTCCTAGTGTAACACTTCCACTCTATGTGTAGCCTTATTTGGATCACGATAGAAAGTTTCGTACCATGTATATGATCAGATTTCGCTTATCTGTATATTATGATGATCCACTTTTTCCCCTAGACCTCTCTGCTCCATATACCAGAGGATGTTTAACAAAAAAACAACAGCGAAGAAGACGACAATAGTGCAATATTTTTTTTTTCAAAAAAACACCCATGCACAAACCACACCTCACTTACATTCCCATTACATTTTCCATATTCTTGCCTATTTCCATTGTCCTTATTACCTCTCCTTCTATTATTCTTTGCCTTCCATGCCCTAATTGGTTATTGTCCTCCATCTTGCTATTGTCTCCCTGCTTATTCTTACCTGTTATCCGCTGTCCTTACTATCTTACTGTTCTGCTATCATTCTTACCTGTCTTCATTGTCCTTATTATCTCACTGTACTGTTGTTCCATGCCCTCCACGCCCTAATTTGTTATTATCTTCCACCTTTTCATTGTCTTCCTGCCTTTGTTCTTACCTGTTTTTCACTGTCCCCACTATCTCACTGTTCTGTTACTCTCTCTCCCTACTATGCCTCCCCGCTCTCACTCCATACCCATACTCTCCCCCCGCCCTACCTCTCCCGTTCCTCCCCGCCATCCCCCGCGCGCTGCTCATCTTGCTAACCTCATCCCCATTTCCCCCCTCTCCTCTCCCCCTTTCTTCTGTGCCCTCTGGAATGCCAGATCCGTCCGCAACAAGCTGACTGCTATCCACGACCTCTTTCTATCCAACTCCTTTCACCTTCTTGCCGTTACTGAAACCTGGCTCTCCGATTCTGATACTACTTCCCCCGCTGCCCTCTCCTATGGTGGCCTCTCCTTCACCCACTCCGCCAGGCCTGGTGCCCGCCCTGGCGGTGGAGTTGGCCTCCTCCTCTCCTCCACCTGTACTTTTCGTGTCATTCCCCCTGAACCCTCCCTCTCCTTCTCCTCTTTTGAAGCTCACTCCATCCGCCTCTTCTACCCCATCCATCTCCGCGTCACTGTCATCTACCGCCCCCCTGGCCCCACCTCCCTCTTCCTTGACAACTTTGCTAGCTGGCTTCCTCACTACCTCTCCTCCGATCTCCCCTCGATCATTCTCGGTGACTTTAATATCCCCATCGACAACCCCACCTACCCTGCTTCCAGCAAACTGCTCACCCTCTCTTCCTCCCTTGGTCTCACCCAATGGACCTCCTCCTCTACCCACTGCCTTGGTCACTCCCTTGATCTTGTCTTCTCCTACCTATGTAATCTCTCCGACTTCTCCATCTGTCCCTTTTCTCTATCCGACCACCATCTTCTCTCCTTCTCTCTCTCCTCTTCTCCTGCTCCCCTCCCCCTGCCCAAACCTACTCTGTCCATACGCAACCTCGATGCTCTTGACCCTGCCTCTCTGTCCTCCTCTCTCGATACCCTCCTTTCTCCCCTTTCCTCCCAGGCCTGCCCCAACCAGGCAGTGTCCCTCTACAATCACACCCTCACCTCCGCTCTGGACGCGGTCGCCCCTGCCCACTCCGTCCACCCCCACTGCTCCAAACCCCAACCCTGGCACTCCAAATTTACCCGCTTCCTCCAAAAATGCTCCCGTTCCGCCGAACGTCACTGGAGAAAATCCCGCTCCCTGGCTGACTTCCTCCACTTTAAATTCATCCTTTCATCCTACAGCTCTGCCCTCTCACTCGCTAAACAATCTTTCTTTAAATCCCTCATCTCTTCCCAGTCCTCTAACCCCCGCCACCTCTTTACCACCTTCAGCACTCTCTTGGCCCCCTCCCCTCCCCCCACCCCCTCCTCCCTGACTGCCTCTGATTTCGCCTCCTTCTTCTCCTCTAAAATCGAGGCCATCCGACTTGAAATCTCCTCCTCCACTCTCTCTTCCACCCCTCCCACTCTTCTGTCCTCCCCCCCCAACCACCTTCCCCTCCACTCCTTCCGTCCCACCACCGGCGAGGAAGTCCACTCTCTCATTTTATCCTCCCCCCCCACTACCTGCCCCCTGGATCCCATCCCCTCCCACCTTCTTCGCTCCCTTTCCCCCACCACCTGCTCCCACCTCGCTCACCTCTTTAATCTCTCCCTCTCCACTGGCATCTTCCCCTCCTCCTTCAAACATGCTCTCGTATCCCCCATTCTTAAGAAACCTAATCTCGACCCCACTTCTCTCTCGAACTATCGCCCCATATCTCTTCTCCCTTTTGCCTCTAAAATTCTCGAGAGGCTCGTCTGCAGCCGTCTCACCTGCTACCTTTCTGAATACTCCCTCCTTGATCCTCTCCAGTCTGGTTTCCGCCCCCTCCACTCCACTGAAACTGCCCTGGCTAAAGTCACCAATGACCTCCTCTCTGCAAAAGCCAGGGGCCACTTCTCCCTTCTCATCCTCCTTGACCTCTCTGCAACCTTTGACACCGTTGACCACCCCCTCCTCCTTCACACCCTCCAGTCTTTCGGCCTCTCCGGCCCAGTCCTGTCCTGGTTCACCTCTTACCTTACTCACCGTTCTTTCTCTGTCACCACCTCTGGGTCTCTCTCCCCCCCATCCACCCTTCCAGTCGGGGTCCCTCAGGGCTCTGTTCTGGGACCCTTACTCTTCTCTCTATACACCTCCTCCCTGGGTGAACTCATCAGCTCCTCCGGCTTCAGCTACCACCTTTACGCTGACGACACTAAACTATACCTCTCCTCTCCTGATCTCTCTCCCTCCCTCCTCTCTAGGGTGTCCGCCTGCCTCTCTGCCATCTCCTCCTGGATGTCCTCTCGATTCCTCAAACTTAACCTTGCCAAAACTGAGCTCATAGTTTTTCCTCCCTCTCATACCCCATACCCTTCTGACCTCTCCATCACTGTCGACAACACCTCTATCTCCCCTGTTCCCCAACTTCGCTGCCTTGGTGTCATCCTCGACTCCTCTCTCTCCTTTGGCCCCCACATCCTCTCTCTTGCTAAATCCTGCCGCTTCCAGCTGCGCAACATCGCTCGCATCCGGCCCTTCCTCTCCCAAGATGCCACCAAATGCCTTATCCACTCTCTGATCATCTCCCGCCTGGACTACTGCAACCTCCTCCTCACTGGCCTCCCCCACTTTCATCTCGATCCCCTTCGATCCATCCTTAACGCTGCAGCTAGGCTTATTTTCCTTTCTCGCCGCTCCTCTTTTGTCTCCCCCCTCTACCTAGCCCTTTACTGGCTCCCATTCCCCTTCAGAATCCTCTTTAAGCTCCTCACACTCACCTACAAGGCCCTCGCCAACTCCACTGCGCCCTACATCTCCACCCTCCTCTCTATTCATGCTCCATCCCGCCGTCTCCGTTCTGCCTCTGACCGTCGCCTCTCTTCCCCCCTTATAACCTCCTCCCACGCGCGTATCCAAAACTTCGCCCGCGCTGCCCCCCCTCCACTGGAACAAGCTCCCTCCCTACCATCAGAACTTCCCCTAATCTGTCCAGCTTCAAACGGGCCCTAAAAACCCACCTTTTTCTTAAAGCCTTTCTGTCTCCCACTTAACTTCCTACCTTATCTTCTGCCTCTGTCCCCCTACTCTCCCTCTCTCCCCTGCGTCTCTCTGTCTGTCCACCCCTCCCCTTAGATTGTACGCTCCTCTGAGCAGGGCCATCTCTCCTCCTGTTTCCACCACTTCTAACTCTGCTCTCCAGCTACTTAGCCCTCCTCCTCGAGGGTCCTCCACCCCACGTCCACTCTCGCTCCCTCCTCCCCCCTGGGGGTCTCCCTGTCTTCCGCGCCCTCCTTCTTGGGCCCCGTCGTTTGCGGATCCTCCCTCCCCCTTCCCCGCCCTCTCTAGCTGTGCATTGAGCGTACTGAGTTGCTGTGTTTACTGTACTGTGCTGTCTCCCATTGTATTGTGATTTTATTTGTCTCTGTACGGCGCTGCGGATGCCTTGTGGCGCCTTATAAATAAATATTAATAATAATAATAATAATAAATACTGCCACTTCTAAATTTACACTTCGACCACTGACCAGAATAGTATCAAACTTATGCAATATCCAAATATATCACAAATATATAACACTGATTCCTCTACCAAGGTCCAGTTTGAATGTTACGTCTTCAAGAAAACTATTCATTTATGTTATGAAATACCAGTCCTTCATATAACCATACTGAAACTGTGTTATCAAATTATTTACTACAATATAATTCAGAATTAAACCCTTTAGAATCCCTTCAAATAAAAGAAAAAGATTCATATAAAATTCATCATTTTTATACCTCTCTTACAAAACATTTTACTGACAATTGGCATACATGCTGGGTGGAATTATGCTTTAAAATCGGAAGAACATTTTAAAATGCTTTTGTGTAGAGTAGACCTTTAATTCTTTAATTTGCACAATGATGGGCCTGGGCGGGCTGGACCGGGGGGCAGGGGGGCATCGGCGCCCCACATGACATGAGATGCGGCCGATTAATTTTTCCAGCGGCGCACAGGCGGCCGCATCACATGACATGCGATGCAGCCGTGTCAGCGCACAGGTGGCCGCATCACATGACACGCAAAGCCCCCCCCCCCCCCCCCCCCGGGCTGAAATGTGCCAGCCCGTGCCTGATGATGGGATGTGTCATTGTTTTGTTCAGTAAATGTATTTTCTCCATTATGTTATTACCAGTATGAGCATTATATTTACTGATGAAAAGCACTAGGAAACATTCAGTATGATCAGGAGCTGGCTGGGCAGAGTGGCCCCCGCGGGGTCTGTCCATCAGTGGGCCAACTTGGGCTGGATCACTGGGCTATCTGCATTTTTGTACCTTTAAAACGTTCATAATAGACTGCTGAGCCGAGTCTCGCCCCTGGGCTGAAATTTGCTAGTCAGCCCCTGAGTATAATGATGTGTCTGACTATAATGGGATTTTTCAATCTATCTTTTTTATTAAGTACCCTCTATAATAGTTGTAGGAGCCGTGATCAGTACATAGGCAGACTCCAGTGAGGTAAATCTATTGACACTCAACTAATAGCAACATGAGGACCCTCATCTCCAATCCTGGTACCATATAAGAAAGCAAGAAAAGCCTATCAAATGCTCGTTATGTGTTAATTTGAACAAATACCACTATAATCAGCTAACTTTGCTATGTGGATTATATGACTGCACAATAAAGGCGTGCACATCATATAAAGATATAAAAACACAATGAAAAGTGGATATGAGAAGAAGTTCTTAAAGAGATGAGGATAACACTTTATGCAGCCACCTCTATACAGCTGTTCTACTTTGCATATACATTTATGCTGTAGGAGTTTTCCATACTTAGTTACTATGGTGATGGTATTCAGACAAAATGAAAGACGTATTTATATTGTTCTGCAATTTAACCAAATGCAGAAGATTGAATATAAATACTGAATGCAGTGTTCAGCATTTGGCAGTTTGCAAACTGTATAATCAGCTTTTTAGTAGCACAAAGTATAATCCATTAGCTGTAATCAGATTTTATATACAGTAGTAAAACACTAACTTCAGCATTAACTCTTATGGGTCATAAATATAAGAAAAATGCTAGCTAGTAGTTTTATTTAGGCGACTCTTTGTCACAGATGATATTGGCTAAAAAAAACACAAAGCTGACCATCCATGAAACTGTATAGAACTGTTAGGAATGCTGATGATAGATAAACATCCAGATTTTCAGTCCTCATTTAAATATATGCAAATGCTGAGGTGGAAGATCCAATGGATAAGCAACAAATCTATTTGATAGGTAAAAGAATACCATTAAAATCCAGATATTGGACTAACTTAACAGTTTTTGTCTGACAGCATTCTCAAGTCTATACTTCAACTCCGATCATAATTTTGTTCATAGAAATCATGTAGTAGGTTAGAATGGTCCACCTATAACAGTTTCTAAATTGCATAAGTCTCCATATGCTTACAGGCACTCCAATGCATCTAGGACTTGTGCACAAGCCTGAGGTGTACACTTATAAGAAGATATGGTAGTAGAAAGAATGACATTATATACATGGCTAACAACAAGGTACAAAATCACAAGCCACTGGCAGAGTCAAACAGCCCAGTAGCAGACAGATAATGGGATATGGAATCACCAACCAAAGGCTGACTGGAGTCCAAATGCTGAGTTAAATAATAAGTAATCACCAAGGGACTTTACAAACTTACAGGCCATGGTTCAGGGCAGACAGCACCAGGGTGTAGCAGGGCCAAAACACATTAAAATACCACAAGTAATGATGAATCACCAAGCCTGGTTTTATGTAAGCACACAATGCCCACGATGATGCCCTATATAAACATATTGCTTGCTCACGTTGACACACTGCATTATGATTAGATGCACTAGTGTGCCCACACAGGCGTATCAGAACCTATTAGTGGCTAAACAGCATGTGCCTGTGAGATAGAAAATCTGTGAATTCTTACACATAGCCCCAGCGACTACTACATTTGTGCATCGAGTCAGGTATTGGAGTTGTGGGGAGCCAGTGGTACAGCATTATAGAAGGTGATAAATCCACAACAAATCTTGTCCACTCCTAAACTGAATTTGTATACAATAGCTATTACATAAGATTATAGTCAGCACAGTGGTACAGTGGTTAACATAGCTTCCTCACAGCGTTGGGGTCATGGGTACAATTACAACAATGGCCCTAACTGTGTGGATATTGTATGTTCTCCCCGTATTTGTGTGTGTTTGCTTTAAGTGCTACTGTTTCCTCTCACACTCCAAACACACACTAATAGGTTAATTGGCTTTCGATGAAATTAACTCTTGCGTGTGGTAGGGCCTGATTCATTAAGGATCTTAACTTCTTATTTCAGTCTCCTGGACAAAAACATGTTACAATGCAAGGGGTGCAAATTAGCATTCTGTTTTGCACATAAGTTAAATACAGACTGTTTTTTTCATGTAGCACACAAATATCAACTTTAAATTTCAGATACCAATAAGCTATTTGTGTGTTACATGAAAAAACAGTCAGTATTTAACTTATGTGTAAAACAGAATACTAATTTGCACCCCTTGCATTGTAACATGGTTTTGTCCAGGAGACTGAAATAAGAAGTTTCTTGAGTTAAGATCCTTAATGAATCAGGCCCATAGATTGTAAGCTTCACTAGGGACTCCACCATCACGTAAGAACTGATGTGTAAGATTAAATATTCCCTGTAAGGCGCTATATACAAATAACTGTTCATTATATGTCATTACAAGGCTGCATCTATGACCACTTGACAACTTGATTCTGACTCATTACCGCCAGATTCTGACCCTGAGGTCTTTTTTGGCATATGTGTACATTTATTTGCAATCTTACATTCAATCAATAAGGGTGTTCCCGTGGGTGCTAGATCTTTCTATGTGCAAATACTGATGCTCACCTAAAATGGTACAAGGAATGCCAGATCCTGATTACATGGACATGGTCGATATATTGTGATTAGGTGCACCAACGTAGACTGGTGGCACATCAGTAGCTGCCATTTCCCTTGTCTAACACCTACACCACAGAGCACATGATCAGCAACTGTATTATATAGCTGGGCCATATTATCTAAAAAGCTATGTAGGAATGTGCTTAGACCCTGCACCTTCCATGGGTTCAGAGGTACATATGTGAATTGCTTCATGACTGGAAATAGCATTTTAGTTCTTGTGTATAATCTGGCCAGTCTTATATCGGTCAGATAGGCGGATTTACATTTAACATAACCACATAGCAAAATTGATTTAAGCCATAAGGTGGCAGTAAAGAGACTTGAGATTGATTATCACTGGCAAAGGAAATGAAATATTGGGTGCTCAGCAATGTACCATGACTAGGGCCAACTCATTTTCTGAATGATTTCTGTCTGGATTTTTTTCCTGCCAGTTGTTACATTGGTATTAATGAATGAATTACTGTTCAACATTTCTGAATTGTTTGTATTACCTAGCTCTGTGCTCTAAATTGTTTGATACCCTGATCAAAAATGGATGCCAACTACACCAACTTCTAACCTTCTGGTGATATAAATATCAGGTGTATCATCACAACAGGAACAACAGCTAAATAAGATAATTGCATTTGGCTGACAAGACAAGACAATACATGTGTTTCTTACCTCTACAGCTTCATAGTACATGCCCTTTGCTTCATTATCTTGTTTAGCTGAGATCAGCCAAGACTTGATTAAGTATTCATAGAAGCTGTCACCAAGCCCTCCAAGAGACACATGATCTATAGAAGGAAAAGTGACACACGATTAGTGCGGCAAGGATGATAAGGAATTTAATCCGACATTTCATTTGTGCACATGCAAATCTTGACGTTAAGCATGCATGCCAAATACCTCTTAAATTCCAATTTCTTCTCAGCATTGTCATTTTTAAAATTGTCAGTTTATAATTAAATGTTCTAATGCAATGCTTTTGCATAGTAGCAAATTATACTAGGTCAAGTATCTAGCTGCAAGGGAAAAAATTAGGTTCCTGTGTCAATTAATGAAAAAAAATCCCACTAAAAAATGGCTGTTCTTTTTGGACTTTAGTACACATTTTGCAAAGATACTATATCAGATTACAATACATAATGGTGAAAGAGCAAGTTTCCCACCTGTTAACATACCTCTGGAGATTAAGGTAGGTGGCATCAAAATGGGGGCGTGGCCACAACAAGATGGCAGCATGGTCATATCTCCAGGGGCGTGCCTAGCACTTTAGAGACTGTCCCCGTCTAAATCGGGACAGTTGGGAGGTAGGCCAATGATAGCCCCAACCCCTGGCACTGAGGTAAATATGCCCTTGTATAGTTTGTGTAGATCAAGGGTTTAAAACCAATGAGTCCTAAAACTTGCCTTGTAGGGTGACACCCGTTATTTTCCTAAATTTATTTTGTACAAGACCACAAATGAAATGTATATCCCTTATATACTTAACCCTTACCTACATCATTTGTTGACAGTGGTATAAGTAATTAATGAGAAGATTATTAATTAAAAACTGAACCTTGGACTGCAAATCTGACTCAATAATTTGAGTAACAGACAAAAAATGAAGAACCCCTGCTCTACCCAGACATTCTCAAGCAAGTGTTACCAGTTAGACACATTTATGGGTACTTCAGCTTTGATAAGACTCAAATAACAGTTTAACGTATAAGTAAAGAAGAAAAAGCATACAAAAGAAATTCAATCAGGTAATTTGTAAATATTTAAAAATATATAGGGCCTGATATAAAGTAGGCTACATTTTTGCGAAAGCATGTAAATTTTAAATTTTGACTGCAAAGTTGAGGCCTAATGTATTTTGAGTTACACATATCTTATGATATGTGCAACTCAAAATACTGTGGGTCTTATTCATGTTCGGATGTCTGCGTAGCGTATCTTGCGTGAAATAGCTCTGCACATAAAAGCTCCTTACACAAATGAACGCAATTGCATGCAGTTCATGTCTGAACACAAATGACATGTACAACTGCCTATGACTTGAGAGGTCGGAACGAGAGAGTGAAGGGATGGACAAAGGCATTTCCATGCAGATGCGGCAGATTCAAGTCTTGGGTTTCTCATAACAAGTACGCTTGGTTTCACCCATATCATTTGCACACACTACAGGACATGTGTAAATGTTGACTGAAAGCGAAGATTGACACAGCATAGTCTATCATATTTGTTATGTGTTTTCATGTGAACTTTTATTGTAAATACGCTTGTGCATACACTGCAGCCTGTTGTGTGTATATATGTACGGGAAATACTGTGTAGGCAGAGTGTCCTTACACCCAGATTCAAATGGAAATGTTCCTGAGATAAGCTGGGATTTGTATACTGGCGGAACTACTCTGAAATTCTGTTCTCTTTTTTTCAAACGTAACTTATGTGTAAGTTACATACAAAGTTGAATCTGGTCCTCTGTATAGATGCTTAAAACATATGTTAAACTTGATGATTATGGCTAGCATCTAAAGTGTAAAAAAAAGCTCTTTGTTCTACAAGAAACAACATATTCAGTGCAAAAGTATAACCAACAGCACTTATTACCTGCGTTGGTTACCGCTAATGCATAAGACACAAGTTGCTCTGATTGGCTATTCACAGGCAGGACTGTTTGCTGCCAGTCGTGTTGTGGCTCCACTAGAAGAAAATCCTGCGTTGTCCAACAGGGTTTTTGATTTTTAACCCATGTATTTCTTATGTATTACTTCAGGACAGAAGAAGTTAAGGTCCCTATGGATTCAGGAATGCGCTAAAGATGGGATCTAGTGAATTGATTTATTTCTAACAAAGTGTTTTTTTTGTATGGTGTCAGGGTCTTTCTTTACTATAAGTTCAGTGTGTGCAATTACAGGACCCAGCGAGCAATGCATGCTGACATTTATAGTTCTTCAAATGCCATCATGCCCAAGCAGTTAATGGCTGCCAGGGCTTGCTGGGAAATCAGTAGTTTGGAAAGAGACAGGAAGGGTGGGGAAAGGCCCACATTCATTTTACAGATCAGATTTCCCTAGGGAATTCAGCCCTGTACTGACCAGGCCTGACATAGTCTGGTGTTAGAGGCAGATTTTGCAGGGAGCCACAACACTGTCTGTCACAAAGCATTAGTGGTAACCAGCCCAGGCTATAAGTGCAGGCGCTGGTTACATTTTTGGGGAGGGGCACTGTGACGAAATGAGTTTGATAACCCTGTGAGCATGTCTCATTTCTCACATAATATGGATTATAGTACTTTTTATAGCCCATGCTTTTTGTTCCCCAGCTTACCAGACTACAACTGCATTGTCCAATAACATGTGGCTAAGGGGACATTGTAGTTCAATGTAAATATGTATATTGTGTATTATATACTGATGACTTGAAGTGATGTTATTCATTGTCCTTAAACTGAAGCCAGGAGGGTTATGGGTAAAGATCAGGTGGTGGACAGGATACAGGTGAGAGGGCTGGAGCTGCATTCATCCCCCCCCCCCTCCTTCCTCTACAGGAAGCATGGAACAGCTGGGGACCCTGTGACATCACAAAGTAGTGTAAGGGGTTAATTTTAGGAGGGACTCCCTTTTACCTTATCCTTGGAAGTAGGGGAAGCCAATTAGCATCAATTGTTCTCCTTAGGACTAGTCCAGACATTCTGTCTGCATCCCAGCAGGGGGCTTCTGGGAAAGGACAGTTCATCTTCACTGCCCTGTCCAAACCCCCTAGTCCTGCACTGGCCAATGGTTAAGAAGAATAGACCCAGGGGTTTGCCCAGGGAGGAGAAAGACTGTGGAAAATAGACCTGTGATATAAGGAACAACTCCAGAGGGGGGAGGGTGTTCAATGTGGGATTTCATTCATGAAGGTGCATCTAGTTTTGGATTGTCGTTTTTAAACTAGTCTCTATATATGCAGCTGATAGAAATCCATGGGTCGTGAAGTCTGGACACCAGGAGCTAGATTTACTAAGCTGCGGGTTTGAAAAAGTGGGGATGTTGCCTATAGCAACCAGATTCTAGCTGTCATTTTGAAGAAGGTACTAAATAAATGAAAGCTAGAATCTGATTGGTTGCTATAGGCAACATCCCCACTTTTTCAAACCCGCAGTTTAGTAAATCTAGCCCCAGGTGACTATATCTTCTTAAGTTAGTGGGGTAAGGGACGGATGATGTGGTAAATCTGCCTGGCATTTATTTACTGTGTGTATATAATATTCTAGTGTTGTTTGTATGACAATAAATATACTGTTGTATTTTTATAACTGCATTTTGCCTGAGTGACCATACGAATCCTAGAAGGTACTGGGTAGCACTGGGCCAGATATACCCGGTATCTTCACAGGCACAAAAGATTTTGCTATTTAATTTTACACTAATTAAGATATATGCTTCTGGTCATCATCATGAGCAAGTGCAACTCACATTTCATTCAAAATTCCAAGTTGTGGAATGCACAACCTGCATGCACAGGAAAAAATAGGAAAGCTGAATTTAGCAATTGAAATTTTAACCTGAGTCCAACTCTAAATGATAGGTTGCTTGGTGTAAATTTAGATATAATGGGGTACTTTGAATAAACACTCTTTAGTGGGGTACTTTGACTGAAAACTGACACACAGCAAGGGATGCTTGATTGAGAAAAACACCATTAACACATTTTTGTACATACGTTGAACCCAGCTTCCACTGACAGGACTGAAATAGTTAGGATACAATCCATGAGGCTTCTCAATTTTCTTTAATATTTTCCGGATGATATTCACCTGCCAAAAAATAACACATCAACTATTAGCAATAGAACGGAAAGTACGATGCCCAGCAACTACCCTGTCATTTCTTGTTCAAAACCATGCTCCTTGCTGATGTTTAATCATTGGAATTTCACAATAATTTGAATTGATGCTGTCTGCTGTTTCTGTGTTACAATTCTCACATTTATTTCTTCAAACAACTTTATTTGTTTCTACCTCAAATCTCACTCACTGTCAATAACACCATAATTTCCTCAGTTTCCCAAGCCCGCTCCCTTGGTGTCACACTTGACTCCACCCTCTGCTTTATTCCTCATATCCAGACTCTCTCCCAGTCCTGTCGACTCCACCTTAATAACATTGCCACAATATGCGTTTTTCTTACTCAACATGCTACCAAAACTCTTATCCATTGTCTCATCATCTCCTGTCTTGACTATGCAACCTCCTGCTATCTGGCATTCCTGACACCAATATATTCTCACTTTAATCCATCCTAAATGCTGCTGCAAGACTAATATTCCTCTCTCACCGCTCCACATCTGCTGCACCACTTGGCAAATCACTACACTGGCTCCCTGTGTCCTCCAGAATCAAATTCAAATTACTCACCATTTCCTACAAAGCCTTTAACAACACTACCCCTGCATACATCTCAAATCTCATATCAAAATACTCTCCCTTTCGTCCTCTTAGATCTACCTCTTATTTGCACCTTGTCTCTGGTAACCACTTCTCACTCCCACCTACAAGACTTCTCCCGTGCTGCTCCCCACTTATGGAATTCCCTACCAAGCTCAATCAGACTTCCCACAGCCGTCAAATCTTTAAACACTCTTTGAAAATCCATCTCTTTTTTAGAGGTGACCTTATCCCCAGTAACACTATTCACACTAATTCACAACTGTCTCAATCTCCACTCTGAACCACAATTGTTCCTCTTGTTTCAGCTGTGCCCTCTTCTACTTAGAATGCAATCTCTTTAATAAGCAGGATCCTTCATACCCTTTGTTTTCATGTATGCGTTTATCTTGTGTACCTTGTTTGTCTCTGTTTTATGTATCTACTGTTTTCTCTACTGTACGGTGCTGCGGAGCACTGTGGCACCTTATAAGTCTACGATAATAATAATGATAAATTGCAATATGTGAAAAAATAATGTGCAAATATGGCAGTTTTTACCTTCTCAATAAACACAGAATCTCCAGATAGTTCGCTCAGTTTCAAAAACTCTAAGTGCAAAGTCCCAAATTCAGCTAAAATGCTGCTTCCTGCAGAGGCCCATCCCCAGCTCCAATTTAAACCACTGAAAAACATGTTGCAATATGAGTGTTAGAAAACGTGTCTACATTTAGAAAATCTGGGAAGTGTTTCTTAACAATGATACATACGACACTGTGACTTTGTCTGCAGTTTCATCCTCAGTACTCTGCATGGGGTTTTCCACCTTCATGCTTTCATTCATTTGCACATACATGCCCTGCTGCAACCTAATAGCGTTTCTCAATGTTTTTGGCATATTACTGTACTTTCCAAGCTTGCGTTTATATTATGGGGCAGAATTGTTAATTACATTCATTTTCATTCCCTTCCATGAAACACAGCCTGCTATTATCTCTGGATTGGATACAACTGGGTCCAGACAGCAGCTGTGTGTTGTATCTATGGACAATAGAAGTAAACATTTTTTCCCCCATGATATATAGACATGGCTGAAAAGCACATAAGAGGGACTGAAAGATAAAACAATGCATTTAGTAAATTATGTGTCATTTGAGTAATCTGGAGTTCAGAAAACATAGGAACTCATATTTATGACTTCAATATAAATAACTTATTTCTCCTTCCGTTTAAAGACAGATCTGGGATTTACTAAAGCTTCTAAAAAGTGGAGTTGTCCAAATACAACCAATCAGATTTTAGCTATAATTTTCAAAGATATGCTAGATAATTAAAAGCTAGAAACTGACTGTTTGCTGTCGGCAACACATCCACTTTTCCTTTTTAGAAACCTTAGTAATCTACTGCCAAGACTTTTTGTAAAGATGCAAACAGAAGCAACATAGTAAACAGTTATAAATTTCTCTGCTACTAAATGTTTTATTAATGTTTAAGCTGAAATTATGTACGCATTTCTGTACTGAATCATAAACAAAATTCTCTCTTGTTCTCTTTAACATCTTTCAGGAAGACATCATGAGTATTACAACTTTTACAATTGTTACTTCATCATGTGTTTTTAGCACATGATTTGTCAACTCAACTCCTCAAGTACCTCAACGGACCACATTTTTAGGATTTCTCTAATAACCCATTCATACTGCACCAAAAACCCGGGTTTTTGCCGGGTCGAGGTGCAGTATGAATGGTCCCAGATCTAATTAGACCCGGGTCATCAGTCATCTAATTAGACCCGGGTTTTTTGGTGGGGTAATTCCCAGGTCTGCCCCGGGAAGCCTGCACTATGAATGGTGCGACACGGGTTTTTCAACCCAGGTCTCACCAGACACAATGTTAAAGTAAAAAACAAAAAAAACATCACAAGACGAGCCAATCAGAGCTCCTCTTGTGATGTTGTCATGGAGACCCTGGGCAGACCCGTGTTCAGTATGAACACGATCTACCTGGGATTTTGACTCCGGGGGAGCCTCTGTTCCTGGCAATATCCCGGGTTCATATACCCGGGATATTGCCTGGGCGGCAGTATGAAAGCGATATAAGAAGAATTCTACAATATTGTGATATGGGAGTATATAATGCAAATAAAGGTCCTTTAGTCTCCACCTGCACGTCCTGACAAATGGACAATATTTAAACAAAATGGAGGCAGCACTTCATAATGAAGCAACAAAATGACCAGCGAGACCTGAATATGTTCTATAAGGCTGGAAATGTATATGTTATGTTGGTATTGCTCATGTGTCCACTCTGATTTGTTGAAAAATTTTACAATGTGTGAACAGATGGGGTATTTCTGATTCAGTCACATAAATAATAGCAATGTAAGTATTCTCCTGTTCATGAACAAATAACACTATCAGTAAAAAAATTAAATCTTGTGTATTATGCTTTTAAATACACAGCACAGTCTATTACCAATGTTTTGACAATTACGTCTTAAGCTGGGTACACACTACAGAAAAGTACCGCAGATGTCACTTCTGTAACGATTTTACCAACAACTGAAAGTCCTGATGAGCATGCAGATTTATGTGTACACACCTACACGGTTTACCTTCAGATTTCTGCTTTTCATCTCTCATAATCATATGCTGAAAAGATCGTGACTCTGTACACTGTATGGAGATCTGCCTACACTGCTGGGTGTGAGTGCATACACACTTCCACATTTGCCTGATGTCGGCCCATCGTTAATCGTGAGTTTTAGTCAGTTTATAAAGTCAAACCAAACAACACAATGTAATATTCATATGTGTGTATCTCAGGTGCATGTCACATACAATACAGAAGCTCAAGTGGCACTGTATTGTATATGACATGTGCCTGAGATACACACATATGAATATTGCATGATTCAATATAGAGTGAATTGGCACTTTAGTGCTTATCAAAGCTGCAGTCTATGGGGAGTGCTCAGAAGGGATCACGTATTTTGATATTTCAAACAATACAATGTGCTTTGGTACAATTAAACATGATTGTGACAGCACACACACAAATGCGAAATCGGATCTAACAGTCGTTTATCGTGTGATTGGCACGATTATTGGTTGAAAAGCATGTGTTATGTACCCATCTTTACTTTATGATATCTTCTACTCCATTGAGTCTTGTAGCCAGGCTCAGGCTCCACGGCTATAGACAACACGATTAGTTAATCTTTGTTAGCCATTGTTTTGCAGCATCGTGAAAGATAAGTGACAAGACGAGAAAAGCTACAATAGAAACAGCAGCAGTTCCAAGAATAAAACAGTAAATGTTGAGAAATTCTGGGCAAAGTAGTATACAAACAAAGTAGCTATTAATGCAAAGTAAAACTATTCCACTTTAAAGTGACACTTTAAGGAAACTCTCAAAACATGACCTGTTAGTGGTACTTGAATTGAGAAACCATGGCCTAATGCAATGTGACACAACTATTCTTTAGAAGTAAAAAACAATTGGCAAATTCTTTTCACATATTTATTCCTCTTTGCACTGTTATTTTACTGGAGACCATATGTTTGTAGTTTGTTGTCCTATTTCTTTATCTCATCTTTGTGTCCTTATGATGCCAGTTAAATATATATGCTCATTATTCCTATGTGTCATTATTCCTATGTTCTGCTTATGGCTGGGTTATTTTATGCATTATGATCATTAATTTTCTTTCCGAAAACTTGTGTTTTTGTGTGGTCTGCAAAAACTATATTTTGAATGTCAGAAGTAATTTACTGATCACTAAAATGGCATTTCAAAAGGAAAATTATATGCTGCAGATTATTATAATTTTATATGTGTGTGTGTGTGTGTGTGTGTGTGTGTGTGTGTGTATATATATATATATATATATATATATATATATATATATATATATCATGCTTTAAAAAAACAAAACAAAAGGCATTTAGAGTAAAGCATTTCTGTTACTCTGCCTCCTATTTTGAGAGAGATCAGTCAAAAAGTCTGGTGGATGTTGTATGGTGCTAGTCAGTTGAGGTGTTAAGGTGGGCTGTTGGGGGCAGACAAGCACTACAGTAACACTCATCACAGCCTTGGGACATAACACGTCCCAACATAATACTGTCCCAACCCCAGAATGATGTGACCAAACTCAAACTGCCTCTTATAGTAAAATCCTAGTGATGGGAGGTATGGCATGACAGCAACCAGGCAGCAATTGAGGAAAATGTAAAACTGTTTAAAGTCAGTATATATGACCCATTATCACTTTTCCATGTATGCCTTGGACACTGATTTTTGAAAGAAGTGCCTTTATTTGTTTGGATCTAGATAGACTCAGTACAGTTAACATCAACTTAACAAACTATGGGGAAATGTTTTTTCTTTGCATTGGTCCGTTTACAAAAGGAATACTTGACTATCACATGCTACTGAAAAACACACAGAATGTTATTCTTACTTTCCAAGGTTGATGATACCACGTGGGATTCCAGTAGGTGTGTTAAATGCTGGTAACAATTTCTTTCCAAGTTCTATTGCTTTTAGTCTGAAAACCTGAAACCAAATACAATGTTAGGTGTGTCTGCATCCATGTTTTGGTCAAATTTGCATGACTTAAATCCAGGAAATAATTTTCATGTTCATGCTTCTTGCATATTTACCAATAGCCATCTAGTCCTAATTTCCAGGAACACTCATATTTTGAAGATTTATGTTTGTCTTGATAATGTCCTTGCTTTTAAAGCAGATTTTACCTACACACAGCTGCACATTACCTACACACACATGCACATTACCTACACACACATGCACATTACCTTCACACAACTGCACATTACCTACACACAGCTGCACATTACCTACACACAGCTGCACATTACCTACACACAACTGCACATTACCTACACACAACTGCACATTACCTACACTCAACTGCACATTAACTACACTAAACTGCACATTAGCTACACACAACTGCACATTAGCTACACACAACTGCACATTAGCTACACACAACTGCACATTAGCTACACACAACTGCACATTAGCTACACACAACTGCACATTAGCTACACACAACTGCACATTAGCTACACACAACTGCACATTACCTACACACAACTGAACATTACCTACACACAACTGCACATTACCTACACACAACTGAACATTACCTACACACAACTGCACATTAAACAGATATCTGAACATCCACTATATATGTAAACAAACATTATGTTTATATTTACTGTCTGTTTACAGCTGTATAGTTTTCCCCCAATATTCTCCACATGCCTACTCATGAGTATTAGTGCTCCCGAGAAACTTTATCTGGTACTTGCAACCTCTGAGATAAAGATGCAGAGGACAGGTTTACAAAGTCATGGTCACCCAGCAGAGACCAGACATTCCAGGAGTGTTGGCATGTATGCTTTATCTGCTACCATCAGATTCCAGAAAGTAATCCAACATTCAAATCTCTTCATTAGATTTAAATGATAACATGAGATTTTCGTCACAGGATCTTCATCCTCCACAAACATGCTTTAAAGCATTTATAACACTGTCAGCGAGGAGCACAAATTTATAGCTGATGTTATTATGAATGGTGTATTCTAATATTTGAACTTTGTAATTAGACTTAATGAATGTTAATATTACACAATAAGACTTTCCTTATTTAGCATGTTAAATGCCTTTCTCCAAACCAAAACTTATTTTGTGTGCTTTAGAAATTCATTTATTGTATGTTACTTTAGATAAAAAAATACATTAAATTATATTATATTCATGCTGTGGTCATGTCGAGGTGTGTACTGTTTTGTTTCCATCTAGCATGCACCACTTGCGATATGAATAAATGCCACAACAATGTGTCCTTGGAAAATGCCGGCCACTAGGGTACTGAACCATGTGTTATAAACAAAATAACGCACCTCTTATTGTATATTATAAGGATACTTTAAGTCACTGAGGAGTTCCATGACTGTATTAAAGGTCACTGAAATCTGAAGTCACTTGTAATATTCATAACAATTTATAGTAGTAGGTGTGTTGTTTTATATAAGCACAAGTTTTCCTAATGAACACTGAAGTGATGATTTCCTAACTCACCAATTATAAGCAATAATATCTGTTTATAGTGATGTTAGCATCACTTGTATAATGTATTCCAGATACTTTAACAACCAGACTTTTCAGTATAGTTACTTTATCTTCTGCCTGTGTGCTCTTTTTAGAACACCTTATTTTTAGTCTATGTGGGAGCTGTTTCTGTTCAAACTGCAGACAAAGTAGCCCCCAGCACATTTCTCTCCAGCACTCTTTCTAAGCACTCTATATATACCCTCATTTCTTGTTTTAATTTGTGAATTACAGAAAAATCACTATATAGCACATTAAGTCTTCTGATTTATTTACAAAAAGGTTGGAAACTAAGCAGGAACAATTTATTTTATAACAACATTTTACAAAACTGGAAACTTATAGTACACAACATGGTTGTTCTAAAGGGTAACTGTATATGCTGCTCTTTACATTGATGTTATTTATACTTTGGGCATTCACAATTTCCTAGAATATTATGGTGTATGTGACTTAAGCATGTTTCAGGAACCACTTATGAAATAGTGTCACAACTTGTAAGCCAGCATTACATATTATATATATTGTGACAGAAGCACTGGGAAAGTGCTGAATGGCAGAGTTATATGTCCCAGGCTTTCTGCCCTGAGTATATTATAACCACAGGGACATTGTTTATGTTTGTGGAAAAAGTTTCCCAAAGTGTGTTTCTCATTTGTAGGAAAAACTGGTAAGTGCCCTGGGGTTATGATTGGAGAGAGAGGGCAGACTCCAATTATCAGACACATTTTGGGGCTTCCAGGCCTCCAGCCTAAGTGTAGGCTGATTTGCAACTGCACCTGTGTGTGGCTTTTTAAAAAACAGTCAGGCTGGACATGCAATCTCTCAGCCCTGGGAAGGAGTTTGGATGCCTTTTAAGAGACTTTGCAAATGATGAGCAATTACCTCTTTGTTTGGTATGTGTGTGAAACACAAGCCCTTCCTGTATGTTTAGTTGGTGCCGGACAGGACCCTGGACTTGTGTGATTTCTCTGATGCAGTTCACTACTATCTACCCCAGGGAACCGGTTACAAATATATATATATATATATATATATATATATATATATATATATATATATATAGTGGTAAAGAGGCCTCTTTGCCACACCTTACATGCATAAGGACAGGTGAGATCACGGGGAATCTTCAGAGACAGGCTGCATACAGGGTTAAATCCTTAAATCCTTGCAGAGTCAGACTCCTAGCCTGCACACACACAGGTGGTATAATGAAGTAATGAGACCAAAGGGAGGAGACTTGTGTATTTAATCCTGAATTGTGCACTTTTTAGGGGTGACTGGTGCTGAACTAGTTGGCCAGTTATGAGAG